>NC_135498.1:222150995-222475309 GCF_052857255.1 Amblyomma americanum | reverse complement strand
AATCTGCCAGTGCTCATTCCACTTCAGGATGGCGGCCTTTCTTTGGGCTCCTGAACACCCTCATCGTGGCAGCGTAAGCAAAAAGTTAGTCCCGAATGTGACTAAATTCTTGATGTCATCCCAGGCTGCAGCCATCCAGCTAGCTACAACTCCTAGCGATGTGCACTTGATGTGGCCCATTGTAGAGTGAGCACTTTTTGCTTGAAGGCGGCACTGTAATGACACCACCTACTTGGTGCCATGGTCTGTGAAAAACCATGCGTGAAAAACTTTCATTGCCATGGAACGTGCCCATGCCTCCACACGAAGAGAAAACAAGTTCACAAAGGTAGCCAATGCTCTTGTGGGCTTTTATTGGCATCAGCTATAGATAGTAATGGCTACAGTGCAGTCTTCTGTTGGTGTTTTATGGGGATGCCACCTGCGTGCTACTTTTTTTCGTTTTTTAGTGTTGTCATTGTATTTTATGAATACGACGATTAAACACGACGACAAAATCCTCAAGCCTAAGTCAGCCTAAGAGAGTCACATCTCGTGCTTTTAAAAAAACTATTGGCCTAGTTTCGAATAAACTTGGTATCTTATCCCCGCAAACTTCTTAATCTGATCTGCCCACCTAACTTTCGCCGCCCCCTGCTACGCTTGCCTTCGCTACAGTCCGTTACCCTTAAGGAAACGGACTGTATTTCAATAAGGAAGGGCGTCAGGCAAGGAGACACAATCTCGCCAATGCTGTTCACCGCCTGTTTACAGGAGCTTTTCCGAGGCCTGATTTGGGAACAGTAAGGGATAAGAGTAAATGGAGAATACCTAAATAATCTGTGATTCGCTGATGACATTGCCTTGCTGAGTCAATCAGGAGGTGAACTGCAAATCATGATCAATGGGATAGACAGGCAGAGCAGAACGGTGGATCTAAAAATTAACATGCAGAAAACCAAGGTAATTTGCAACAGTCTAGCAAGGGAACAGCAGTTCACAATTGGAAGTGGTAAAGGAATACATCAGTTGGTCCGGATCATGAGAGGGAAATAACATTAAGAATAACAATGCGGTGGAGCACATATGGCAGGTTCTCTCAGATCATGAGTGGCAGATTACCAATATTCCTCAAGAGAAAAGTGTACCACAGCTCTACCTTACCGGTACTCACCTATGGGGCAGGAACATGGAGGTTACCGAAAAGAGTTCAGCTTAAGTTAAGAACAACGCAGCGAGCCATGGAAAGAAAAATGATAGGTGTAACGTTAAGAGACCGGAAGCGGCAGAGCGGGTGAGGAAACAAACGCGGGTTAGTGACACCCTAGTCCTCACCAAGAGGAAGAAATGGGCGTGGGCAGGTCATGTACTGCGAAGGCAAGATAACTGTCGGTCCTTAAAGGGGTTGTGAAATGGGCTCTAATAAAGTTGCGGCATGCCTGGGATTTTAAAGAACGCCGCTTCACGAATAGTGTCCAGCAAGAATTTTTTAAATGCCCTTTGTAGAAGCTGAGTTATCTGTAGTTAAAATTTGAATTTCAGCGTCTTCGCGCCTTTCCCTCTCCTCTCGTCACTTTTTGCACGCTGGAAGGTAGGCGCTCCTTCACCGACCCCCCCTCTGTGAGCAGAGCTTCCCGACCCGCCGGAGATAAGTGGCTCGTTGGCCGCGGCCACCGTAGCTGCCCGAGGTCTGAAAGAATCTAACCAATGGCCACCTCGCACCTTGTCTTCTCTACGCAGATGCGGGGGACGGAGGAGGGTGCGAGCATGAAAAAGTCGCCGGGAAGGGCTCGCCAACTTTGACGCGTGATTGTGGGTTGTCTGCTGTGTGTAGAAGAGTATTATTTGGCTCTGGTTTTCATGGCAACACAGTGGAGTGATTAAGTGAGTTAATGTGCCCTCCTCGGAATGCGTTTCAGAGCCCCTTTAAGGACCAACCCAGTAGCATTCGGCTATTCTGCACGCTTTTTGGAACGATTTTTCATTTTTTATTTACTTTCAACTCCGTATTCGGTGCTCAAGGGAGCATGGATAGTTCATGGAAAGGCTGCTGTTCCAATCATGGGGACACTGCCACTCAGAACAGCGGCGGTTCCGCGAAGTGTTGTTAGCTGATGCAATAGCCAATGCCACTTGCGCATAGTTTCCCTTTGGCTCTGTTGAACACATCTGACTTGACTGCTGGCCACATTTTACCAGTTTTTAATGCACTGCTTTGTCATTCGTCATTTGCGCTCTGGCTCTTGTAAGCATCCGGCGCTCGTTCACGGCTATATCCAAGACTGCTGTAATTCTTTGCACCAAAGAAATGAACAGCTGCATGCCAGGCCGTAAGTTCGACATCTTGGAACTGATGGTACAGGTATGGCGGCTGCAGCGAGGCAAAATTTTCAGCTGTTCCACGCAATGTCATGGTGTGGTTGTTTGGGAAGTGCAGGATTTCGCGGGATAACAACATGCTCTGATAACAACACGGCAGTGCTAGTGAGGACAAATAGTCCAGTGATTAATACATTTTCATTCTGGAACATACCCATGAGCACGCTCTTCTTTTTTTTTTTTTCCTGGTATGTGATATGGGGGGGTCGACTTGCAATCGTGTAAATACACTAGGTCTAATTAGAGTTTGCTGTTGTAGTCCGTGTGCCCATCGAGTCCCTCGGAGGGAGCATTCATATCCCCTGCCAGGATCACTTCTCCATCATTTTTAAACATGTCCAGCCTTCACGGACTCTTCATTGTTGTTTTCACTCTTTCTACCTGCCCACAAATAAACTATGCCTGTTCGTGCTGCTGTGCCATGGATCCATAAATGTTCTTAGCAGGTTTGTTTTTCGTGCTGTCAAGTTGTGCCTTGTTGAATAAGTACGCCGATTCCTCCTCCTTTCTTGATCCTGCATTCTTGTTGCACCTTGCGAAGCATAGTTTTCAATTATTTATCTCGAAGATGTGTTTCCGCAAAAGCACTACTAATTGCTTAATAAGGGTAGCTGTTAGGGCAAGTTGATATGCCGTGATGAAAAAAGCAGTGCTCGAAAGACAGGACAGACAAGAAAATCTGCAGTAAGGAGCACAAGAACAAATTTGTTGATTGTGTGGAAGGGGTTGTATGTGGTATTCCCTGCTGATGTCATGTAGCAAAGTGTACATGGGCCAAACCAGGGGTATGGGGGGGGGGGGGCTAAATGAAAGGCTGCGCGAACACAACAAAGATGTAGAAAATGGTAAAAAAAACCTTCCTGAACACTGTCAAGAGTTCAAGCTGGGTGAGTGCAGTCCGATGCTCAGTGGTTGCAAAGTAATAAACAGGAGTCGAAAGCAGCTAACATGGGAGATCATGGAAGGTAGAGAAATAAAAACCTGAAAGATGATTGTGTGAGCACTCGCTCTCTTTTGCCATCAAGGAAGGAGATGATGTTTCTTGATGGCGCGAACAATTCGTTTTGTTTAAAAGAACGTCTTGCTGGGCAAGTTGGCAACTGTATGGTTACAGGCACGAAAACAGACACAACACAAGGCAGCAAGACGGGACAGAGCGTCTTCCTCCTTCCTCCAGAGCGTCTTTCTGCCTCGTGTTGTGTCTGTAACCAGAGATATGCAAAAATGTTCTATCTGCTCTGTTCTTGTCGTATGTGTTACTTTGTTGTGTCCTGTGTTCTTTGCGCTAGTACATACTTTGTTAAAAACGTTCTGTAGAAGGTGTGGTGCAAAGTGACTGTCTGTGTGATCGGATTGTGGGATGATGTGTTGACACACTCGCAGTGTACGAAAACCTGTTGCATTGGATGAAAGTCAGTTGAAAGTTAGAGTTGGTGGTGTCCTCTTCGTTTTCTCCTGTCTTTCGAGCGCTGCTTTTTCCGTCATTACCAATTGCTTGTTGGTTGAGCCGCTTCACTTGGAATGGCTTCTGCCACCCTGCATACTTATGTAGCTAAGTGTAAAGTTATCTTTTTCCTGTCTTTCCTGTGAGGTTCTGTACTGGTCTTGGTTTACCCTCCCTTCCTGCAGTGTACCTATTTCTCTGTCCTCAACTTGGGGGGGCCACCTAAAAAAGCAACTGCTCTTTGAAGTCGCTGCTGTATCTGGGCGCCACCTATCAGATGGTGTGCCAGGCTTTCTTCGATGTAGCAGAATTGATCCCTCCTTATCAACAAGGTTGGTGCTCCATGGCCAGGTCGTGTGCGAGGGCACCTTTTTGTTGCCTTTAATCTCCATTTGCCTCTGAATGTTGACTGTGTGTTTGTATCATCGTGTGTTTGTTTTGTGCATGCTACCATCCCATGGGGAACTACGTAATGTGGTGTGCGGGAGGGGGCAAATGTGTCAACTTGTATTTCGAGTCAACTTTCAAGGCCTTTATAGGCTCATGACTCGCCAGCGGGGATGTTCACAGAAAAGTGTCACACTATAGCTGTCAGCCAAATGGCTCAGGGGTCCATATCTCGAGATCTGAGAGCTACTGCATCCTTCCCTCAAAAACCTTTCCTTTCATCAAAATGCATGCTTTTGCATTGCATTCCTCTATGTAGGCAGACAAGTATCCTCACAGTTAAATAGTAATTAGTTAATTAGCAATGCTAGTGGTTGGTGTAGTATGACGTAACTGGGAACTCAGCATACGATGATGCACTGCGCATGCAGAAGGCGCACCTGCGCTTCAGCCTACTGCGCATGCGTGTGACGTCATTGAGTGGTGCCACCATCGTTCGAGAGCAGCGCTCCCCGGACAATCTTGCCAGTTGCCTCCTGAACGCCGATCTGGAAGGATGTCACCTAAACGCCCTCCTGTGTCTCCAGCAACCAAGCGTGCGCGTGCTAATGAACGTCAGCAAAAGTGTTGTGAAGCGAACAGTTGTGTAGCCTTTAATCAACATCTTCACCACACATCAGCGGCACAAGCAGCAACACCACACTAAAGGCGTTCGTCTCACTGCACTTTAGGTCAACAAAGTGCCCTCCTGCATTTATTTCTTTTTGCCTGCAAGGGTTGACATATAGGTGGCAATGTACAGTATATATATTCAGTACGGTGGTACAGTGCACTGGATTCCAAGTGAACACAAACATAGCAGAGGGCGGCAAAAAGTTAGGTGGGCAGAAGAGATTAAGAAGCTTGTGGGTTTGAGGTGGCTGCAGCTGGCTCAGGACCGGGTTATAATGAGGGAGACCTGGGTGAGCCCTTTGCCCTGGAATGGGCCTTGTCAGGCTGATGATGGTGTTGGTGACGATTATGCATTGAGTTCTTTAGGACATGTTTGCAAAATCTCCACATTATTTTTTCACCCCGTTTTTGAAGCCTTAATTTGAATATGAAAAGTATGCAAATTAGGCGAATAAATACGATATAACCACCATTCCTGTGAGACCAACGTAAAGCTATCATTATCAATTACGTCTCTAGAATTGCATCGAGCACTCGCACTTCTCTGCTCATTTCATAAAATGATTTACATAAAAAATTTTCATAAAATCACAGTGCACTTTGAGACTGGTTTTCATAAGGGATGAAAGATGGCGTGTTTAACAGCGGTGCAGAGATCCTTCGGATCTGCCCGTTGAACGGGAAGACCTTTGTGATCCTCCCGTTGGCCGTAGGGACCTGGGGAGGGTGACGCTGCTTTTGGCCTGAGTGGCTGGCATAAGGACGCTATCCTACAGGTTGCATTGTCATGCCGGCTGCCACGGATTAACCCACCAGCCGGTCTACCGTTTGCCCCGCATAGCAAGCACCGTGCGGCGCTGTGACCCTTGGGATGGCCGTGCCCCACGTAGCAATCCTTCTGGATCGCACTAGTCTTGAGCGCTGGCGCTCGTTTCGGCCTGAGTGGCCGGCATGAGGACACGATCCCATGGATTGCGTGGTCATGCTGGCCGCCACACTGCTGACGATGACAGGCTGCAGGCACTGTGCGGGGGTGCAGCCCTCCGCTGGGCCGCAATACTGCGTAGTGATTTGTCCCAGCCACGGTAGTACGACGTGGGCTTCCATCTAGAGGGAGCTCACTGCATTTTTTCACTCAGTACAGCAACACCCTGCCCTTGTCACAGCCATGCCACAATCACTGTCTGTAGCTTTGTGCATGTTTTTTATCATGTGAAAGTATTTAATGCATCTGCCCTGCCATGTGCCAAAGCCTAGGGAATAGCCTTACACATGAGATGATCAGCATTGTATTTGCATAATCATTTTCTATTTGATGTTTTATTTTTCTCACTGAATATGACTTCTTGTTTACATCACTGCTAACTCCTGACCCGTTTCAGTGCAGTCTGTTAAAATATTGTTTCCATGAGGCTTTTATTGATATAACAGTTATTTTCTCTTATGCTTTATTTTTGCTGTTATGGTTGATAATTTAACGTACTGTTCTGCTCACACATCACATACCATATTTACTTGTGCAATTTTTGCACTTTTTTTCCTCTAAATTAAGGCCTAAAAGGGGGATGTGCAAATTGCAGAGATTTTGTGAATGCGTCCTAAAATAAACTCTGCAAAGGTCATAATGTGCAATATATGCCATATTTGCTGCCTCTACATTGGACCCCCAACTCACAACCCTCACTGGCCAAAAAAATCAATCCAGTCACAAAGGCAGCTGTTGGGGGCAAATGCAGATAAAAGGTGATAAAACGGTGCTCTTGTGTGCAGCCCGGCTAACTAGCTGCAAACCAAACAGCCAGTGGTTCGGTGGTTTCTGGATTCAGGTGCGCACCGGAGGTTATCAGCAGTTTGCTTCCGCAACTGTTTGTCTGGGAAAGTGGCCACCAGTGCGAGCGAGCCGGGTAAACAGTGCGAAATTTGAATTTTTGGGGAGGCCCGCTTGGCAGTGTCCCGTTGCCACTTGCACTTTTCGCAGCTGGGTACGGCGACATGCAGCTGTGCCAGTCTTTCCGGGGCTGCCTTGTATAAAATGTGCATTAAAAGCTTTTTAATAACCTGGGTAAAAAACTGGTGTGTACAAATTATGCGTTTTAATACGGTAATTTTGAGTGATAAAACGTGTGCCATGGTCCTTTGTGGATTTGAGGCAATTTGTTAGATGTGCTTTGTGAGGCAGAACTTGAATTGCCTGGGATGCCCGGAAGTGAGGAAGGTTGCAAATAAGGCTGTGACTTGTGTGATTCAAGTAGCATCGGTAAGAGAATAGATCCTTTGTGTGCTTTGTCCGGTGGTGGCTTCCTCTTCCCTTTCGGAGGGCATGCTTTGCAGCAGCAGGCATGTGCTGTGCTGCACAGGTGCACCATCAGCGGGGCAACATGGCCGCGGCCACGCACGTGCTGCTCACCACGGTGCTCAAGTTCCCCACAGACGTTTCCTCGGAAGGTGAGCACTGTCAGTGGTGCCCTCAAGGTGTGTCTCATGCTGTGCTGTGTGCAGACATCAACATGCTGCTGGAGCTGCAGCTGGCCCAGAAGCAGTTCACGGCTGCCCTGCTGGTGAGTCTTCCCTCGGAACTGTCTCAGGGATGGTGAACCCTGCAGTCCTTGTTTCCCTTTCTCAGCTGCTGCACAGCCACTGTGGTGTCCAGCTTCTGCCGCTGCCCCCGGGACACGAGGCCCTCAGTGCAGATCTGCTGGTTGATGCGCTTGGGGCTTTTGCCAGGTGAGGTGGTGGTTCTTCTGCGTGCTCTGCAGAACTGCACAAAAGCATCACACGCTATTTTAAACGCTCACAAAAGGTCTCAGCATTTTGAATCAAACAGGGAGGTCAAAGAATGCCGTATATACATGATTGTAAGTTGACTCAAATGTAAGTCGACGCCCCCCAAATCGCATGTCAGGAAAAAGAAAAGAAGGGCGTGCCCCTGGACATACTCCAAATGTATTAGTCACTGGACCACTCGTCCAAACTTGTGCCATCGTCCTCTCTAGCGCTGTGCCGTCATCACTGCTGCAGTCCCAAAACACGTCGTTCTAACGTCATTGTCCTGCAAAATCCCGTATTTCGCAAACAACTGCACCATGACACTGTGTAGAACAGCTGAAAATTTTGCCTCACTGCAGCCGTCAACACCTGCATCACCTATTCTGAAGAAATGTCGAGCTTGCGGCCTGGCGTGCAGTTTATTTATTTATTTATTTGTGTATCCTCGGGGCTTACAGAAAGCATTATAGAGGAAAGGGGCTTTAGTACATGATTATGTCGAAAAAAGGCAGAGGTCAAAAACGTAATTACATCGGGAAAAATATAGCAAAAAAAATGCAGGTAAATGAGTGCAATAGTAGCAGAACAAAAACTTCCAAAATTACAGGGCACAAAGGAAAAGAAGTACAAAAGGAAAAAAAATAATGGCAACGTTTGTTAGTGTTTTGCAAAAATGATTGCTGTCTGTGATAGCGACTAATTTTGCTGGCAGGCAGGTGGTTCCACTCGTAACACGTTCTTGGTTAGAATGAGTATGAGCAGGTGACTGTGCGCTGCAAAAGGTAAATGAAATTTGAAGCGATGATCAACACATGGGGACATATAAAATTTTGGTGTAATGTACAGAGACATGAGTGTGTGGTTATGATACAGTAAAAGCTCGTTAATTCGAACTTCACGGGACCGGGAAAAAAGTTTGAACTATCTGATGTTTAAATTATCGAATGGTCTCGAAAAAACTGACAGAAACCATTTGCGTTACGGTATATGTAATCCACTCGCATAATTAACCCACTCACCCCTGATTTTTGCCTAAGAATTTGAAAAAAAAAATAGTCAGTCATTAACGCTTCCCGCCCCGTTTCACACCGTCACGGTCTACAATGCATTTATTGGCAGAGCGCCAAGATGCTGCGCAGCAGCGGTAACATTACAGTGCGTTTACCTTTTGTCATCAGTTCTAGCAAGGGGGAGAAGCGAACTTTGCAAAGTGCCAGCGCTTTTCCGGTTGTGCAAGCCTCGTTTTTCAGTACGTGTGACCCACATGGTGCGAATTTGTGCTGCGGATTTTGAGCGGTGCGGCTGCCGTGCAGCACCACTGCTGCCGTGCAGCACCACAAGTGGCGGGAAAGGGGCGGCTGCCGCCAGGATTTAGAAACGCCGTGATTCCATATGCTTAGTAAAATGCTGAAAAGAACAGCTGTGCATTTACAATTAAGCTATTATTTATTCAGTGACGACAAAGAGGACGAATTATTCTCTGTGACCCCTTTCTGAACCAAAATAGCTAACCTGTTTGAACCTCCTGTGCTTCCTGGCGTCAACCGACGCGTAGTGGCTAAGCCTAGCAGCTTTGAAAATGAAGAAGCATTCTGAAAATCTGGCGCGCTTGATCGCTAAAATTTTGTGCTGCGGCCATCTTCAGACAAAGCGAAAGCTTCGTGCGACTTTTGTTTGCCGTTAACGTCAGGCACAGTCTAGCGGCAATGACGAGTTCGTGGTGAAGCGAGACGCCACTTAGGCAGGCGCGGCCATGTTGTAGAAGCAGGCAGAAGTCAGACGCGGTCGCGCCCTGATTGGTCCGCGCTGACAGCCCACGTTGGCCACTTCCGGCCAGCGGCTGACCGCCGGGCCAGGTCGGGCAATGCTAAAAGCATCGCCTAGCATGCCCTATTCTATTCTAAAAGCCGGCGTCATGATCGCAGCTGCCGCGTGCTTTCGTTGGTGACTGAAGGTGGAAGGATGGACACTCGCTAAGAAAAAAAAATGTTTTTCGCACGTAAATTGTAGCGCCTGTCCGAAGTCATAGCCTTTCATGGGCGTTGGCTAGGACCGCGCCAACAGTACTTATCCGTATTTCCGAACTAACAGGGCTCGAATTAACGAGTATTTAGTTGTGAGTTTCGGAGGCTGCGCGAAAATGAGGGTAGGCAGCCACGGCCGCCAACCCGTGCCCTCCGGCGCCGCCGGCCTCCGCGCCGGTGATGCCACCATTTAAGCTTTACCCACTCTTCCACGGTTTTATCTGGTTCCATCTTTAGTCCCCGTTTAGGTTTAGGACGTGCGCATCCTCTAACTATGCGGAGGTGCTCTTTTGGGGGGGTTGGGTCACGTGCTGTGTGCCAAGCCGCCCAGGCGCGGCGGCACGTAGTTCAAATTATCCGTAGTGGAACCGACTCGCTTTAGAATTAACGGGCTTTTTTATACACAGATCTCTATGGAACTTGGCCGGACCAAGCAGTGTAGTCCGAATTATCCGAAAATTAGAATTATCGAGGTTCGAATTAACGAGTTTTCACTTAGTAGATATTGTGAAAAAGGGAAAGACGAGACAGACTGTTCGTTCTTCATAGCCGCATTCAGTTCTGCAAACCTTGTCATAGGCAGATCACGGCCTCTGCTGGGCAACCTTTTGCAGACATCGCTGACATGGTACGCATTCAGCATTGCCAAACATGGGCACCCTGAGCATACTGATCCGATGTGTGGGTGAACTTCGCTGCAAGCAAGCACGCACAGTAAGCGCAGTGCCTGCCGGTGCCCATGCAAACAGCCTCGGCTCGCCACTCGCCCTCGCCCCACTACCACTATCTAGTTCACTATGAAAGTATTGCAAGGACGTGTTATTTTACAATCAGTATGCCCTGTAATAAAATATGCCTACGGTCATCATCATCAGCCTGACTACGCCCACTGCAAGGCAAAGACCTCTCCCAACCTAACCTTCTGCCACCCCCTGCTGCGCTTGCCTTCTCTTGGAATCCACTCGGTTACCCTTGAGGACCAGCGGTTATCTTGTCTTTGCATTACATGCCCTGCCCAAGCCCATTTCTTTCTCTTGGTTTCAACTAGGATGTCATTAACCCGCGTTTGTTCCCTCACCCACTCTGCTGCCCGCTTCCGGTCTCTTAACGTTACACCTATCATTGTTCTTTTTATGGCTTGTTGCTTACTGTACATTGCGATAAATGAGCTGAAAAGCGCATAGACATAAATGATCACTGAATTTGCCCGTGGCGAGAAAGGGCTTTTTCTTCATGCCATCAAATATAGCTAAACATGGAAAATAATTTTTTGTGTTTAAGAGACACTTTTTAGAGCAAATATTCTTTCAGAAAAATTGTTAGCGCTTAAGTACTATATTAAGCCTCAGTTTTGGCATTGTGAAAAAACAAACATTTCATTGGTGCAATCTCCTATTGTGGGTTTGCTCCCTTTGTTCGTGTGTAGGCTGTGGTTCATGCCATGAGAAACTTGTCCGAACCTTTGCTTTTCTGAGCAAACATAGTTTGCATGGGCTAAGTGCCGGCTCTCATTATGTCCAGGCGCTGCGCTTACAGATTTTGCCAAGAAAAGCATGAAATAGGAATTGGAAATCTGTGCTACCCATAAGTGACGGCCATGTTCATGCTGACAAGTGCAACGAGCGAGTATTTGCATGAATTAATTGATGAAGTGGAAGTTGTTCCTCTATATGTTGCACGGCCACCACCAGTGTTGTTGCTGTGTCATGCAAGCATGTTGTCAACCGCCCGCAGGCAGCACGTCCGTGACGTCATCTCAAGTGAGAGCGTGCTGCCTATCACCCGCGGCGTCACCATGAGAGCATACATGAATGAAGCTCGTGAAATAAAACGGGATCATTTTGCTTGTGTTACGGATGCGGTTCAATCGAAACACAACAGTTCTAAATGAACCATAGGCAGTCTTTGGCGAGTACGGTTAACATAAGTGGCGCTTGACGAAGTAGTGCTCTGTGCTTTTAAATGATACGTGTCTCCGAGACTCCTACTCGATATGTGCACGACGATGATGAGTTTTTATGGCGCAAAGGCATCTGTAGCCAAAGAGTGCCATGACGCAAGGTATTTTCATTTACTCAAGGTGGGGTCAAAGACCCGTTTCCCAAGCATTTCACCCCGAATGAGCCGAGCAACAGGCCAAGGGAAAGCTTGCACCCATTGTATCACCGGTGGGTATCCGGCGGCACTTGGGATCGAACCCCGCACCTCTCGCATGGAAGGCGGATCCGCTAGGCCACCGCTGCGGTATGTGCAGAGGGGTCACGGCAGCAGAATGTTGAGTTTTGAATTCACAGAAAACTTTAGTCCCTAGTTTCACCTTTCAGTGCATAGATAGCACAGGCTCCTGCTGTGTAAATGGCTCCCAGCGATGGGGCAAACAGACTCTAGGATTAGCGGGCACCAGACATTGTGCTCATGCAGCTCACTTCAAGTCTTTTGGATATGAAATGAACTGTGTGCCTAGCTGGGTAACTGCACCACCACAAAGAGAACAAGACTGGCCAGCCAAAACATATCTAAATACCTTCCCGACATGCCTCCAGTTGATGCTGTTCCACCCTGTGGGGGGAAGCGGTGTGAAGCACTGATTTTGGGCAACAGGTGTCGGGCCTTTCTGGCTGAGCAGATGCCCTCTGCTGGTCAGGCACCTCACCTCACTCGAGCATACTTGATGGACTAGGGTCGCCAAGCACTCGGGTAACTACGGGGAGGTTTAACTCTTATGGCAGTTTGCAATAATGGTCACTTGGGCTGGTAGGTGAGCAGTGGGCAAATTTAGTTACACTGCATGCACACAATGCTATAGTGCACCGGCGGCTAGCATAGCACTTGGCTTTCATGACCAATGGCGGCATTCCTAGACTGCTCAAGTTGATGAGGAGCATGAGATCCCTAACTGACCTGAACGGTAAAGCTGTAGATCGGCAGTACATGGGGAAACGGCACACACTGCAAGGGAAGGACCTGCAATGACGTGGTGCGAAAAACCCGAGACCACAGTGTAGATGAAACACAACACAGACTTTCCTCAGCCAATCGAGTAGGTCACTTCAGGGTGTTGCATATTGCCTTACATTTGCATTTTTGTTGGCCTGCCCCAGTTTCTGTCCCACATTAGTGACAAGCATGTATTGTATTGTAAAAGCATGCAATAAAAATTCACTGATCTGCTTCGTATGACAGCCTTAAAGGTGCACTAAAGAGGAATCTGAACTTGTCTTTTTACCGCAGGAATTCCGAGCATTCTTAGAAACTTCAAATTATTGTCCTGTGTGACCAATTTCCCAAACTTAAATCAGATTGAACATCCACGCATGGAGTGGCTTTCGGCCAGTCTCGTGGCAGCTTTGCTTTCGCTTTTATTTTGTTTTAAGATTTACGTAAATACATAGTTGGCAGAGTGGCAAACTGCCATGGGACTGGCTGAAAGGCTCTCCACGCCTTGGTTGGCTCCTTCAACGTTGAGTAAAAAAAAAAAAAAAGGCGGCATCCGGGACATTTATTCAGATTTCAATTAGGGAAATCAGTCGCACAGGACAATAATTCCAAGTTTCTAAGAATGCCCAGAGCGTGTAGCTAGACTTCCCGCGGTAAAGAGACAAGTTCAGATTCCTCTTTAGTGCACCTTTAACCTGACGGAAGCATGCATCCATCCAATGAGCAACCAGGGGCACAAAGGTAAGACCACAGCTGCATCCCTTACTGTGTGTGGTGGTAAGCGCCACTGATAGCATTACAGTGTCATGGCACTGAAAGACTTGGCCCATGGCTGCTCGGCTGTCCACCATGCAACACTGTGTGTCAAACCAGCCACTGGAAGTTTGTAGTACAACGTTGTTTAGGCAGACCGCTGGCAGGCAAGGGTGGCCTCCCGACGGGGAAAAAAAAAACACGACTTCCTTCACACTTTTGTGCCAGTGTGGTGTAAGGTGCACTGTCATCTGGGTATTTATCTTTGCGTGGTTGTATCTAGTGCCTGGCTGTAGAAGCAACTTTTTGTTGCAGGGTCATCATAAGTTACCAAAAATGTTACTGTCCTGCATAAACACTACCCCCAGTCAGCATTTGTTTCGCAGCATCATGTGACTAGTGCCATGCTGCATGTAGCAAGGCTACGTGAGACAATATGGAGGCAGTCAGCACGAGGCTTGTCCCATCTGCTCTCTGCTCTGCGGTATTTACACAGAGGATGCACATTATATTACTGCACTTCAAGAGGTGATGTAGGCATTTCTTGTGCAGCAGGTTTATCTGGTCCCTCTCAGCAGTGTGGGGGGAGGGGGGTCATTATGGCTGGTGAGTACCATTTGGTTCAGTGCCCCCCAAGTCAGCACACTGACGACCATGCTGTGTGCGTGTGAAGCTTTGTACGCTGCGTAGTTGTTTGCAGCTATATAGGGTTTTGCGCAGCTGTGTAGTTCCGGCCGAGCTTCCCGTGGACCTGCGCACCAAGCTGGTGCTGTGCCTGGTGCGACTGGGGGGCCGTCACTTGGTGTCTGGCCTGGTGGAGCAGCTGCGGTCCTCCGAGGACCCCGAGCAGGCAGGCGACCTGTTCCTGGATGTGGCCGAGGCCTTCCTGGATGAGGGCTGCCCCCAGGAGGCTCTGCCCCTGCTCCACGACCTGGTTGCCACCCGCAACTATGCACTGGTCAGGGGCGCTTCTTCCTTGCTCTTCCAAAGTGTAGCCACCCAATTAAGTGCAGCCTCAAAGAATTGGAACCACAGTGTTTGCTCCATTGCGTGAGGAGTTCAGCCGTTGTTGCCAGAGTTCTGTTGTGAAAATAGATCCCCTGTTGCGTGGATGTCTGCATGCTGATGAGATAGAAGAGGCAGCAAATGCGATTGCGCAAGTTTTCTGGTGCCAGCATTACAGAGATGGGAAGTGTGCATGCTTGCAGGTTCATGACAGCACTGTTCTTATTGGGCACTGGTCCTTTAAATCTAAAGAATCTATTTGGGTAAACCTATTTCATTTCATTTCATTTATTTGTCCCTTAAAGGCCCGAAGGCATTACATAAGGGGGGGCGTACATACAGGTTGGAGGGTAGTAGCAGAGAACACAAAAGAAAGAAAGGGGGAAAAATACACGGGGTACCAAAAAAGTGTACAATAATATACAAACTGAAAGCAAGAAATAAACATACAAAAAGAAAACAAGGAGCAGTTGGCACTTCGGTGTCGCAGTATGAATATGTTTATGAGAAGTGATTAGCCAGTTTCTCGCGGAAAAGGCGGCGATCGGAGCATGTTATTACGTTGTCGGGAAGGCCATTCCAGAGCACTAGGGCGTCGGGAAAAAATGAACTGCTCATTGCGGAGGTGCGGGTTTTAATGCGTGCGATTGGGTTACTGTGGTTTAGGCGGGATGACGTACGTGGGGGTGGCTGCAGCAACAAATGTCTTGGTGAGCGATAAAAGAAAGAGTGAAAGAGGCATAGATGGGAAATAACACGGCGAGTTGCTAGTGTTTGAAGGCCGAGGGATCGTTTTAGTAATGTTACGCTGGTATTTCTTGAGTACTGCGATGTAATAAAACGGGCGGCGCGATTTTGAATGACTTCAAGGTCTGAGATGAGATACGATTGTGATGGATGCCAGACAGATGACGTGTACTCCAATTTAGGACGTACGAATGTTATGTATGCCAACTTTTTTACTTCAGGTGATGCAGATTTTAGATTGCGCCGGAGAAAACCAAGTGTGCGTGATGCTTTGGAACAGATGGTCTGAATGTGTGTTGTCCATGACAGCGATGATGTGATGTGTACTCCTAGGTATTTATAAGATGATGTTCTCGTGACGGCGACCGATTTTATGTTGTAAGTGCTATCAATAACTGTGTTTTTGCGAGAGAATGATATGGATTGGCATTTATTTAGATTAAGAGGCATGTGCCATTTGTCACACCACGCTGAGATAGTGGTTAGATCCTGTTGAAGAGCGGCAATGGCGCTAGCGCCGTGGATGGGGCTGTAAATTACGCAGTCATCTGCGAATAAACGTAGCGTTGATTTTATGTTGATCGGTAGGTCATTGATGTAGATGAGGAATAAAAGAGGTGATAAGCCTGCACCTTGAGGTACGCCGGATGTTACGTCGGAAAAAGCTGAGCGACAGTTATTAACACAGGTGAACTGCTTACGTCCTTTAAGGAACTGCTCTAGCCAGGAGAGCAAAGTTTGTGGAATGCCGAGCGATGACAACTTAAAAAGAAGAAGATTATGGGAAACACGATCAAATGCTTTTGAAAAGTCGAGAAAGATAGCGTCGATCTGGACAAGGTTATCTAAGTATTGTAGAATGTCGTGGGTGAATTCGGCGAGCTGGGTCTCACATGACACCTGCTTCCGGAAGCCATGTTGATTCGGATAGAAAAAGCTCATTGATTCTAGGTGGGTCATAAGATTGGAAAAAATAATGTGCTCAAGTAGTTAAGACGGTATACTAGTGAGGGAAATGGGACGATAGTTGTTAGGGCACGTGCAGTCATCCGCTTTAAATATGGGTGTAATTTGAGCTTTTTTCCAATCGTCAGGGACAACCCCGGTATCTAAGGATTGCGTAAAAATTAGATGCAGTACCTGGCTAGACAATGAAATGGTATTTTTTAGTAGCTTACTGTTAATTTGATCGCAGCCGGCAGATGTAGATATTTTCAGTGAGGCAATAAGCTGTGATACACCATCAGGGTTAATTTCGATTTTAGGCATTTCTGAGAGTGAGATTTCTGGAATGTGTTCATTAGCAGTAACGTTAGCAGCGGAAAAAACTGACGTAAAGTAATTGTTGAGCGCGGTCGCACAGTCATCGCACAGTCATCTATTTGGGTAAACCTATGTAATAAATCCGCCTCCTCTGGATTCCAACAGAATGCAAGCGCAGCAACAGAAAGTCAGGTGGCCATACGAGATCATGAAGTTTGTGGGGATAAGGTGGCCCTGGCTTCCGCAGGACTGGATTATTTGAAGAGATATGGGAGAGGCCTTTGTCCTGCAGTGGTGGGCCTTGCCAGGCTGATGGTGATGTAAATTTGAGGTGCTTTTTGTGAACAACCATTGCTGGGCACTCGCAGCTAATAGAGGTGTGAGGAGTTTTGTGCATGAATGTCCGTGTAATGGCAGGCCTTATTACGACATGCATGCATAGCAGTTTGCTATCTACAAGGAGCGGGGGCGGGGGGGGGGGGGGGGGGGTGACAGTGATTTACGTGAACTCCATTTCATTGCAGTCATTCTTCTTCCACTGCCGCCGCGGTGGCTGAGTGGTTATGGCGCTCGGCTGCCGACCCGAAAGACGCAGGTTCGATCCCTGCCGTGGCGGTCGAATTTCGATGGAGGCAAAATTCTAGAGGCCCGTGTACTGTGCGATGTCAGTGCACGTCAAAGAACCCCAGGTGGTTGAAATTCCCGGAGCCCTTCACTACGGCGTCCCTCATAGCCTGTGCCGCTTTGGGACGTTAAACCCCCATAAGCCATTATGCAGGCAAAACAAGTTTTCACAGATCTTTTTGCAAGAGTCAAAATTTTACATCATACATTTGCCTGCCCACCTGCCCGTTCATTCATTATCGACAAAGCAGACATGGCACTAATTAAATTACTGTGATTTGATTACTTTTCCTGGTAATTTGTAATGTAATGAATCCCTTCTCTGGTCTACTAACTTAGTAATGTATTGAATTACTTTCTGGAAGTGATTTTGCAGGAAAAATGTCAAAAACTTTCATCAAAAACTTTTAAGAGGGCTATTGCCACCATTTCTATGGAATCAGCACTCCTCAAGTTGTGCCCTCACATGATGCGGGCGAGCTTCCAGGGTGAGTTGAATGTACTGCGTAAAGCAGGGTTCCCTGACCACGTCCTGGCTGCCGTGACTGAGGCACTGCTGCAGAAACTTAAGGGTAAGCCAAGGGGGCAACACGGGAAAAATTTTGGCGAAACCAAACCAGTAGGGATACAGTATATTCACAAGGTGTCCCACAATTTAATACAAGTTGGCAACAGCTACTGAGTCCTCATGGTCTTCTCCGCCCCCTGCAAATTGCCCAAGATGTGCCCCAAGGTTAACAGTGGTGCCAAGGCTACATCTGGGTGTGGAAAGAAGCACTCGAAGCCCTACGTAAGCTGCGCCACGGGAGTGGTCTACGAGATCCCCCTTGCATGTGGCAAGGCGTACGTCGGCCAGGCTGGACGCTGTGTAAACGAGCGTGCTGGGGAACACAAAATGTCATTAGGGAACGCATCAGATTCGTTCTAAAACCTACTCGCCCATTGCCACTCTTGTAAAAACGAAAAAACTCTGAACCACGACTTGGCGAGATTAAAATTCTAGCTAGAAGCAGATAGATTAGCTCGGGAACTGGCAGAAGCCTTTTTTATCAAAGAGAGAGGTGGCATGTGCGTCAGCGCCACTTCTATTTCTCTAGGAGAAAGTGAGCATAGATTGCTAAAGAATACGCGATAATGAGTAGTTTTTGTCTGAGTGTGTGTCTTTTTTTTTTTGTTATCATGTAAGAAAGGCGCATGCGTTCACCTTCTTAGGGCTACATATATGCAATATGTGGCTTTCAATAAACATTGTTGGACTCAGCGCCTGTCCTGCCTGGTCTTCTTGTGTGGTTTGTGTAAAAATTAGCGCTGTTTTTACTTTTGTTACACAATGCTAGCCCAGCAAGAGGTACTGTTAAATAGAGGTCAGGTGTTTGCCCATGCTTGTTCTTTATTTTATTTTTTGTTCTTGTTGGCATTGCCTTATCTTTGTAATGGCCTCCCTAGAAGAAGATGAGATGAGGGCATAGTTGGTTGGGGTGAATTTGGCAGGAAGACCAACGGCTATGTGCATACAGGAAGGTTGGCCTTTCTTTTACTCTGTTTGTTTTGTTTTTTATGCATGCAAACCAAAAGGTAACTTAACAGTAATTACTTTTCGGATCCAGTTGTAACGTAATGTCGTTACTCTTTGCGAGGAGTAGTGTATTTAATTGCATTTGTGCAGTTTTTTAGGAAAGTGATTAGTAATGTTATTTAAAGGGACACTGAGGAGAAATTGAAGTTGGCTTGTATCCATAGAATACCAGCTCCTGATCACAAAAACGCCGCTCTTACTGAAAACAAAGCTCTTGCAAGGTAGAAAATAGCAAGAACCAAAATACAGGTGTCACCGCCACAGACCAATCTCGCAAGTACAAGCGTGATGACTTCCTAGGACAAGAGGCGCCACCTTGGAGGAATTTTCCTTACTTCATGGAAGCCACGAATCTCTGAGGCTGGCAAAGGTAGGTTGCGCACTGCACCGCTAGCCGTCAGAAATCACGGAGTCTGCGTTTACGTCACGTATCACGTCACTCCGTTCTGAGACGTCATAAGAGTTGCCGTGGCGTCATAAGAGTTCCCTGAGTTTGAATCAGAGCAGCGGGAAAAACATTTTCATCTTCGAATTAAAATTTCTTTGAAATAAATGCATCTTTCGCGCCCGGACAAGCGGCAACAAAGCCATGAAATGCCGAACTATCAGATTTTGCTAACAAAAAAAAAAAAATGATAGAGTTCTCCTCAGTGTCCCTTTAATTCTTTCTTTAAAAGCAATTTTGCCATGTAAGCAACAAAACCACGCGGTCAACTTTGTTCATCTCACCAGTGTTTAGCATCGTTTGTTTTGAAAAAAATGTTGGCTGTATCACGGCATGGTTCGACAATTTTGTGATAGTCAAGGGCACCAGCCAACCACAACAAGATAAACTGAACATGCCGAACACCATCCCTGAAGGTCATTCACGGGTTCTTTTATGTGAGGTTAAAAAAACTTCAGGACACTTATGAGTGTGTAGTGCGAATTTTTATGCATTAGCTATGGTGTGAGAGAAGTTAGGCATTTTTGCTCCCAATTTCAAGGTCGGAAAATCACTTGGGGGTCTGTAGGTCCTGCTTCTCCAATAGCATTGCAGTGTAGAGGATGTTTTATAGCATGCTGGTTGGAGCTGCAGCACTCCTCATCGATACTCGAGTGCTTGCCGGCTTTCCCATTCCTGGCGAAATAAAATCAGTTGTGAGTGCAGCTTTTGTCCGTGTCGTATGTGTTTCTCCCCTTTTTTTGTGCTCGTAATTTTTTACGCTGCAGTTATGTGGAAGCAAAGTGACCAACTTGCCCAAAAGCTCGTATTACAAAAGTAGGGGAATGGCTTCATTATGTGAGTTAATGCAGTAGGTCAAAACAGAGGCATAGAAGGAACGGAAACGACGGAACAAGACCGCATCTGCCAACTTTAATAACAGCACATGAAGTCAGGCCCTTCACATGTTCTTCACCTGCTATAAAAGCATGCCCGACTTCCTGCTAAAACTTGCAAGTTGCTTCCTTGTCCCATTGTTTCTGTTCCTTCTATGGCTCCATCTTGTCTGATAAGCACGCCGTTATTTAAAAGATCATGAACCTGCTAGCCCACGCAAAAGGGGTTCTTGTCTCTCTCACTTCTTTTACACTGTCGAGCGATGGAAGGCTGCTGACAATTGAAACGAGGTCACCAACATTGGCAGACAAGGTGATGGTGAAACACGATGGCAAGACGCGTGAGTTGGTGATACACACTTATGCAAAATAGCGCAAAAGATGAGGACGAGGAGACGAGCGCTGTTCCTGCTGTTTTTTTTGCCTTGTTGTCCTAGTCTTTTGCGCTATTTTCGCACAAGTAAATGATGGTGAAATTTTAAAACAAGCAGCGCCCAGAAGGTGTCTTGTGTTGTGCCGCCATATTAGAGCCAGTAGCCTTCCTCTGTGGCTGTTTGAGTATACTCACTAGGGCACTATGGGAGAGGATGATGCAGTCGAAGCCCACCGATGGGGTGCTGCTTCTGAGGCCACAAGAGGCGAAGGCTGCAAGCTGCTGACCTTGAGCGTGTGTAATTAACCTGCTTCTGAGAGTCTTTATTTGTCCACCAAGGTGGAACATTTGTTGTTCTGTGCTTGCACACGCGAGCCATCCTGTCTGCTCCTCCCAACAGTTCCTCAGTGATTGCGTCGGTTCCGTGTGTTTGTTCACCATGTCGTCAAATCATGGAGCAGGTTCCTCTTTCGTCTTGTGTTCTGTCCTTTCTTAGTTGTTTTGCACTTTTTAACGATGAAGCAACTCGCCCAGCAGAAAGTTTTATTGATACTTCGCAAGACTTCACGAATCTCCTGATGTCTGCCTGCATTCCTGGCCAAAAAAACTCGCTGAGCACCCTTTCAGTGGTCTTGTGGATGCCCTGGTGGCTGGAGAGGGCACTTTCATGCGCTCATGAAGGCACTTTCAAGGACTTGATTGCGCAGGCTTTTTGGTACCACAGCGTGCTGTATCGTTTGTGTTGGACATGACCGTAATGATCGGAACAGAACTCTGTCTTCGAAGTGAAACCTATAGGTTGTGTTGTTCTTGCCAGGATGAGTCTCGCCGACTTTGTTCCGGCACACATAAAATGTTGCGTCCTCCTCTTGTTTCCTTTGGAACGTGGGTCTTGACACCTCCAACACGTTGATGAACACGTCCCTGCACACCATAGCAACCTTCGCCGTCCCCAGCATGGCAGGACCTTCAGTCTCTGCCATCCCATTCGGTACAAAAATTATTGTGGACTATAAAAAAAATGAAAAATAAAGTGTCCCTGCCCTCCCATTCGGGACAGTCAGATGCCTCAGTGGCACCGTCTGGATGATGGAGAATGGGTCCTGGGTACCTGATACATTTCCAGGGATGGCGTCGTACACTGGCATCATCAAGCACCGAATGATAGGCTTGCCCGAAAAGTATGACGACAAGATCACCAACTCCGCCGCTGGGACTTCCAAACTGCTGCCATCCACAGAGTAGCTCTATTAACAGTAAAAGCAGCTTCAGGAACCAGGTCCCTACGCACCACGATACTGTTGGTACCGGTATCCCGCAAAACAAAAACCGGCTGTCTGAACAGTTCTTGCTACACAGGCATGCTGACACTGTAGATGGTTGGTTGCTGACTCGTTCGTGTCCACACAGGTGAGATCCGGCCGCACTTCAACCGGAGCACTGGCCAGATGCATATAACAGGCTGACGCCTCGTGGTCTCCTGGGTTCTTGCGCCCGCAGGACTGTGCATCGTGCCCTTGCTTACGGCAGAACGTGCAGTACTGTTATTTCAGCAGGGTACAGCAGTCCGACGCTTTGTGCTTTGTGTCCCGCCTTGTCGCACAGAAAGCATCGCACCTGTTATTTGGATCCCAGAGTACTGTCCTTCATCTTTGGGATGTTCGGTTCTAACTTTCCTTAAAAATGAACAAGCTAGTTTGCCGCTGGGCCTCCAGAAAATGATCCGCGGTAACCGCGATCTCGTCGGCTGTCTTCCAGTAGCCCTCGCAAATAAATATCGCAAGCCTCGCATGGCAGTTCAAAAATTCTTCGGCGACAATCATGTCGCGGACCTCTTTGAACGCTTTGCCTCGCCCTTTCATTTCTACCCAATGATCAAAGAAACTAACGAGTCTCGTAGCATTCTGCTGACCGGTCTCGTCGTTGTGGGGCTTACTGGGCGAAATTTTTCCCGGTAACCCTCCGCCGTGAAACGGAAGCGTTGTAGGAGCGCTGGCTTAGCTTTTGTGAATCTAGAGGGTCTTTGGGTGATAGCCTTCCGAAAACATGAAGAGCTTCTCCTCCCAAGCATAGGCTCAATGCCGTGGCCCACTTATCTCGTGGCCAACCCTGACCAGTGGCCATGTGCTCAAATCGCTTGAGGTACGCGTCAAGATAATCGCGACCTTCGTTGAAAACAGGAATGAGCCCGTGAGGGTTGATGGACCCAGACGTTTCGGCCCTGGGAACACTTGGATCAACATCTTCAAGTCGCTTTCCGCCCTCTGTAAGTCTCACTCGTAACTGTAAATTCTGTGCCTCCTTATCCAAACATTGTTTGGGTGCTTCCCGCTAAGCGGCCCTCTCATCCCGCAATTTCTTGCGTTCTTCCTGCACCCAAGCGCGCAACTCTGCACCTTGGAGCCCCATGCGCTCTCCTGCCCCCACCAACTCTGACGCACTCATTGTGTCTAAAAAAAAAATGGCAACAAAGTGATAACACCTTCTGTTACAGGCACGAAAAAAAACACAACAGAAGGCAGAAAGACGGGACAGAGCGCCACTCACAACTGATTTATTCGAAGGCAATACACACAAATATATACCATCTTACATGCAAGGAATACTATCATCTTCAAAGTTGATATGGTAGCGATATGGAAATGAGAGCTAAACAAAAGTCGGGAAAATTCCTAATTCAGTGTGATTTGCTGCCCTCCTTGATTATTGCCCATTTTATTTGTCTCCAAATGTTCTGCATGAACCCTGGTGGCGTCTGTGGTCAGCCGTGCAGTCGTGTTTCTACTGTTGCTTACACTTATCGTGCAGTTCTTCAAACATTGGGGTTTTTTATTTCTGTGGCTAAGAGGTGTTCTTTTCCTTTGCCAACCATGTGAGAGTAGAGCAGTGTGTTAAGGTGTTTCTTTGACCTTTTGTTTCCTTGGTAACCACAGAAAACATTTGTTCGTGTAGCATTTTGGAAAGTAGCTCAGACTCATATGGGTTGAAAAACACAAGAAGGCATCACAAGCATTGGACACTGAATAAAGCTGACAGTGTCTCAGGTGTACACTGATTGTCGGCATTTCAGCGTCCAGCTGTGCTCTTGGTGCGGATGCTAGTCCGGTGCCATGCGTGCTGGACCAACTGCTTCAGCTCTAGCTTAAGCTTGCACACCAGCAGTGCACTGTGCAGGATGTGGGGCATCCACTGAGATAAGCCGGCCTCAGCAGTGAGACCCGCTGAGTATGCGCTGTGTGTAGGGCTGTAGGCTAAGGATTGCCTGGTGGCATTTTTGTACCATGAAAAAGAAATCAGTCGCAGGATAGTTGTGTGCCACTTGCAGCGAGGGGTGCCTCGGCATTAGCTTCAGGGTCATCTGCACTGCCGCCTTGTTGAGCTTGTCTAGGGCATTGAGGTTTTGCTTCCTGCCTTGTGCAATTAGTTGCTCCCGAGCAGATGGTGCTTCTGTCATTTTTGTTGAGTCAGTTTATCTGGCATGCAATAACTGTCCAATGCTCTTGGAGAATTTCTCAGTTTTGCGCCGTCAGCTTCTGCAGTGCCGCCTGTCTCAGTTTGCAGAGAGGGAAGTCCCCCTCTCTAGAGAAGATGAGGGAGAGGGAATCCCCACTTCTAAGGATGAGGCATTACGGATGTGGTTGGTTTGAAGCCCTGGACAAGGATGGGCATAAGCGTCCTCTGGCCGGGTGCCCAGCTTCTTTCTTTGCTCTCGCACCACAGCCGACGCTCAGACATTCGCTGTGCACCATCATAACTGTCCTTCTTCTTTGCCATAATGTTTCTTTTTTTGATCACTCCCTGTGCTGCAGGCGGCCGTGTGGCTGCGCTATGGCGAGTGCCTGCAGCAGCTGTCGCGCCTCTCAGAGGCCACAGTGGCGTACGAGCGCACGTGTGACCTGGCCCCAGGTCACGCCCAGGCACGCCTCGCTTTGTGCCAGCTGCTGCTCGCCCAGGGGCTGACTGACCGAGCCATCGCCTGCCTCGAACCAACCCCCACAGGGGCCGACATTGCCACCCCACAACCTGGCACGGACGACAACGCAGCTGTGAGTAGTGCCATATAGAAGGGGTAGTGTATTCAGTAAGTTTAGGAAGGTACTACTTGGTCGAATTTGGCATGTACCTTCCTTCCGTCATGAAATGCATATATTCTGTTGTACGCAGATGTTGTTGAGTTATGATACTGTGGGTTTCTGATCACATGTGGGCTTGGCTCACCCACATCTAGCCGTGTGTGGTGTTTGCCATGTGCAGGGAAAAGAGGGATCCCTGTGAACACACTAAGTTGGCTCAGTTGGTAGTAGTGACTTACTGGATTCGTTTTCCTAGTGCTAAAACACGGACACTACATCTAAGACAACACACAAGGGACACCCGCAATGTACAGTCGACGGCCGAAAATTCGGACGCCTGATTTTTCGGACATGCTTGATTATTCGGACTTTTTTGAGGCACTGCGACATGGCCTATAAAGCAAATGTATAAGAGCGCCTGAAATTTCGGACGCACCGCAACTGACTGCTCGATTTTTCGGATCTCGTTCGCACTCGCAGCCAGTACCCAAGCCGCCATATAATGCGTACACTGGAACCTCAGTAATTCAAACTGCAGGAGAGATCAAAAACATGATCAAACAAAATGAAATTCAAGCTTAAAGACAGCCTCTTAACTTGCGATGCTGAAATTTTGTGCGAGTCGGCACATTGCGCCCACGTGGTTTCGAATTCGTACTGTTCTTGAATAATTCCGCCTGTGAGCCTTTCAGGGATCTTCTTCTTTCACTTGTACATACCATCATCATCCCGCGGCTCCGCCTGTGGCACGTGCCTCGGGTCCGCCATTAGAATAAACGCCAGGCATGGCCGTCTTGCCATCTCGGTCTAGCCTTCTTCCACAAACGTCTTGCCATCTTGGCCTAGCCTTCCTTCACAAGTGGTGGAGGTGTTGGGTGTGAGTGAATGAATGATGGACGGACGGACGGACATAATTAAGGATGTTATTATGTAATTATGTAATTAAGGATGTTTTCGCCGTAGAAGGTGCCGAGATGTCATCATCATCATCAGCCTTACTACACCCACTGCAGGGCAAAGGCCTCTCCCATGTCTCTCCAATTAACCCTATCCTTTGCCAGCTGCATCCACCCTTTGCCTGCAAACTTCTTAATCTCATCCGCCCACCTAACCTTCTGCCGCCCCCTGCTACGCTTGCCTTCGCTTGGAATCCACTCCGTTACCCTCAAGGACCATTGGTTATCTTGCCTTCGCATTACATGCCCTGCCCAAGCCCATTTCTTTCTCTTGATTTTGATTAGGATGTCATTAACCCGTGTTTGTTCCCTCACCCACTCTGCCCGCTTCCGATCTCCTAACGTTACACCTATCATTTTTCTTTCCATGGCTCGCTGCGTTGTCCTTAACTTAAGCTGAACTCTTTTCGTTAGCCGCCGCGTTTCTGCCCCGTAGGTGAGTACCGGTAAGATTGTGCTGTTGTACACTTTTCTCTTGAGGGAAATTGGTAAATTGCCGCTCATGATCTGCGAGAACCTACCATATGCGCTACACCCCATTCTTATCCTTCTAGCTATCTCCCTCTCATGATCCGGATCAGCTGTCACTACCTGCCCTATGTAGACGTATTCCGTCACTATTTCTAGGCTCTCGCTGCCAATTGTAAACTATTGTTCCCTTGCTAGGCTGTTGAACATTACCTTGGTTTTCTGCATGTTAATTTTTAGACCCATCGATCTGCTCTGCCTGTCTAACTCATTGATCATGATTTGCAGTTCACCTCCTGAGTGACTCAGCAAGGCAATGTCATCAGCAAATTGCAGATTATTTAGGTATTCTCCATTTATTCTTATTCCCAACTGTTCCCAATTCAGGCCTCGAAATACCTCCTGTAAACATGCGGTGAACAGCATTGGCGAGATCGTGTCTCCTTGCCTGACGCCCTTCTTTATTGGAATTTTATTGCTGACTTTATGGAGGACTGTAGTAGTTGTGCAGTTGCTATATATATCTTCCAGTATTTTGACATAAGGCTCTTCTACCCCCTGATTATGCAATGCCTGTATGACTGCTGAGGTTTCCACTGAGTCGAATGCTTTCTCGTAATCAATGAAAGCTATATACAGAGGTTGGTTATATTCTGCGCATTTCTCTATCACCTGATTGATAGTGGGAATATGATATATTGTGGAATATCCTTTACGAAAGCCTGCCTGATCATTTGGTTGATTAAAGTCTAACGTTGCCCTGACTTTATTAGCGATTACCGTAGTAAATACTTTGTAAGCAACGGATAGTAAGCTGATCGGCCTGTAATTTTTCAAGTCCTTGGCGTCTCCCTTCTTATGAATTAAGATAATGTTTGCATTCTTCCAAGCTTCTGGTACAGTCGAGGTCATAAGGCATTGCGTATACAGGGTGGCTAGTTTTTCTAGCACGATGTCCCCTCCATCCTTCAACAGATCTGCTGTTACCTGATCCTCCCCAGCTGCTTTTTCCCTTTTCATTGCTTCTAAGGCTTTCTTCACTTCATCTTTTGTTACTGGCGGGATGACGCATTGCTGTGCACTGCTGTCTTTCTCATTAGCGCTCTGATTACATTGGCTACTGTACAGGTCTGTGTAGAACTCTTCGGCTACGCTAACTATCTTATCCATATTGCTAATGACATTGCCCTGCTTGTCTCTTAATGCATACATCTGGTTTTTACCTATGCCTAGTTTCCTCTTCACTGTTTTTAGGCTACCTCCGTTCTTTATACAGTAGAATCTCGTTACAACGAACTTCACGGGACCACCGAATTTAAATCGTTATTTTGAAATATCGTAGTACAGAAAAACCATTATTTTCATGTCAGTAATGCATCACAAGAACTAAAATTACGTACCTTTGAAGCAGATTTACGTGTTGGTAAGTAAATAATAAACAATAACGCTGGGCACAGTTTAACTACAATTTATTGCTTGAAGAAGTCTGTTATCTTCTTCTGACGAGTAGACGACAAGCGCTGCAGGACGAACGCCTCCACATCCTCGACCTTCCTGTGCACGTCATCGGGGACATCTTTTCAGCGCCCGAGGAATGATCGGGCCTTCTCTAGAAAGACTAGGACATCCGAGGTGGAAACAATCTCTTCCTCTTCGTGCGCTGATCCAGTGTCGGCATCGTCTTCGTCGCTACTACATTCTTTTTGCTCATGCATTTGATTCACGATGTCCGGTGGTGAGCTCCGCGGATGTAGTCGTCGTGCTGTCGCTATCCACATAATTCGAAAGTCGCTGTCCACATAAGTCACTGTCCACAGTAGTTGCCCAGCCGCAGACGTTTTCTTGAGGGAGCCAGCTGCGACTCTCGATGTAGTTTTATGATCTTGTCCCGATCTTTGAGCATCGTTGCCATTGTTGACGGTGCAATGTCAAGCTCCCTGCACAAGTCCGCTTGCTTTTTTCCACCAGCTGCGACAGAATGTCCGCTTTTTCTTTAAGCGAAAACTGGTGTCGCTTCTTTTTAACGCGGAGGCCAGGAGAACTCATTGTCAGCAAAGCTACTATACAACACAATCACAGCGCCGATAACTTTGCAGATCCTAACGTTCGCTGTCGACGTGGTGACACTGCGCTGAATAGGCTTAAGACTAGTGACCACACGCTGGATGGATGATAATGGCCTTACCCTTTATATCGGGCGGCAGCTTGCGCCGCCTAGCCTATATTCATTCAACGCTACACTCGCGTGATGGCGATACCGCTGGGGCTGTATCCGTTGCAACGAGTTCCCCAGCGCATAGCTGATGCTTCGGATGATGATGACAGGCGTCAGCTTCAGGGATTTGGTACGGAACTTCGACAGAACTTCGTAATAACGAAGCGTCTTGCGACGAATGCGAGATTAAATTACATACGTTATTCTGAAATATTCGGTAATTTGAAATTCGTAGTACTGAAAGTTTTTTACATTGAAAGTATAGGCATTTTGGCGGGGATTTAAAAAAAAATCGTAAATCTGAAAATTTCGTTAATCTGATGTTCGTAGTAACGAGATTTTACTGTAGCATGCTCGATTCTCTCCATATTAAACTTCCTTATGTCGGCTACCTTGCGCTTATTTATTAACTTTGATATCTCCGTTAGTTCTATTCTATTGAATGTTTTGGCGAATAACTCCATTTCTCGGTTCTTATTGTTTTGCCATTTTCGCGTTCTCTTTCCGGGCCCATCGTACTGCGGGCGCAGAGCAGTCCCCACAGCGGCGTGTTCGCTTTCCTGTTTAGACTTTGTTCTAACCCGTGCGTCCATCGGCGACATGCCAAGGGCAGCACAGCCAGGCCGAGCTCGTGAAAGCAATCGCCGCCCATCGTCTGTGCAATGTAGCGCTGCGAAATTTAGTCATGAGGAGCTTTAAAATGTGGAGAGGGTCGAGGGAAAAAAGCCAGTAAGATTTGGCTTGATGTGCCCCTCTGCCCCTACAAACAGGGCTGCAGGCAACATGAAGAGCAACATATGCAATCAAGATAGGGGATGAAGCAGCAATAACAAACAAAAGAACAGAAAGAAAATATCACAAACAAAGCGCGTCTGAGGTTACTTCCAGAACGCCATTTCATGAAAAGAATTCGAAAGAAGCAGTGAAATATGTATATTACAATCTAAAATGTAGCTCTGTATTACACTCTGTATTATCTTTGCGGCATACTCGGGACACGTCAACGTTTGCAGCATGAAATTTATTTAAAAGACGGGGTAACGTGTTTGCTAGGCTATGTGTACCATACATTGTGTGGCATGTTGGAACGTGCCACAATTCACTGTCTATGTGAGTAAGTTTGTACTTCTAGCGAAAGGTGCGCCATGTCGCTCATGTGATTCAAATTTTGTTTTATTTCCTTTTTGTACCTTTCAGCCAGCCCAACATGGTACATTTCAAATATATTTACAGCACTGAGTTGGTTGAATAGATCGCTTGTATCTACTTCATAACTGACGTTAAGTACTGCACGCAGAGCCTTCTTCTGTAGAATATATATTTTATTTTTATTTGCAACTGTAGTTGTTCCCCAAACTAGGTGAGCATAGTTCATGCAGGACATAAATAGGGATTTATATAGCAGTAGCTTAACATTGTATGGAAGCATGTGACGATTGCCTGTTGATGATACCTGTGGCACGAGAAATTTGACTAATGACAGCGTCAACATGATTGTCCCAACTGAGCTGACTATTAAAATTTACCCCTAATATCTTAATATTTTCTACAACCTCAATCCTTTCCAAACCAAGCATAAGATTGCATGGTGTTGTAATGCATTTATTTTTTGGTCTGAAGATAACAGCTTTTGTCTTAGTTGCATTAGTTTTTAACTGATTTGCAAGTGACCATTCGTGCAGTGTCCTCAATGTTTTATTTGCCTGGTTTATGCCTTCCTCACCTGTGTAGAATGCTAAAATGCTTGAGTGACTTTTTGACCAACCGTTCATTTCAAGTACGCCTGGGTGCCACTCTTTCAGGAATTTCATTCAAGAGAACGATGTGCCTCAGGGGTGCTTTTTAAGCACCATGCTTTTTATGGTAAAAATGAATTCCCTAGCAAAAATAATCCCAAAGTCTATCATGTATTCTGTCTACGTCGACGATCTCCAGATTGCTTGCACATCCTCTAGCATTACATCGTGTGAGAGGCAAATACAGATGACAGTAAATAAACTAACAACATGGGCAGACAGAAACGGTTTCAAGTTTTCTGCGCAAAAGTCAGTAGCTGTTCTTTTTTCGCTTAGAAGAGGACTGCACACTGATCCCTCCCTGTATTTAAATGAAGTCGCACTACCAATTAAGGATGAGCACAAATTTCTAGGAATGACTTATGACAAAAAGCTCACATTCCTACCACACATAAACACCCTCAAAAAGAAAGCTTCTAAATCTCTGTATATACTAAATGTACTTTCACGAAAACTTTGGGGTTCTGATAGGACTTGTCTTTTACGGATTCATCGCTCTGTAGTACATTAGATTACGGATGCATAGTTTATGGATCAGCGAGGCAATCGTACCTTAAACGGCTAGACCCAGTACACAATTTAGGCTTGCGTCTTTCCACCGGTGCATACAGGACGTCACCGATAAACAGTCTTTATGTGGAAGCCAACGAGCCGTCGCTTACAGAGAGAAGAACCATGCTCACTTGCTCGTACGTTTTAAAAATCCGTTCACTACCTAAACATATCTGTCACCAAATAGTCACAAAGTGCCCATCTAGAACAGTATTTAACAACAAATCATTAGCTATAAGGCCACTTCTCCTGCGTTTTGAAGATATGTGCAAAAACCTCGGCGTAATGGATGCATTACCTGGCGTTGCTCGAAAGACGTGGTCCACTGCCTCTATGGTTCAATTTTCCTGTAATCTGTGACCTCACTCTTGCACATTTCCGTAAAAAGCGAACTCCACAGCAACATATATTACAAGAATTCCGTGCCCTGGAAGAAAAATACAGTAGTTTTACAGAATTTTATACTGATGGATCAAAAACAGATAGTTGCGTAGGAAGTGCAGTGGTGCGAGGAAATTCGGAGCAAATAGTAAGACTACCACAGTGTTCCTCCATCTTCACCGCGGAGTGCTACGCAGTATGGATGACCATAGAAAAAATACTGTAATAAGAACACAGCACACTACTAATACAGCACACACAGCACACCACAGCACAGCACAGTAATAAGAACACAGCACAGTAATAAGCACAGCGTCACGAACAACCAGCCAAACCGTCCAGGCACAGAACAGAGACCGCGTTCAGTCCAGAGCACGCACGAGCGACCGAGCGTTCGGTGCTCGAGCTTCGGAGTGTTCGGCACTCGAGCTTTGCAATGTTCAACGCTTCTCGTCGTCTTCTTCGTTGAGCGCCAGCCTCTGAAGATCCTAAAGCCCGTGTCCAGTCTTACAATTCCCCCCGGGCGAAAGGGCACCATCCTGACGGCCTAGGGCGATGTGACGATGGCAGGGTCGTAGTAAGGTTTGAGGCGGGTCGTGTGGACAATTTCGCGGCCTCGGCGGCGATGATCAGGGGATGGCGTAAGGGGTTCGATGAGGTAATTGACGGGGGATGTCTGCTGAAGAATACGGTAGGGTCCCTGGTACTTGCTAACAAGTTTGGAGCAAAGGCCGGGACCTGAGGAGGGTACCCAGAGCCAGACCAAAGAGTCAGGAAGGTAAGCGGGAGGAAGTGCAGGGGGATCACGGGTGCTTTTCTGCTGCTGCTGGGCATGAGAAGTGAAGGACCGGGCAAGCTGTCGGCATTCTTCGGCATAAGTTGCGGCTTGAGAAAGAGTTGAAAATTCGGAAGCATCAGGGCGGTAAGGTAGAATGGTGTCCATTGTGCAAGAAGGCTCACGGCCGTACAGGAGAAAGTACGGAGAGAATCCGGTGGTGGCTTGAGCAGCGGAGTTATAAGCGTATGTGACAAAAGGGAGAACGCGGTCCCAGTTACAATGGTCGGAAGCAACATACATGGCGAAGAATGATGCGATGGAGAATGAAGGATGCAATGTCGTGGGCTGTAGCGGATGGTAAAGGTGATGTTTCAGCGTAACGTGTAAGGTGGTCGATGGCAACGATGATCCAGCGGTTCCCGGTTGATGTGCTGGGAAGAGGGCCGTAGAGGTCGATGCCAACACGCTCGAAGGGCTGTACTGGGCAAGGCAGCGGCTGCATAGGAGCGGCGGGTCGGCGAGGTGGATGTTTTCGTCGCTGGCATGTGGTGCAGGACTGAACAAACTGGCGGACGTAACGGGCCATCCCACGCCAGTAGTACCGCTGTTGTAGACGGGTGAAAGTCTTCAAGAATCCGGCATGGGCACACTGGGGATCATCGTGTTAGGAAGAGCAAATGAAGGAGCGCAGATGTGTCGGAATGACGAGAAGCCACTTGCGACCATCCGGGAGATAGTTGCGGCAGTAAAGGAGCTCGTCTCGGATGGCGAAATGGTGGGACTGACGGCGGAGAGCACGGGAAGGAGGTCGAGACGATTTGCCAGATAGGAGATCAAAAAGGCAAGTGATCCACGGGTCTTTGCGTTACTTGGAAGCCGTATCAGCGAACTCAAACTTGAAAGAAGACAGGGCGGATATACAAGGCGCTGCCTCAGATGGTACAGGGGAACGTGAGAGGGCATCAGCATCGGCATGTTTGCGGCCGGAATGATAGATAACGCGAATGTCGTACTCTTGGAGTCGCAGAGCCCATTGCGCCAGTCGGCCAGAGGGATCTTTCAAAGAGCACAACCAGCAGAGGGCGTGGTGATCGGTGACAACGTCAAACGGGCGCCCATACAGGTAGGGGCGAAATTTGACGATCGCCCAAAGGATGGCTAAACACTCCTTCTCGGTGACAGAATAGTTGGCTTCAGCTTTTGTGAGTGTCCGGCTAGTGTAAGCGACAACGTATTCGTCAAAGCCTTGCTTGCGTTGAGCGAGTACGGCACCGAGGCCGACGCCACTGGCATCGGTGTGGAGTTCCGTCAGAGAACGAGGGTCGAAGTGACGCAGAATTGGTGGAGTGGTGAGGAGGCGACGGAGTGTCGTAAACGCTTCATCACAGGCTGGCGACCAGGCCGAAAGGTCGTGGGTGGAAAGGAGCTTGTTCAGGGGGTCGACGATAGTGGCAAAATTGCGTACAAAGTGGCGGAAGTAGGAGCAGAGGCCGACGAAGCTGCGGAGGTCTTTTACAGAAGTGGGCTTTGGAAATTCGGCCACAGCTCGCAACTTGGCCGAGTCCGGGAGAACGCCATCCTTCGATACGACATGACCGAGAATGGTGAGCTGCCGAGCTCCGAAGCGGCACTTTTTCAAATTAAGTTGGAGGCCAGCGTCGGCCAGGCAGCGAAGAACAGTCTCGAGGCGGTGGAGGTGAGACGGAAAGTCCGGGGAAAAGATTACAATGTCATCTAGATAACAAAGGCATGTGTGCCATTTGAGCCCTCGGAGTATGTTGTCCATCATGCGCTCGAATGTGGCGGGTGCTTTGCAGAGGCCGAAAGGCATGACATTAAATTCATAGAGCCCGTCGGGTGTGACAAATGCAGTTTTTGGGCGATCGGCTTCCGCCATCGGTACCTGCCAGTAACCGGAGTGCAAGTCCAATGAAGAAAAGAACTCAGAGCCCTGCAGGCAGTCAAGGGCATCGTCGATACGGGGGAGAGGGTAAACGTCCTTGCGTGTAATCTTATTCAGACGACGGTAGTCCACGCAGAAACGGATGGAACCGTCTTTTTTCTTGACCAGAACCACAGGCGATGCCCACGGGCTGTGTGACGGTTGTATCACGTGACGCTGGAGCATGTCGGTCACCTGGACGTCAATGATGCTGTGCTCAGCGGCTGACACGCGGTACGGACGTTGGCGCAAAGGGGCATGGGTTCCAGTGTCAATACAGTGGGTAACGGTGGTGGTGCGGCCCAAGGAAGGTTGCTGGTAGTCAAACGAAGCTTGAAAACGCTGCAGAACGGCTACAAGCTGGTCTCGTTGGGTAGACGTCAGGGCGGCGTCGACGGAACGGTGAAAAATATCTGCAGACGACTGATTCGTGATGGGAACAGGCGTAATGGCGCTGACGTGAAGGCCGGCCGCGCTATCGACGAGGGGGTATGCGGAGGCGGGATCGAGAACGGCAACGCTACCAAGCGATTGGCCACGGAGTAAAGTGGTAGGGCAGGAGAACAAATTGGCCACATAAATAGCGCTGGAGCCACGAACAATTGTCAGCAAAGCATGAGGCAGCAAAACAGACTTCTGGTCAGCACATCGTAAAGAGGGGGTATAAGTCACTGTTGCATCTGAGAGCGCAGCACAAGAAAGAGGCACCAGCACTGAAGAGAAAGGTCGAACGTCTGTGTCCTCTGAGACGACCACAGTAGCGGCAGCAGCGCCGGTTACGTCCAAGGGGGCGTCACTGTAGGGCGACAAGTCAAGCTGAGCACGGGCGCAATCAATAACGGTGTGATGTGAGGAGTGGAATTCCCAGTCAAGGATAATGTCGTGAGAGGAGCGGGCGAGGACGATGAACTTGATTGTGTAGGGAACGTTCCCGATGAGCAGGCGGGTGGTGCAGGCGGCTAATGGTCGAACGTCCTGAGCGCTGGCCGTCCGGAGAGAAACGGGAGGAAGGGGCGTCGTCACTTTTTTGAGTCTGCGACAGAGGGTGTGACTGAGAACCGAAACGGCTGCGCCAGTGTCAACAAGTGCTTCGACGGCGACTCCTTCAACGAAAACGGTAATAATATTGGCAGGTGCAGAAACAGGTCTTGAGTGAGCTGCTGGTGACGCATTTCTTGCCTCCGGAACTGCGGTGATTAGTTTTCCGCGTGGACAGCGGGTTGGCGACGGAGCATTGGGGAACGGGAACGACGGCTAGGAGATGGTGAGCGGTGGGAGCGGAGATGGTAACTAGGAGGAGAAGAATCCGGAGGCGGCAAGTGTGACGCAGGCGAGGACGATGGCGGAAGGTCGTACGTCGGCTCACGCCTATAATCGTAGGGACGGTGGTCACGACTGCGACACAAACGAGCAACGTGACCAGCGACACCACAGGCGTAGCAAATAGGGCGGTTGTCTTGTGTGTGCCAGGGGTTGAGTGGCTGCGGCTGTGATTGGGGGCGGGCAACCGGACGGTAAGGTGGGGTTGCAGGTCGTTGGGGTTCTAACTACCGGGTAGGTGGCCTCTAGACAGGGGCAGCAGGTGAGGGCCGCGACCGCACCACGGCATCGGCGTATGTAAGAGGAGCCGCGATCAGGAGTGGCTGAGAAGGAGGTGGCAGGACTTAAGCGATCTGCTCCTCAATAACACGCTGTAGGTTGGGAGTGAGCGACAGTGCAGGCATAGACGGGCAGGTAGACAAAAATAGCTGGCGTGCGACTTCCTCACGTACAAACTGCCGGATGCGCTGCAGGAGCGACGGTTGGTCCAGAGTACCGTCCCCTGGGAGAGCCAAGCTGGAAAGTGTGGCTTCCTGAAAGCCTGCACGCCGGGTAGAACGGCGTTGTTTGCGCAGCTCATCGAAGCTTTGGCAGTAGCCGATGACACCGGAGACAGTCTGGGGATCTTTGGCGATGAGCATCTGGAAGGCATCATCCTCAATGCCTTTCATAATGTGTCTGATCTTGTCGGCCTCGCTCATAGAAGGGTTGACACGCTTGCAGAGGTCGACGACATCTTCTATATAACTGGTGAAGTTTTCACCGCTTTGCTGGGCCCGACTTCGCAAGCGTTGCTCGGCGCGAAGCTTTCGCACGGCGGGACGGCCAAAGACTTCTGTCAGCCTGGTTTTTAGAGCTGCCCAGCTTGAGATGTCAGCCTCTTGGTTTTGAAACCAGAGATTGGCTACGTCGCTCAGATAAAAGATAACGTTGGTGAGCTTGACGCTATCGTCCCACTTGTTGTATGCGCTTACGCGTTCATAGGAGGCCAACCAATCCTCCACATCCGTGTCATCTGTGCCGCTGAAGATGGTCGGGTCACGCTGCCGCGCGGCGCCGGAACAGAAGACAGCCGACGGAAGCGGTGAAGCGGTTTGGGTGACGGTCTCAGGCATTGCAGAGGTGGTAGTCAATGCGCGGGTGCGAAGCTCCAGGGCGAGGGATCGTTGGCACCTCCACCACTTGCAATAAGAACACAGCACACTACTAATACAGCACACACAGCACACCACAGCACAGCACAGCACAGTAATAAGAGCACAGCACAGTAATAAGCACAGCGTCACGAACAACCAGCCGAACCGTCCAGGCACAGAACAGAGACCGCATTCAGTCCAGAGCACGCACGAGCGACCGAGCGTTCAGCGCTCGAGCTTCGCAATGTTCGGCGCTTCTCGTCGTCTTCTTCGTTGAGCGCCAGCCTCTGAAGATTTTAAAGCCCGTGTCCAGTCTTACAATACTAAGTGAGAACCTCAAAAATGCTGTTATTTGCACAGACTCCTTAAGTGTACTTAGAGCTCTCCATTCTAAAAATGCAAGCTCCCCTCTGCCTGGTGACATCATACACAACATAGTAACTGCCACAGCTCAAGGACAAAATATAAAACTGTGCTGGGTCCCGAGTCATGTGGGAATAAAAGGCAATGAGAGAGCAGATGTGTGTGCTGTTAAAGCTCGTGGCAAGGAAATAATGAAAGTAAATATGCCGTTTAATGATTGCATGAAATTAGTAGCAAGGAAACTAAGTAAAAAATGGCAGTCGGCTTGGAACAATGAGGCCAAAAATAAACTACACTTGGTAAAACCAGTTTTAGGTGAATTTAAGTCGTGTGTGCACCAAGAACGTTTCAAGGAAGTGATCTTATGCCGTCTCCGAATAGGCCACACGCACTTTACGCACAACTTCCTACTATCAAAACAAGACAAACCTGTTTTCCAACAATGTGGAGATGAACTCACGGTTAACCACATTTTATTCTCTTGTGTGGAACTGGAAGAAATAAGAAAAACGTATTTTACTTAATTTTATAATAAATGCATTCCTTTTCATCCCGCACTGTTTTTAGGAGATGATGCAATTGTTAATACATCATGTGTTTTTAGCTTTCTTAACGAAACGGGATTTCTCAAGAGACTCTAAATTTTTACCCACTGGTTTGTTTGAATTTTAGTACACCTCAGCCAATTTCTCAGGCCCGAGAAGAAAGCTGAGGCTTTTATTTTGATTGGTTGGGAGCCTCGATGTCCTTCCGCAGCCAAGGAAGGCTACTGAGGTGACCCGGCCCTCTTTAAAGCTTTTACTTGTAGCCATTTATAAAATTTGTGTATGTGTTCACTGGGCAATATTAATGTTTGAGGGCCGCTAGAGCAAGGATTATTCATGCATTTCTATAATATTCAACAAAAGACTTTTCCTATACGTTGTTTTTGGCGCATGATGGCCTCTGTTGCCTATGTGCCATAAAACACAACACACAACACGCCTTCTTCACCTGTGACTGACGAGAAACTAAATGAGACATTATCTGCATACATAACACATTTCACATTAGGGCATTTGTTAACAATATCATTAATGTATAAATTAAAAAGTAGAGGCCCGAGAATGCTGCCCTGAGGTACGCCAGCGGTTACTTTTGTTATCGAGGATCAGAAGCTATTAATACTGTTAAACTGAAAACGGTGCTCAATATAAGTCGCAAGAAGTGCATGAGCAAGACCCCTGAGACCGTTGTCAAACAGTTTTGCCAAGAGTCGGTTATTATGACTGATGTAGTCAAAGGCCTGCGAAAAATCTATGAAAACACCTAGAGCAAGTTTCTTGTCTTTGAAACATTGCAAGATACACTTTTTCAGGCTGAGTAATGCGGTCTCAGTTGACTTATGCTTAATAAGACCAAACTGTGAATCTGTTATAATTTTGTGTGTGTCACAAAAGTATGCTATTTGAGTGTGGATGACTTTTTCCAGTCCCTTAGAAAAGATTGGCAGCACTGACTGGTCTATAATTCGAAGTACAAACTTTATTGCCTTTCTTATACAGAGCTGTAATTTTAGCAGTTTGCATGTGCCGTGAAAACACTCTGGATTCTAGACTTAGATTAAATATATGTGCTAAAACTGGGGTTAAAATATCCAATACATTCTTTACAGACCAAATCTGCAAATCATCTACAGTCGACGATCGATTTTTCGGACCCTCTAGGGACCGCGAAAACGACCGAAATTAGGGCAGCCTGGAAAATCAAATTTCACCGAAAAAATCGCGAACTTATTGCCATTATGCCAGAGGGAGAGGCCATTTGTGTTGCACACATTCTAAAGCATCTAATGACCAAGTTTAGCTACGCGACACGTGCATAGACAACGGGCGGCGAGCACTTTCACCAGCTTGGCCTGGCTGTGCTGCCCTCGGCATGTCGCCGATGAACACACGGGTTGGGACAGTCTAAACGGGAAAGCGAACACGCAGCTGCGGGAGCTGCATTGCGCCCGCAGTATATCATGGGCCCATAATGAGAATGCGAAGATGGCGAAACAATAAGAATCGAGAAACGGCCGAAGCAAGTGCTGCGTCGTCGTTGGCCTCCGTCATTAGGCCTAGCGACTAGAGCCAAAATCTGCATCGTATTCGGCGATATGCACTCTGCGGTGGCTTGCGTATAATGAGGGGCACCTTGCCTGTCATCGAAACGCCAGTTATTTAAGGTTTTACGATGAAAAAGTCAGGGTTGCGGTGCGTTTTGCCACGGCTACGTTTCCGCGAACTCTGACTGCTTTTAAAAAAGATCATGCGGCGGAAGATGTGCAAGAACCGTACGAATCTGAAACCACGCGGGCACAATGTGCCACCTCGCGCAGAATTTCAGTGTCGCAAGAGGCCCCCTTTAAGCTTGAATTTCGTTTTATTTGATCAAGTTTTTGATCTCTCCCTGCAGTTTGAGTAATGAGGTTCCACTATACACATTATATGGCGCTTGAAAGCACAAGCTGATGGGCGAGTTGGTTATTCATAGTTTGATTTGAAGCAGCGCAAGGCCGAAAGCCAAAGAAGAGAGACGAGAAAGAAACGGACGACACAGCGCTGAACTAACAACTGACATTTATTTGGCACGCTGCACGTATAAATACATTCAGGCACCAAAAAGGAAAACAAAGCAAAGAGCTCATTCATGCACTGGGATTCTGCAAGCCAACAAAAGCTAAAATGTGCGATTCAGGAAGCGAAGTTCTTTTTGAGATAAAGACACTGATGGAGCGCTTACACATGTGTCACCTCTTGATGTTCGAAGCCTCGATTATTTCGAGGCACAGCTTATCTCTGTTCCTATCCACAACTCTGCAAAATTCAAACTGTGGGGTGCACAAGAAACTGTTGAAGAAACTGAAATGCTCCCCGAGTCCTGAATGTCAAACAAGTAAGCCAGTAGCAGCTATTCCCTACATCCACAAGATATCACATAATTTGAAAAGTGTTGGTAAAAGAGTCGGAGTGGATGTTGTTTTTTCGGCTCCCATTAAGTTATCAAGTTTGTGCATGCATGTCAACAATCCAGGGAAAACTATCCCCGTTTGCACGAAAAATCATGAGTGCAAATTCGGGAAGTGTCAAAAAAATGTCGTGTATTCTATTCCACTGACTTGTAATAGGTTTTATATTGGCCAGACAGGACAGTGCTTAAATGATAGGCTCAGGCAGCACCGCAACAATGTAGATAATAAAGAGTCTCGTAACCTCAGCATGCACTGTCGTGAGTGCGAGTGCACCCCACAGTTTGAATTTTGCAGAGTTGTGGATAGGAACAGAGATAAGCTGTGCCGCGAAATAATCGAGGCTTCGAACATCAAGACGTATGGTGACACATGTGTAAGCGCTCCATCAGTGTCTTTATCTCAAAAAGAACTTCGCTTCCTGAATCGCACATTTTAGCTTGTGTTGGCTTGCAGAATCCCAGTGCATGAATGAGCTCTTTGCTTTGTTTTCCCTTTTTGGTGCCTGAATGTATTTATACGTGCAGCGTGCCAAATAAATGTCAGTTGTTAGTTCAGCGCTGTGTCGTCCGTTTCTTTCTCGTCTCTCTTCTTTGGCTTTCGGCCTTGCGCTGCTTCAAATCAAACTATTATATGGCGGTTTGGATATTTGCGGCGAGTGTGAATGAGGTCTGAAAAATCGAGCAGTCAGTTGCAGTGCGTCCGAAATTTCAGGCGCTCTTATACATTGGCTCTGAGCCATGTCGCGGTGCCGCGAAAAAGTCCGAATAATCAAGCATGCCGAAAAAATCACGTGTGCGAATTTTCGGTCGTCGACTGTATATCATGGCATCTGCTATTCTTCATATTTAAAAATGCTGTGAATACTTTAGAGCATGTAGTTGGATTTAAGTACACAGAATTTGTGCTGGGCCTGATGCGAGTTTCATGTGTTATGTTCGAGCAGCTTTGGTATTCCCGAGTAACAAATTATCGGTTGAACGCCTCTGCTAATTTCGCATCCGCTTACTTTTTGTCCTTGAACAAGTACTTCATGGGGAGAGTTAATCTGAGGTGTGCGTAAAATAACAGAGTTAATCTAGTGCCATAACTTTCGAATATCGCCGTTCCATGATTCAAATTTATCGTAATGATACGAGTCTCTAGCACGCCTTAACTCTTTTGTTAACTTATTTCGAAAAATTTTGTACCTTATTAATAATTACAGATCACGTGTAGTGAGGAAGTGTTTGTACGTTTTTTCCTTAGAGTGTATCTTCTGAAACAGACCTGACGTCAGCCACTCTTTGTGCCCTTTCCGAGGTGATATGTGCGCCTTGTATAGAAAATGTTCAGCATAAAGAATTTTTTAGATTCTAAAATAAAAAGCTATAAAACTGCCGAATTTGCAAAAAATGAAAACCGAAAAGTCCAACCCCAAAATTCTCAGTGGTTATCAGGCCCAAAGAGAACTGCATCGGTAGGTTGGCAAGCTGAGGTTGGCACTTTCTGTCTTCCTCAGCAGCAGGACGCAGCCTCTGTGCTGCTGCGCCGGGCACAGCTGCTGCGCCAGTCGGGGCGGCGGGAGGCCTTCATCGAGTCGGCCATGCTCCTGCACGAGGCCCACTGCCCACCCATCCAGACGGCTGTGGAGTACGCGGGTGAGTGTTCGTTGTGGATTGGATTGTGAAACATTTATTTCCTCCGTGCTAGGTGGAATTGGGTGTCTGAGCTGACCTCCAGGAGAAGGTGGAGCACTCCCACAGTGGCTAGTAGTAGGCGAGCACACTCCGAGAGTATGAAACCACACTGCGTTCTTTATTGCCGCACTTCAAACCATATATATATCTCCCAGCACAGAGTTGCTAGATGCCTATTGGATGGATGGATGAAAGGTAGGAGCGTCCCCTTTGAAACGGGGCGGTGGTAGTTTCCACCACGCTCAGTTTTTTTTTCCTAGTTGATGGGCAGCACCCTCTACAGTCTTGTTTTCGCGCTCCTTTTCCCATTGATTGTTATCCTGTTGGAACAAAGTGTATTTGAAAGCAAATCTGCATCTAAAGGGCATGGCAGAGGAATGAAAGGACTTGGGTGAGATCTGGATGGAGAGGCAGAGGCTGCTTTAGGATGTGAGGTGTCAGTACATCCATCCCAAGCGCCCTGTTCCACTTTGCCAGCTGCACAACCGGTGACGACACCTGTCCAGCCTATCCGCCATGTAGTGATCTTGTAAAACCCCCTTTGAGCCGCGCTCTAGTTTTGTTGCCCCGTGCTTCTATGTGTCTACAGCAATAAAGGCTGTCGTTAACTTCTCAAGCCTCCACTTCTGTCATCTCGCACCAGCAACGCCCTTACAAGAGTGGAGACACCAATTTTGACAGCATATTGCTATGAGATTAAGCAATCCACATACAGCAGAATCTCGATTATGCTTCCCTTCTTCACGCGACAGCCTGCATTTTACGACAAACTGTTGAGAGCCTAGCAAATCTTTCATAGGGATAATGCATTAAAAGCCTCGATTATACGACAGAAAATTATGCACGCCCGGCTTCATAGGACGACCGAATGAGAGATGCTGGCGGAGCACTTTATTGTCAGACGTGACGTCAACCAAGTTGGTTGACTTGCGCGCAGCGGTGCAATTGTTTGCGCGACAGCCTGTAATGATGGTTCTGCCGATGGCTCGGATAGCTCGACTCGGACTCTGCGCATGCAACCCGCAACCATCGGTGCGAGGTAGCTCGCCTTGCCCGTTTTTCCATGTGCTTCGCTGACAAAGGCATTAGGGAAATCAACCCTGCGTTCATACTATCATGAATTTATTGTAGAGGCGGTAACAAGAATAGACATCATATGATCATCGGCTGCTAAATTCGTTTTTGAGGAAAGGAATTGATGCAGTAACTGTCACATCTAGATAGACACCTGAACCATGGGGATACAAGGGATACAAGAGGGACTGAGAGAAAAAAGGGAGAAAGAGGTGCTGTAGTGAAGTGCTTCTGGAATAGCTTCGACCACCTGGGTATCTTTAACGTGCACTCACATCACACAGCACACAGGCACCTTTTGCATTTTGCCTCCATCGAAATGCGCCGAAACACAAAAGGGGCCCATGTGTTGTGCAGTGTCAGTCAAAAGCACTTTCCACTGTGGCCTCAGTGCGTAGCACGGTAGTCCTAGCAACACCGAGCGAGCCAGGAGCCACACATGGCTGCAGAAAGAGCACCGCCAGCACATTTGCATCACAGGCGAATGTCGTGTTTTAGCGCAACGGCATTAACGAGCTCGTGTCGCATAAAAGCCAGTGTTGGCGTTGTTGGCGTTCGCATTGTAACTTGAGAACCTCCAATAAAAAACCTTGTGGAGATAAGGGAATCGAACCCAGGTCTTTCAGATTGCGAGGCGAGCATGCGCAGAACACGCTGCAAAGGCTTGTTGGTTTGAACTGAATAAAAAGTGTACCTAGTGAATGCGTTGCGGTCTTTGACTTCGTGAAGTGTCTTTGTGTACTGATGCATACATGGGTAATTATGAGTATGCAAATTTTGAAAGCGGACCCGATAACAATCGTGTTCTACTCTATAAAGCATTTCACCTGACTGCATGAGCTGTGTTGTAAGGTAAATGCGAATAGCTCGCGCTGAGGTACGATAGGTGGTGTTATGACCATGTTCGGTTTGAGTTTGGGTTTACGGTGTTCTACGTTCCAAAGCAACTCAGGCTATGAGGGACACTGTAGAGGAGGGCTTTGGTAATTTCGGTGAGCTGAGGTTCTTCAACGTGCACTGGCATTGCACAGGGTTTGTGGATTTGAATTTGGAGGACGGACAGACGAAACCTTTGAAGACAATTGGTCGGAACAAGGCAGGGGGTGATGACAGGGCGGTTTTGCCCCTTTGCTCCCCGCATTGCACCCTTGGCAACCTCTTTGGGCTTCAGGTGGGCAGGCAGTGGTGACCAGACCTGCGTGCGTCATGTTTTGTGGGGGTGTCAAGGTGTCAACCATGTCATGGAACCTGTACATGAACCCCTACCAACCAAGAAACCACGCTCCTTAGCTCTTGTGATGTATGCCTCTGTGTGCTGTTGTGGTCAATGAATGCGGCCTCCATTATGGCCTCTTTTTCTGTCTTTTCTCTTTCACTACTAACTTCCTCCCTTCCCTCATGGTGTAGTTGAGGTGTCCACCAATATGTGAGACAGTTACTGTGCCTTTCCTTTTCTCTGAAATCACAATCATGGAGACGCACAACGGCCAATTCAGGGAGGGGTATCACTGCAGCCCATTCTTGATCTCTTTGGGCGGGGTATGGCCCGTTTTGAGAGGCCTCCTGGAGACTGCGAACGATTTGTCCAATGGGCAAGGCATCGCACTGAACGGGTGATGGCGTTCCATGGACTGTGGCAGTGCTGTCGCTCTCGCGTTCCATTCTTAAAGGGGAAGCTTAAGCATCCTCCAATTTTTTTTTTCTCCTTATGGTGTGAATTTCTAGTACAGACAATGCCGCCGCGAAGTGTCAGCGGTTCCAGGGGAACAGGAAGACATGTCGCTGGCATGGTCGTACTGTGCGTCAAAAAACGTCTTCAAAGGGTCGGAGCAGTCATATTCCCGGCGCATCGTCCAAATCATCGATTACGAGGCGCACGTGACTTCTGTGTAACGCACAGGGAATAAAGCCTCCTCTTCGACACCAAAAAACCTGCGCGGTCTCAGAACTAATTCTCGCAGAACAAAAATGGGTGCTTTTATAAAATGCTAGGAAATGAATTTTGATTAATTTTTGAAATCCAGGGTAGCAGACACATTTGTTACATGAATGTGTCACTTGTGCCAGATTATCGATTATACAAGGGTTTTCCATGTTCCGCGGTAAGTCGTATAATCAAGATTCTGCTGTAGTTTTATGTCGTCTTGAAAATGAAATGAAAGTGCCAGCCGAATGGTGTGCATTCAGTACCTGGTGTACATTTGGTATGGTCTTTAGAGATGCAGGTATGAAGTTCTGATGCACAGACACTGCACTGGAGTGGGTTATTAGAATCTGTGTTTCTTGTGACAGTAACCAGTGTACATCGGGTGTACTTTCAAGTCGACTACAGTGCAGCTCTTGTGTGGAAAGTGCAGGCACCTTTCTAGTTCATACAAAGCACTGCAGCATAGTGTGCAGTGTTATGGTGGCTAAGTGGCGTTCTACTCCTTTTGGTGCTTGAATTGGCGTTGCTCATATCTCGTTGCAGCTATGTACTCCAACAGCACGTACCGGGGCCGCTCAGAGGTCCTGAGGGAACTGTACCAGCAACGCGGCTTCGCACCTTTCAGTGAGTTTTCCTGTTGGCCTTCTCAGAGAGGGCAGGCCAGTACAGTTTTCCCTCCTGCTTGCAGACTGGCTGACGGCCGACAGCGGCATCTCTGCGGGCGAGGTCTACAGCTGCTTCCGAGAGGTGCGTTTGTTTGGCCCGTGGCTCACTCACACTTTGCAGGCAAGGTGGAAAGTTGAGCAAGTCGAACTAGAGTCCTGATGGAAGTAGCACGGAAGACCAGGACAACAGGAAGAAGGGTGACTAAACATTTATTGGATGGGCACAGAATATATAAACACACCTGTGTAAAAAATGCTAAGATAAAGCCAAAAAGTGTAAAAGGACAGGAAAAATTACACAGGGTGAAAGGTTAAACTCTAGTAGGATACAACTTATATATAGTAGCAGTTAACACTTGGCCACGGTTCAAGGCATCCTGTACAGTAAACATCGTTAAATCGGAAAATCGGATAACTTGGCCTCCCGTCGAAAATGTTCACAAGTCAATGGCAGCACACACGTGTTAATTCAGAGTGAAATAGCACACGCACTGGTTAAATTGGACTTAAGGCAGTCCAGGAACGGTGCTGAAGTCAGTTTTTTGAGACACGCATCGCTACTGTCATCACCTGGAAACTAGTGGCGGGCTGGAAACCACTTCATTCCGAAACCGAAAACTTACAAGGGGCAGCGCTGCTACAGTAAACACTCATTTAATTGGCCCCAGTTACGAAAATTCAGACTGCTACCGGAGTCCCACCAAATGCCCATGCATTTGTCATGGAAGCTCGTTTATTCAGACGCCGCAGGGCTCGCACTGGCTGATTTGGGCAGGTCCCCAAAGGGGCGTCATGTTGAGATGTGACGTGCTTGACAGGCGATCGTCCAGATATTCATCCACAGGCCTGAATTACATATCACATTTTCTCCTGCACCCCTCTTGTCTGCGCACAAGGGCAGGTGTGGAGTCAATTCCATTAAAAAGTTTATGCATAGTTAGTATAAATTCTGCCAATCATGATCATGTACACGAGTCAGACAGTCGACTTCTGTTGGGACATGACTGGTTCAGGTTGCTCATATACGAAATGCCTTACAACTGGCTGCGAAGCCAAGTGGCTCAGCCCCACTGTGCTTTGCAGTAAGAGAGTCCTAGAACTGAAGTGTCTCAATTGTCAGAAATCTGATCCAAATGCAAGCAATTGGAGACTGGAGAAAGCGCTGCTCCCTCTGGAAAAATGTTGGGGGGGGCACGCCCTTCGCCTCTCTTTCGAAATGTCATCCGTGAGGTAGGTCGGGAGAGGTCTATTTGAAATACCCTTCCAGCTACCTGGCTCGATGGAGTCTGCACCACCAGGAGTTCGACATCACCGTCGTTTGCAAACATACCAATCAGGATACGTTTTTCGGGCCAATAACCACCAGTGAGTTTGCGCAACAGCAACACTTGGACCCGGACCTACAGCATGTCATCCAGTACCTGAAAGGCAAGGCTTCTTCCCCCCTGCAGAATTCAAGAGTGGTTTGTCCACTTTCTGTCTACAAAATGGCATCGTCATGAAGAACTTCACCCCCAGCAAGACCACATACTTTCTCGTCGTTCCCAACAGCTTACAAGAAGAAATTCTGCATGCTTCCCATGATGAACCAACTACTGGGCACCTCTGGTTTATCCGCACCCATTGCCACATTCAGGGTAAGTACTACCATAGTCCGGCCATACTCCAACCATACTACCATACTCTGGCCAGATTTTCATGTAGGGACAGCACGAGCAGCCAGTGGCGCAGCTGTTGGAGAGGCTACACGAATGGGCTGCATGAGCCCTGTTCGCAGCGGATGTTTTCTGGCCAACAGCCTCACATTCGCTTGGTATTTGTGTTGGACTTAGCATGGACGCTATGTTACTGGTTATCTCCTGAAATCTTGGCTGCAACATCGAGACACTCGAAACCTGTGTAATCGATGGCGGCCGCTAGCTAGTAAACCTCGCTAGTGGCTGTTTTCTGACCAACAATTAATGCTCTTACTTCCTGTTGTTGCTTTTTATCAAACAGCGATTTTTTTACTTGGGTCCAGCCTGCACATTCATTTTCACCACAACTTTCCTGCAGTGTCACTCTGGAGGATCTAGTGTAGCGGTCTGTAACATATTTATCTGTGTCTAGGTTGCAGCTGTCTCCGCCGAGTCTTTGCTTTTGTCAAAGAGCACAGGGCTGTGGCTGGCGCTTACTTTGTGAGAAATACTACAATGTCACCAATGCTGAAAGCAAGGCATTATGGTGCCATTATAAGAACTGAAGTGCGTGCTACAGAAGAGATAACATGATGGATTCATTGGCAGTTTGATGCTATGTCAAATTTTTTTTTTGCTTACACTTTCAGAGGTGGCGAAGACAGCTGCAGAAGACTTTTGATACGTACGCCATTTATTTACACTTTGTCACGCTGTGACAACGGAGACGCTGGAGAGTGCAAGGAAATTTCAAAATTTTTTTATCAGTGGTCATGTGCTGGCTTTGCGCTACTGAAATATGAGACAAGCAATGAGCGGTCATACATTAAAGAAAAAATGGGCAGTGATAGAACGCATGGAGAAACATGTACAAAATAAAAAGTGGCAGGGGTTTAACGTTGTTAAATTGAGTAGACGTGCGAAAGCATGTGTTTAGCTTGGTTGTCTGAGGGTTTTGCTTTGCTAGGCCGTTGGTATTTTTGGCGATGGTATTGGACTCAGGTCGAGGTTTAGCCGATCTGATCTGTTCGTTCCGCAGATGGAAGTTGATGAAGACGACGATGTGCAATGCACAGCGCGAGTGTGTTGCAGTTCAACACGAGGCCTGATAGGATGCGGCGATAGCATAGTGCTATCATGCAGTGGCCAGCGAAGCTGATCTGTTCGAAGCCCAGTCCCTGCAATGTTTATTTTATTTCTGCACTCTCAGAATCGGGGACACCACACTTGGTTGGGTTTGACCCCGTGAAGTAGTGCTTTCGCACTGAAAGCCATACACAGCTGTCTACAAAGGGAACATTCTCACGGGTTATTGCTCAAGTACGCTGTTAGGCCTTCGAATATCCGTGGTACATCACTGTGCCTTAGTTTCAGCTTCTCGCGTTGCAGCAACACTGCTTCTCTGTTAACCACAAACTCGTCGGGCAGAATTGAATCCTTGGGGCCCAATGCCTCTTGCTGACATGGACATGCCTAGAGTCGAGCTAAATCTACTGCTTTCCTGTTGAGGTATCGCCCGCTGCCATATTTTACGCTGCTCAGTATCGCTCGGCAGACAGAACAGCGAGCCTTTTCCTGCGTACCTCCATAGCCGGAGTGACAACCCCCTCATGCCGCAAGTGTTTAGCATCGTAGGTTTGCGCGTCACGTGCACTGTACTTGTTCGCGAACGAAGGCAAAAAAATAGCTGCTGCCACATCCCCGGCGTCCAGTTCCGCCTGTAGTCTCACGGTCATACAGACACCCGATTGCTTGCTTCGTATGTTGTCAACATACGATGCTCTCCCATAGCGTTACGGAGAGGTTTCATGACCATGCAGGCATTGAAGGACTATGATACTACTAATGATAGGTGCAATGCAAAAAGCAGGCACAGTGGGCACAGTGGATGACATCCTGTGGGCAAGCACAGGATGCCATTAACACGGGTTAATGACATCCTAGTCGAGGTCAAGAGGAAGAAATGGGATTAGGCAGGGCATGTAAGCGCAAACGCAAGATAACTGCTAATCAGTCCTTAAGGGTAACGGAGTGGATTCCAAGAGAAGGCAAGCGTTGCAGGGGGCGGCAGAAGGTTAGGTGGGCGGATGAGATCAAGAAGTTTGTGGGCATATGGTGGGCGCAGCTGGCAATGGACAGGGTTAATTGGAGAGACATCAAAGAGGCCTTTGCCCTTCAGTGGGTGTAGTCAGGCTGATGATGATGACTTCTGGCCACGACTTTCCGCAGACATCGCTCAGTCACGGCCGGTCTTGAGGGGGTGCGCATTCGGCGCGGAAGCAATGTTTTTTTCTCCGGGATTTGCGCCACCTGCCGCCACTTGAGGCACAACGGCCCTGCCGCTGGCTTCACTCCTGCATCTGCAGCAGTGTGCTGTAGCCTGCTGGTTCATGGTGAGCGCAGCACCGAAATCAAAGAAAACAAAATGCATATGCTTAAGCTGAGTATTTTCAACACAGCATACATCTGCACAGATTCATCACAAGCTTGGTTCGATGAAAACATTTGAAATGAGGAATCACTCTCCCATTCCTCAGACTATGTCGGTCATTTGTGGTTTTAAATCTAGAAGGAAATACTCTGATCACTTTCTCTCGTAAGTCTCATGGTCCACGATTAAATGACAAGTTAAGGCTAAAGGGAAGAGAATGAGAGCTCTGAGAACGAAAGTTATGCACTCGTCCCATAGAAATGTACTGTATCACAGATAAAATTCTCTACTACGTGTGAGCCGTAAATCCGATAGCACCGTAGCTGGTGGCTTGACACGATAGTACTTCTATCTAGAGTTAAAAGCCAGACTCATGTACACTAATGTTGAACTGTCAAATAAATTGATGCTGGGAGATATATGCCAATATCACTTTTTGCACATCCTGAATGTACTTATTTTCACCCTTATATACGTCACAACGTCCTTAAACGCGAGGCCTGTATCGATAGCTTAAAAGAATACTGACTACTAATGTGCGTCCACTGTCAAGAAGCATTGTAATGCATTGTTCTCTGCCCGAAGCCATTGGCACGCAGCCTTTCCGCTTTTGTTTTTCATACGAGAGGCCACCAGATTTCTCTGGAATGATTGCATACCCGCACGCAAGTCTCTCTTCATGTTCAAAATTGTTGTAAGCATATTAGGTGTCTGATGTTTCAATTTTCTTTTCACCTTTAAATTTTGCAAGGCCGAGAGCGACCATCCTTTTGACCTACTGAGCATTTGTTATTTCACTGCGGCGCCGAACTGCTTTCTGTTTGAGACACGAGTTCGCCCCGTAAACAGTTTTCGATTTGGACACAAGCTTTCTTGTCGTCATTCTGGCCTGACTAACGTTACCAAAACGTAATAGAAGCAACCAGTACAAACTGCGTATGCTGCCACAGATACTGACGCATACTGAGTATTACAATTTCAAAAATATCTATGTCCAATGAGTCACTTCAGCTACCATAAAGAGCGCCATTTTTTGTTGTCCACGTATATTGAACCTACGGCATGTCCTGAAGCTGCCTAATAATATTTGGTTAGATATCTTTGTAAAAGATCTGAGATTATGCAGTTGAATGCCCAATGCCCTCGGTTCTCTTAAATTCAGGGACTTTTACTAACATGCATAAGCATTGCAAATGTCATTTTTAGTTCCTTACATTGTAAGCTAAGCTGGTATAACGTGCATTGCTGTGAGGTTTATTAGTGGAGCCCCGTTATGTTGTGGAAAACTTCTTTTTGGGCTGTTACTTTGTTTCCTGAATGACGTGAGCAAAGTTCATGCTCTCGGGAGGTTTATCGAAAGTGATCACGAGGCTGCAGAAAGGCAGGTGAATAATTCAAGGCTGTGTAGACATCGCCTCTCAGATAAGTCCGTTCACTCGTGAAGGCCGATTTTATTGAGACAGAGTGCAGTTCCGAACTAATTTTGCTTTTTGCTTTGCTGGCAGTTAGTTCAAACTTGCAGTTACTGTCAGCAACTGACTTAATTTTTGCATTGTCATCGGTTGGGACGGGCGGTCGTGAGAAGCCGCCAAACTTCAAAATGCCTTTCCAAGAGGAGATCTTGTGCATCGCGTGCGTGCAACGTGCTCTGCACCTGCGGCCAGGGTTGGGTTCCGTCTATACCCGTTACTTTCACGAATGACATGATGCGTTTTCCCGGGGAGCACCATGAATTCTTAATGCCACTGTTGCGCAAACTTAAACCAGCTGCGCCTGAAATTTCAGGAGCTATATTTACGCTCCAGAACCCTTTGCTCTTTGAAACTTGCTGTCCAAGTGTTACACATCGCATATCATTTCTACACACTCATTCAGACCTGCCGGAACACTAACTACAGGCTGATAGCTTTCCTTTTTAGCCAAATATAAGAGTAGAACGCAATGACGTCTGTGCTCGAAGCATACATTCAGCCATACTCAGTCGGACTAATGGAGAAAGTGCGCAAACGTTAATTCGTTGGTTAAGGCGGCGAGTTGGGCGTGTTGGTACATTTTTTCCAGAACAGCAGCGCTAAAAAGACGTGGACAAAGACGAGCCCGTCAGCGCCCGTCCTTGTCGTCTCGTCTTTGTCCACGTCTTTTTAGCGCTGCTTTTCTGGAAAAAAAAAGTTAAATCCCCGTTTCAGATTTCTCCCATGGCAAAAGGGCTGATTACGCGGTCTTTGCATAAAGCGTAAGAGGTAAAATACATATAAGGGCTTTACGGTTACCACTGACACGGGCCGAACTGGGAGCGAGCGCACATTCTCCTTCCACGTGAACGGTGGTCGCAGCGGTGGGCCAGTGGCGGCGACCCGATCGAGGTGCGGCGGGAGGCGGAAACAGACCCCATTGCGAAGGCCGTAAGAAGAAAAGCGCGCGCTCCCCTCGAGACCGGCCGTGGCTCAGTACATAAAAATCTGCCGAGACTGCCAGAGACGAAAGCATTGACGACCAAGCCAGCAGCACTTTCAGATCTATTTCACTACCAACAAGGTCATTCCAGCAGGTCAGTTTGGACCTCCTCTGTCCCTTCTCGATGTCGACATCTGGAAACACATGGATAATAGTTGCTGCCGACTATTTGACCTGCTGCGCCGAAGGAAAAGCCCTACCAAATGGCACAGCAGCAGCAGTCACCAAATTTTTCTTGGAATGCATCCAAAGTGCTTGTCACAGAGCAGCCTTCATGGCGGAGCTGACGCATGCCATCCTGCAGTACAGTGAGACAAGCTACCAGAGTACAGCTGCGTACCATCTGCAGGCAAACAGTCTCACTTGAACAACACTATGGTAGCCATGTGTGGCGATGCTGAACACAAGACCTGGGATGCTGTCCTCTCCTTCTTCACCTACAACACCGCACACCACCCAGGTGACGCCTTTTTGTCTTGTCCATGGCAGTGAGGCAACGACCACACTCAGCGCTCTCCCAAACATCACCAAGGGGGACAGCCTCAATGCCGCCACCTATCTCCAGCGTGCAGAAGAGCCCCGATGGCTTGCCAGACTACGGATCAAAGACCAGCAGCACACAGATGGCCGGCACTATGACTATGTGGCGCAGAGCACAGGCCAGGTAACAGTCTGGATGTGGACACCAGTTCGTCATCAATGACTTAGTGAAAAACTGTTGTGGCATTATTTCAGAATATTACAAAATACTTCCGCAAATAGGTGAATTTTACTATGAAATCACTCACGATGGAGCGACAGCATCGCAGTAGCACCGAGCATACCCTGAGGTTGTCATGTTGTACACCTTATTATGCACGCTAATGGACTTTTTTTGCACTCTTCATGTTTATTTTTTCCTTCCTTTCTTTTCATTGTAAAGCACCAGGATGATGCTTCTTTAAGAGAGGAGTAATGTTGCGAAGCTTTGACTGTTTGTTTGTTCATGCTGGAAGCGGCATTACCACTTTGTTTTGTGACGCAAGTTATCATCATCATCATCAGCCTGACCATGCCCACTGCAGGGGAAAGGCCTCTCCCACCATATGCCAGGTTTATTTCAATTGATAGCAGCCACATGCAGCCGCTTCTATGTTGTTAAAGATTGTTTTGGCTGTTTGTCGTGCTTTATCTCAAAAGGTCTTTGTCAGCTTTAAATCGAACATGGCCCAGTGCAGCGGTGATTCTGTCCCTCTGTGACCATCGAGCATGCTCGTTGCTGTCACGGTCGCCAGTTGGTTCAATTTGTGGGCGCAGGTGATCACAAGAAAGCATCCATTTAGGAATGACCTCAGTTGGCCTGCCCATTGACCACAGCTTTGTCACTACCACTTGACAATATCTGGACAACTTGTGGAACTAGTGGTCTATCTTCCTTAAGTGTGAGTGCGGTGCTTACTGGTTGAACCGTTTACCCTTCATTATTTTTTTCTGGTGTTTGCCTATTGGCTGTTTTTGCTTTTTTAAAGAGGTGGGTTCATATATTCCGTGTTTTTCCAGTAAAGGTTTAGTCGCGAAATAACCCATGTGTCATGTCATACTTGTTCGTGTAGTCCTGGTTGTCTACGCTGCTTTTATCATGACCTGCCCCTGTGTCTTTTTATTCTGAGCCAAGAAAAATGCTGGAGCCTGCATCACAACCAGTGAACCAGGTGGCAAAATAGTGTAGTGCCGGACAGCCTGGGAATGCCAGGCTCAGCTAGTTAAAGCACATTTTGTACAACTGAGTGGTCACCACTGCTGGGCCACTGCATTCACGGGCATGACTGCACTGCTCTGAAGACAGTGCCCAGGGCACTCCTGTTTCCATGGAAGAAAGTGCGCTCTGCGATTTCGTCCAGAGGTTCCTTTGCGTGTGCTGCACACCTGTCAATGTCCTGGCAGGCACATTTCAGGTGCTTTCATTGTTCTTGTAGTGCTGCTTGTGCCATAGCTACAGGGCAACAGGTGGGGCACAGCACTGACTACCTACCTGCTTGCCCATTAATAAATTGTCCTGCCAGACTGCAAGGGTGACGAGCGAGTGAAGGGACTGCAGCAACACTTCTCTGGACATGCCTCGTCGCTGACCACTGCTAATGGGAGGCTCCTTCATGTTGTCTTAAGATGGCCGACCCGTATGGGTTTGCAGATGTGCATGGCTCTGCTGGAGAGCAACCGCATGGCGGAGCTGCAGCAGGCGACCACGGAGGCTCTGGTGTCGCCCCTGCTCAACCGGGACCCATCAGTCTCCAAGGTGAGGAGCTCTTTGATGGCTAGTGCTCAAAGGTGCAAGGACTGCTGGGCATCCTTGCTTTGTGCGTCCATATGTTCTATTTTTGTGTGCTGCATCCATTACACAAGAGGATGAGGACGTGTCTCTCCCTCCATCATCCCTTCCTTCAAAGTGAGGACAAGGCCTTTCCTTTCCTCATGACCAATTCGTTTTGACTGCTACGCGAGAGTTTACTTAGCTCTGAAAGCAAGGGGCTCAGACAATGGTGGGGATGAAGTTCATTGGCCGTAGAGCGCCTTGGCACAAGGTGTATGCGAATGCAGTTGAGCGAGCCCCTTGATAACAGGCAGCTTTTGTCTGTAATAAGGGAGGTCTCTTATAAGCAGGATTTCATGTCTTGATTTCTCGCTGCTGTCACCCAGTGATTGAAGTTTCACAAAAGAAGTCTGTAGCTTGGTACACAAACTGCAAAAGGCGCTTTTTTTTTTTGCCTGCTTGACATAATGTCAAGATGCTTTCTACTGCACTGCAGCCGCACCTGTTGGCAAGATTTTTTTCTGCACTTATCCTTCGGTAATTCGATGAAAGGAAGAATCTTGTTCTCAATGAGGAGGACAGGACCAAGAATATGACGTAATTATTGGGCTCCTGCCATTTTCGGTGCAGGCAGACACCCGTCTGTAGAAGGCGCTGCAGTCAGCAGTCTAGCTCACATGCTGCCTGTTTTATAGTGCGTGTTGAAATAGACCACGTGCCGGAGGTCACCTTTAGTGTCTGTGGTATCCATAATATATTGCAAGATGTGAACAGGCATGTGGCCTTGATGGCATCCCTGTCGTTATTAATAGGAATTGCGTGGATACATTATGCTTTTATGTCACCTGGTAATCTCAGAAGTTCCTCAATGAAACCGAATTGCCTGCTGATTGAAAGTTAGCGTAAGTAGTGCCCATACATACATAAGAGCGGTATTCGAAATCCCGTTGAGAACTACGGTCCAGTTTCCTTGATGACTAGTATAACCTGCAAAATTCTGGAACATGTAATATATAGCTGCGTTATGACCCATTTAACTAAAAATAATCTCCTCATCCCTAGCAAACACAGTTCCAGCATGGCTTAATTTTGCAATACGCAGTTAGTATTTGTTCATCACTTAGCAATTAATAAGCAGCAAGCAGTTGATGTAGTCGCACACGGTCTCCTCCTCACCAGGTTAAAAGCTTATAACTTGGATTATAAAATAATTGAGTGTATTGCCAAGTGTTTGTCGTTACGGAAACAGGCAGTCTATCTGAACGGTTTTTCTTCACAGTATCCACCAGTTCCCCAGGGCGCAGTGTGGGGACCACTTCTGTTTTTTTTTTTGTGCGTCAGTGACATTTCAGCTTGCATGCAGTCTTCATTCAGGACATTTACAGATTATTGTGTTGTTTATAGAGTAGCAGGCGACACTTCCGACTCACAAATCATATAAGCTGTTTTAGACACTATAGCAGACTGGTGTATGCAATGGAATATGTCTTTAAGTATAAGTAAAACTTCACATCACCTTCACAAGAAAATGCACTAATCATCCTTATAGCTACAGAATTAATGATGTTACTTGAAACTTATCAAAAATCACTAAGGAGTTTAAATATCTAGGCATCTTTTTTACTTCTAATTTCTTTGATGGAGTAAAAATGTTTACTTTATAAGTAAGGCAGCATCAGTTATGGGCTTCTTACGACGGAATTTTAGTTGTTAACATGCCTTGCTTCAATTTAGTTGCTTACCAAGCAACTTGAAAGCACACTTGTATTTCAGTAATGTGCGATCAGTACTTGAATACGGATGTGTTTGTTGGGACCCCCGTACAGCTCATTAACTAAATTAGAAAAAATTCAAAACGGGGCAGTTAGACTTGTTCCTGGAAACTATAGCCGGCAACTTAGCAATGACAGAAAGCAAACTTAACCTTAAATGGCAATATAAAACGTGAACTCTGCTGGTACCCTTTAAATCAATGCCGCAAAAATTTGAGACTTGAATTGCTTTTTAGCATTTTTCAGAATCAAACAGGAATCGCTGCTTCAAATTACTTACAGCAACCGCACTGTGCTTCTTCTCGAAATGACCATAAATTGAAGATTCGTCCATATCAGTGTCGCACTCATTTGTTTAAACATTCATTTTTTCCGCGTACCATAAACGATTGGAACATATTACCAGAAGATGTAGTTTGCTGCAAAACTGTGGATTTGTTTTATGATGTTTTGTACCCCCCACCGTAATGCCCTAGTGGCACTGTGGTATTGTACGGATAAATAAAAAATAAATTAACTAAAGGATCGTAGAGGAAATTTGAGATTAAAATTTTTCCGCAATATTTATTAGTATTCCAAAACGGGCATAAACCACGAAAAATACATGCAGGCATCACACTATGGATTGAAGTGACTGGACCATTGATTGAAAGTCAGGGAATTTTCTTATAAGGATGATGTCGTGCGTAATTCTTTTTTTCTTAGAACTATTCGGTACTGTAACAGTCTGCCACCAGCATTGTATTATCGAATGATGCTTTCCTTTATGAATTGAAACAATTTGTTCATGTGTAAATAAATTGTCACCCCCCCTGCTGTAATGCCCTACAGAGCGATGCAGGTAACTAATTTCTTTGAAACAGGTCAGCGCTAAAAGAAGACAAACACACGGCGAGAGAACGACGACACGACAGAGATGAGCGCTACTAACAACTGGTTTTATTTTTCGCTCCAGGGTACATATTTAAAGCCTTGCCACATCGCATCATACGCACAACCAGGGGGCGTCAACATTTTATCATATCAAAAGTTGAGATCCATATCTTGAGCATCACCCCGCCGGGGGGTGCCTGCAGCTTGCAGGCATCGCGACGGTGAGTGGCGTCACCGCGGGTTCCCGAGCATCCGCAGGGACATCCCCGCAAGGGGATGATGGTGAACTGTGCATCACCACGGACCCGCGCCTCGCCGTGCGTGGCATCGCCGTGTCCGGGGAAAAGGGGATCCTGGTGGTTGAGCCGATGCCGAGCGTTTGGACCCTTAAGGCCCCTTGGCAGAGGCAACACACCACTTTGGCCCCAGCTTCCTGCAGACGGCACCTCCGGCCTGACCCGACCGGGGGGAATCCGCAGTCGCCTTTTCCTATCCTCCTCTCCATCTTTCACTTTCCTATCTCTGTCTCACAACTCTTCTATATCCTACTCACTTCTTGGTTTTTCCTGTTTTCCTGGCGGCGAGGGTTAACCTTGTGTGACCAACTACCCTGAGTTGAGTCATATTTGGTTATAGTTAAGGTGTACAGCTGGCGTGGGCAGGACTTGCTTTCAAGTTCCTGTCCCGTCCCCTTGTTGGACTCCGTGGTGGGTGGCTGGCACCATGACCGAAAAACTAAATTCTTTCATAGCTCCACCCTTATCCAAACCTGATCGCTCTCTAAAAAGAGGGCGGAACGAAGCAGCTGATTTTTTCTCAAAAAAGAGACAAACATTTTCAAAGTTCCACGTAATCCACAGTGAAAGTGACAGAATACAGGCAAGAATAATATCCCCATTCCTTGTGTCAAAATGCTTAACCGATACCTTGGGCCCTGGCTACAAGGTCTCAAAAATGTCCAGCGGCGACTTACTTCTTGAGCTGCGCGACAGCATCCAGTGTTCAAAACTCTCCAACATTGCGTCTATAGGGGACATCTCTGTCTCTGTAACCCCACACCGATCTCTAAACACAGTCCGAGGTGTAATCTCGGAATCAGACTTTATCCATATCACAGAAGCTGAAATGCTTGAAGGGCTTACCGACCAGAATGTAATCGATGTTCACCGAATCAAGATCCGCAGGGATAACAAAGAAATAGATACCAAACACATGGTCCTCACATTTAATACCAGTACCTTGCCCGAAACGATCGAAGTTGGATACTTGAAAGTCAACGTCAGACATTATATACCCAATCCCCGCCGATGTTTCAACTGTCAAAAGTTTGGCCACGGCTCACAAAGTTGCCGCGGCCGCAAAACCTGCGCGAAATGCGCTTCGAAAGACCAGCATTCTGAGGAATGTGACGCAGCACTGCGCTGCGCAAACTGCGAAGGAGACCATGCAGCGTACTCCAGGGCATGTCCATCCTGGAAAAAAGAAAAGGAAATAATTACCATAAAGACAAAAGAAAACATTTCATTCAAAGAAGCAAGGAGGCGTTTTGCGCTTACGAACACATTCTCTTTCACAGCAAAACCCAACTTCGCTGATGTGGTGCGCGGGGGCGTAGCACCACACAGCTCTATGGCACCTGCCGAGGCTGCTTTCACAGAGCCAGTGGCAGGGCCATCTACGCCCCAGGCAGGGACAGCGAAGGCTGCTCTGCCACCCTCAAAGCAGGGAGCGCCGGTCCATGGGTCGGCATCCCGCAGGACCTCCCCCAGTCGGGAGAGGCCTGAAACTAACACAACCGCGGGCCCTCCGCGGTTCTCCAGCACCTCGGTTGAGGTGATGGATACAGCACCCACTCCGCCTCCACTACAGAGGCGGAATTATAGTGACATAACACATATTTTAGGGTCAATGTTACCCATAGTTTTATGTCTTCAGGAGACCAATCTTGGTCCACAACATGTGCATATCCTGAAACATTATCAAACTTTTAGACGCGATCGCGAGCAGGCAAATCGACTCTCAGGAGGCGTCGCAATTGTCGTCCAAAGCGGCGTCCCTGCTCGAGAAATCAAGCTCAATACAAAACTTGAGGCGGTTGCAGTCAGCATCGTCAGCTATAAAACACTAACAATCTGTTCCGTATACATTCCTCCACATTTTACATTAACAGTCCATGATCTAGAAGAATTGATAGATGAACTTCCAGAGCCATATCTGGTAGTTGGGGATTTTAACGCTCACTCCCCTTTTTGGGGAAGCGAGCGCTGCGACTCTAGGGGGCAAACAATCGAAGATTTTATCCTCTCAAATAACATCTGTCTTTTAAATACAGGAAAAGCAACTTATTGTTGCCCAAGCTCGGCAAAAATGAGCTTTCTCGATTTAGCTTTCGCATCACCATCGCTTTTTAACGATTTTAAATGGGATGTTTTAAATGACCCCCTGGGAAGTGATCACCTACCTATTATCATCAGCCTCTCATCGTCTACTGCAGTCATCCCCACAAGACCACGGTGCTGGAAACTTCACCTCGCCGACTGGTCACTTTTTACAGCAAGTGCCACACTAGAAAAAGAATTTTGTGAAGATTTCAGCATAGACGAAATTAATGGAAAATTTACTACATGCATAATATCGGCCGCTACACTAGCCATACCACAAACAACAGGCCTCGTACACAAAAAACATAAAGTATGGTGGACACAAGAATGCACATTGGCAAAAAAACAACAAAATAAAGCTTGGGGCTCTCTGCGTCGGTATCCCACAGCGGAGAACTTGATTGCCTTTAAGAGGGCCAAGGCCAGAGCGCGATTCGTTCGGAGAAATGCCGAGAAATCCTCGTGGCAGAAATATGTGTCCTCTATAAACAGCTCAATAACCTCAAAAAAATGTGGGAAAAGGTTCGAAGATTCAGTAGTGACCATACCCCTTTCACACTTCCTCTATTGACTACACCTGGGACACAAACATCATTAGAAGAACAGGCCAACATACTAGGTGAGCATTTTTCTGAAGTTTCCAGTTCGTCCAAATACACAAACACGTTCCAGAAGCACAAAGCAATAGCAGAAAAACAAAAACTTCCATTTGCAGCAGGTATGCACGAGGACTACACTCAACCCATCACACTCCAGGAATTGATTAAGGCATTATCTTCTGGTAAAAAGACAGCAACAGGCCCAGATAATGTGCATTACGCTATGCTCGCCCATCTCTCTGAGGCTGCCCTGCAGGCATTGTTGAACTTCTTTAACAAAATATGGATGACTGGCAGAATACCTGAGGAGTGGAAGAAAGCAATAATAGTACCTTCTCTGAAACCCGGAAAACAACCAACAAGTCCTAACAATTACAGACCGATAGCCCTCACCAGCTGCATCGCTAAATCTTTCGAAAGCATAGTAAACATTAGACTGACCTTCACACTTGAATCTCGTCGACTCTTAGATTTACATCAATGTGGATTTAAGAAAGCATGCTCGACCACTGATCACCTTGTCCGCCTAGAAAACACCATCCGAGAGGCGTTCATCCACAAACAGCACTGTATCGTTGTCTTCTTCGATTTGGAGAAGGCATATGATACCGCGTGGAAGTTCGGCATCCTCCATGACCTAGCAGATCTAGGGATCCGCGGCAGGATGCTGAACTGCTTGAACGACTTCCTGACTAACCGCACATTCAGAGTCCGTCTGGGAGCAACTCTATCAACGACATTCACCCAAGAGAATGGCGTACCCCAGGGATGCATTTTAAGTACGATACTCTTTATAGTAAAAATGAATTCTTTGGCCAAAGTAATACCTTAGTCCGTAATGTATTCAGTTTATGTAGATGACATACAGATAGCATACACTTCATCCAACATACTGTCCTGCGAGAGACAAATACAAATCACACTAAATAAACTGGCTGCTTGGGCAGAGAAAAATGGATTCAAGTTCTCCCCTGAGAAAACAGTAGCTGTTTTATTCTCATTACGACGAGGCCTACAGGTCGATCCCAATCTGTGCTTGAATCAAACCACACTGCCAGTCAAACAGGAACAGAAATTTTTAGGCGTCACTTTTGACAAGAAACTTACATTTCTGTCACACATTAACAACCTGAAAAAGAAAGCATCCCAAGCCCTCAATGTATTAAAGGTACTCTCGCGAAAACGGTGGGGGTCCGATAGAGCATGCCTATTGCAAATATATCGCTCTTTGGTGCGCTCCAAGCTGGACTACGGGTGTGTGGTATATGGTTCGGCAAGAGCATCCTACTTGAAACGACTGGACCCTGTTCATAATCTTGGTTTGCGCCTATCAACTGGAGCTTATAGAACATCCCCGGTAAAGAGTCTTTACGTTGAAGCTAATGAGCCCACACTAGAGGATAGAAGAGTCACACTAACATGCACATACATCCTAAAAACCCGTTCTCTCCCTAAACATCTCTGCTATCCCATTGTTACCAAGTGCCCATCTAGGAGATTATTCAATAATAAACCACATTTTATCAGGCCACTAATAATGCGCTTTGAAGATAAATGTGAAGACTTAGCAGTGCTGGACGCCCTACCTAATATTGCACAAAGACATGAATATCTACCACCATGGTACAGCCTTCCTTCAGTGTGTGACTTCACATTGACACACGTAAACAAAGAGAAAATACTACACGAGCACATACTGCAAGAATTCTTTGCATTACAAGAAAAATATGACACTTACACCGAATTTTACACTGATGGCTCGAAAACAGAAAGTCATGTCCGAAGTGCAGTAATTCAAGGAACAAAAGAAAAAATGATACGATTGTCACAGTATGCATCGGTATTTACTGCGGAGTGTTATGCCATCTTTGTAGCTGTAGAACAAATAGTAAAAAAAAACATAAAAAATAGCATCATTTACACCGATTCACTGAGTATGCTAAAAGCGCTGCATTCTACAAACGCTGCTGAACCCATAATAGAAAAAATCATACATAACATAGTTAAAATTACAAAGCAAAAACATAACATCATATTCTGCTGGGTCCCTAGCCATGTTGGAATTTTAGGTAATGAGAGAGCAGATGCTTGCGCAGCACAAGCTAGAATTGGCCATATAAAACAAGTTAACATACCACAGAGGGATTTTTCTAAATTACTGCACAGTAAACTCAGGAATAAGTGGCAGATTGCATGGGACGAACAAACAAACAACAAACTACATTCTATAAAACCTGTTTTGGGAGAATGGAGATCATGTACACATCAGGAGCGTTTCATAGGAGTTATTTTGTGTCGACTACGCATTGGATACACACACCTTACTCACAACTTCTTACTGACAAAAAAAGGCAAACCTCTCTGCGAAATGTGTGGCAATGAACTCACGGTAAACCACATTTTAATTGTATGCAAAGAACTGGAACAACTGAGGAAAAAATATTTCACAACATTGTACAATGAATACATCCCACTACACCCCATGTTACTTTTAGGAGATCAAGCACTGGTTGATTTTTCCAGCATTTTTAAATTTCTCAGAGAAGCCAATGTTTTATACAAACTTTAGATATAAAAAGCGTAACCTTTAACAAAAGCTCTAACCGTGTGTTTGGCGCATCATAGCCTCAGTTGCTTTTGCGCCATTAAAATCAATATAACTAACTAACTAATATCTTGAGCATCACGTAACAGCCAGCCAAAAAGAATGAAAAGGAACACCAGTAATCGGTGCAGTGAAACGGAAGAAAAACAAAACGTGCTCAGTTGTTTCTTAAACGCGTCTCAAGAAATGCCCGCTCCGCGAAATATAACGTTAATGAAGCATCGCTTACGCACTGCTCTCGATCTTTACTTATGTGGAAGGCCTCCAGCAAGATTCTGGAGACTCTACTTGCGCTTCTGCCTAGAACCTTAGCTTCGTTCAACCGTGGCACACATTTGCACTCTAAAACATGCGAAACTAAGTTCGCAAGCTTGTCTTTCATGGCCTCAAGTTTTTTGCGTGCTCCCTTAAACGATCGTTAAGGCAACGCCCCGTCTGCCCGATATAGCACCTTCCACAGGAAAGGGGGATCTTATACACCACTCCTAGCGCACACCCGACATAGGCTACTCCATGTTGTGCTTTGCAACCGCGCTCATGTTCGCCGCAGATGCGCGGGCACAGCTTCGCCAGCTTATTTGGCGCCGAGAACACAAGTGGCACGTTGTGCCTGCTGGCCACTTTTTTTTATGTTATGCAACACCTTATGTACATAAGGCATCGCCTCAGGCATCATCTTCGCGCGTTCCGTGACAGCCATTTTTTTGTCGGGGACCAAACTTCTTTAGGAGGGTTTCTGCAATAGCCGTTAGGATCGAGCAAGGGAAGCCTGCAGCCAAAAGGCGGTTTACCTGATTATTAAAGTTAGCATGCATTTGGTGTGGACACGACCTACGAAGCGCAGATTCCAGACAAAGCGAAGCAATAGGTTTTTTCACAGTCTTAGAGTGGAATGAGTCAAAGGGCAAAAGCTCTTTGTTAGCACGCGGGAAATAAGCCCAGCAGGTATGTCCTTTGCACAAACTTAGCCTGAGATCCAAGAAACATATTTCGTTGTTTTTCGGAATTTCGTGGGTAAAAAACAGGCCTTTACCATGCTTTTCAAATGTTCTTACGACCTGTTGGACGGAGTCTGCGAATGTGCAGTCATTAGTGGCTTTTAAAAGGATTAAAAAAGCGTCTACATATCTAAAAACCTTTAAAACAGGGCCACCGATAAAATCTTGATCCAAAAGACGTTCAATGCATGCTAAAAAAATGTGACACAAAATAGGCAGCATACGTGAACCTATACAAACACCATTGCACTGCAGAAAATGCTGCTTGTTAAAAGAGATAAAAGTGACGCTGAGATAAAATTCTAAAAGCTTTAAAAAAATTGTCAAGGGACATACCAGCTGAAGACTGAAAGGAAATTTCGCCAGTAACTTCAACAGATTCTTTCACAGCAACTAAGAGTTCGGCTTGAGGGACAGAATAAACCAAATCCTCGACATCAACAGAAAATGCGTAACTGACCTGGCGATTGCCCTCAAGGTAATTGTAGTGTAGGCGTGAACCGCCTTTGAAGACCGTGAATCATGACAGCAAACGCATGGAACGAAACCCAGTTTATTCAGTGACGCACGCACATATATATGCACACAACTGTAGCCCTCTGGCGGTGTTCACATTGAAAAGGAAACAAGAACTAACTATACAACATATTCCCTCCCTTTGTGTTAAGGTTAGTGAATTAGTGGATTAGTACGTATTGCCACATCTCAAAGGATTTACTAATAACAAATGCACATGTACATGTAAACCATTGCAGTTTGACAAAAATGATCACAACACAGTCCTGAGGCGATGCCTTATGTACATAAGGTGTTGCATAACATAAAAAAAAGTGGCCAGCAGGCACAACGTGCCACTTGTGTTCTCGGCGCCAAATAAGCTGGCGAAGCTGTGCCCGCGCATCTGCGGCGAACATGAGCGCGGTTGCAAAGCACAACATGAAGTAGCCTATGTCGGGTGTGCGCTAGGAGTGGTGTATAAGATCCCCCTTTCCTGTGGAAGGTGCTATATCGGGCAGACGGGGCGTTGCCTTAACGATCGTTTAAGGGAGCACGCAAAAAACTTGAGGCCGTGAAAGACAAGCTTGCGAACTTAGTTTCGCATGTTTTAGAGTGCAAATGTGTGCCACGGTTGAACGAAGCTAAGGTTCTAGGCAGAAGCGCAAGTAGAGTCTCCAGAATCTTGCTGGAGGCCTTCCACATAAGTAAAGATCGAGAGCAGTGCGTAAGCGATGCTTCATTAACGTTATATTTCGCGGAGCGGGCATTTCTTGAGACGCGTTTAAGAAACAACTGAGCACGTTTTGTTTTTCTTCCGTTTCACTGCACCGATTACTGGTGTTCCTTTTCATTCTTTTTGGCTGGCTGTTACGTGATGCTCAAGATATGGATCTCAACTTTTGATATGATAAAATGTTGACGCCCCTTGTTTGTGTGCATCATGCGATGTGGCAAGGCTTTAAATATGTACCCTGGAGTGAAAAATAAAACCAGTTATTAGCAGCGGTCATCTTTGTCGTGTCGTCGTTCTCTCGCCGTGTGTTTGTCTTTTTTTAGCGCTGCCCTGTTTCAAAGAAATGCTTAACCAACTAGCCCAGCAAGTTTTTCAGGTAACTAATAAATAAATAAAATCAATAAAGAGCGGCACACCGAAAGAGGACAGTCTTGTTTACTGCTGACTCCAGCACCGCCACATCTCTGTGATGTCACGGCTTGACGCTTGTCTATATGTACTGTATGCAATAATTCCTTTTGCCCACTTCGAACCGGCAAGTGTAGTTGGTGCCTGCAGCAGCAGTGGAAGCCGTCCTTCATGCAGCACTCACAGTTTATGTGCCCCTTCGATGTTTTGCATCTAGCCAGCCGATTCTACGTTGGTTTCAGCCATAGTAAATATCACTCCTTGCCTTTGCCACGGTGCACGGGTGCAACGTCAGTTTGCAAGCAATAGCACCATACCTGTGAAGTGGGAAAGAAACCCCGCTAGTTGAGTTAAGCCATCTCTTATAAGCGAAGCTCCTGATCAAAACTCAATTACTTGTTCTTTGTTACCAACTCTCTTTTTTACCTTATGTCTTTTTGCAAAAGAAGTCTGCTTAAATGTACAGATAGGGCGGCCAACCATGTGGGCTAAAAATCTCTCTTATTCCCGATTGTCTGTTACGTTCATGTCTCTTAAAAAAGGGTTCAGCTGTAGTGCTTTTTCAAAACCATATCAGATTCAAATAGTATAATGTAATTAACGATCAAACTGAAATACTGAAAAACTAGTAAACAATGCCTTATCACCTCAAGCGTACACACTAACATCATCTTAATCCACAGGAAAGGAGATGTCAAGGACTTGAAAAATTACAGACCGATCAGCTTTTACTGTCCATTGCCTACTGAGGTGATTGCTAATGGAGTCAGGACAACCTTAGGCTTTAATCAACCAAATGATCAGGCAGGTAGACTTTTGTAAGTGGTACTTTACAGTACACCGCATGCACAGAATCAATCAGGTGATAGATAAATGCGCAGAGTGTAACAAACCAACCACCAGCTGCTGTAAAGGCTTCAACCACGATTGTTTATATCCCATCCCTAAATATGATGGTTGGCAGCAAGTGTCTCGGCGAGGTTTAAATGACCACCTGAGATAGCCTGGAAAGAGCTGCGGCAGGCTCTGCTTTGCACAAGTAGGCATGCATAACGCAGTTTTATGAGAAATTAATGCCACTTTTGTCAGCCTTCGTATTTTTGGCTGTTATATGAAGAGTCCACTTACTACGAACATCAACAACATGCACTTTTGCATTGAGTGTGGTTTGGCTGGTGTTGTGCTAACATTTCCATGGTTTTGTATCTTTTAAGGTTGGCTCTCAGTGACTGGATTCAGCTGTTATAACCGATAATGTGCTATGACAGCATTGTTATAAGCGGTTTATTTTACCATAGAACACATGGTAAAGCTGACGGTGCTGCGGTTGTTTATTGTATCCAATATATTGTTCTAACCGGTATTGCTATAAATGGGTTTGACTGTATATGTGACACCAATAGATTTTTGTTAACATGCAATTGCATAATCGATTCCCACGATGTGACGACTCTTCTGTGGACCAAACATGATGACGGCTTTGTCAGCAGCAGTGTCTAAATCATAGTGTGTAACGTGCAAAGTTGGCTTGCAATCCTGAAGGGCGTTTCACATGGATATGTGGAACCTAAATGTGCTAATCAAGCTGTGTAGTTGTTTTCTGCTAGTGCATAAAAAATATCCAAAATTCCAGAAAAGGAGGGAGGGGGGGGGGGCAGCGCTCCTCCCCCCCTTGTCCCCTTTTTTGGGACGCCCATGGAAGTCTGCAGTGTTGGAATTGGAGAGATTGGTTGGATACTGCATTGCTTTCTTGCAGATGGGATCAGACGTGTGGCATTAGCTGAAAAATAAGTGTGTGTGTTCCCAGGAGCTGGACTTCCTGAGCTTCCATGCACACTACAGGGACCCAGGGCAGGAAGAGCACACCTTCTCGCTGGCACGCCTCCTCGTGCTCAAGGTGAGCGCACTTGGGTCCAACAGTGCCCTCTGGTGCTCAGCTCCTCACCCAACCTCAACCCGTTTGTGCACTGTCGCTTCATTTCGTAGCATTGGGTTTGTAAGACACAGTTAGGAAAGCTGTCACCCGCACAGGCTATGTTGGCCAACGCCTGACACAGCAGTGCTTGACAAGATAAGAATCAAGGTGCTCAGTGCAATCTCTGTGTCAGAGCCACAACATTGTGCACCAGGAGGTCTGGTTCTCTGTGGACTATTTGGCTGTTCAGTATTGTAGGGATTGGGCTACTTGAGCAATCGGAGTGCGCGCCCGCTGCTGCTGTTTGATTGTTAGAGAGGCCCCCCCCCCCCCCCATTGGTGCGAGCAGAATGCAGGCGGCCACAGTGCTTGTCCTTCTTTCCAAGGGAAGCTCTTTCGAGAACTGCTGTAAATCACCCTCCCTTCCGTTCTTCCTGCTTCAACCTCACGTCCCTATTGGGCCACTCCGAGTGACAATTGGGGGGGGGGGGGGGGGGGGGGGGGGGGGGGGCGTTGTTTCGGCGAGAGGCCTCGAGCGGGACATGAACGGGGAAGATGGGCACAGACTCGGGCAGCAGAAAAGTGCGTAGATTTCGCCTCTCGGGTGCCCCGGCCTTTGCTGGGGGACCAAGTACACGACCAGTGTAATGTGTGCACCTAGTATGTATACTTAAATCCAGGCCCGAACCTCCGGATTCCTATCGCCCGCCTGTGCAGCGCTGATGCGCTCCAGCTTTGGGAGGGCCTAATCTGGCTGGTTTTCCGTTATCACCAGTTATTGCCAGTGACGACGCGCGATGAGCATCGACGTGCGGCCCACGTTGTCAAGATGTGCTCTGCGCATTCACCATCCTCTCTCGTGTTGTGTCTCGCGCGATTTAACCCATTGGTTGGCTGTGCAGCATGTGATCGCCTGTAGGTGTGTGGTCACGCACGTATGTAATCTTTGCTTTTCGCTCGTAGCTCCGTAGGTCCGCTTTCAGGTGCTGCGGCTGGCCTATGGGTTATGCTCAGGTCTGGGGCTTAGTGCAGTGTTCTGTAATACAGCTTACTGTATAATAAACATTTGTGCTGTCTAATATTGCACCTTCCTTCGGAGCGAGAGCACAGGTGCGCGGCAAACGCTGGCAGTGCCTTCAGCTTGCTCTTGCCTGAACCCGCGTTATGTGGACAAGTGCCACTTAACTCACCGTCACAGGTGGTAACCGCACAGTATGAAGAGCCGCCTTGCTGCCACTCATGTGTGAAGGCCTACAAGACACACAAACGCGGAGGCGCTAACTGCTGACTGGTTTTATTGGTGGAAGGTCACGCCATATATAAGCCCAAGTGTCCCGTGAAGAAGATAGGAATGATAAAGAGCAAGGGTTTATTACGGAGCCAACAAAACAGAATGCATGCACAGGCACGCACGCCAAATCTGTTTTCTTTAGTTTTTCTTTTCATTGGGGCAGCAGTTATCTGCTTCTGGAAGGTTGATCTGGGCCTCAAACGGAGATAAAGACAGGGTGCTAAAGCACTCACTGCCAAATTTCTTTTATGTGGTAGTCTTTTCAGTACTGTATATACTCACATAATGAACCTTTCTTTTTTTTTTTTTTCAGCAAAGTTCATATCAATTAGGGGGGGGGGGGGGGAGGATTCGTTTTCAGAAAATGAAGTTTAGACTTTTTTTTTTTTGTAAGAGTTGACATTTCGTGTACGGCCATCCACCCTCTCACCCACGTGACCGCCTGCCTGTTAGCTCGCCCGCTTGTCCGTCCATCCATCAGCAAAAGATGCACAGTCGACAAGTTACGCCCCAAAGTCACCCAAGTTCATGTGTTGCTGGTGCTTAGCGTATCATTCGCTCAGAAGGTGACTGCTGCATCGCGGCGCGATCCGATGATTTTCCGACAGTCAGCAATGGCTGTCAGTCATGGCGAGATAATGCTAATAATGTGATGCTGAACTGCTGTGCTGGTGGTCATGTGCGCATTTTTTGTTTTTTTGTGAGGTTAAAAAAGAAAGTAAATTCTCGAAGTTCTTTATAACGCTGCAGAAAAACAAGGACACAGGAAGAAGTACACAGGACGGGCGCACAGGACGGGCGCTATGTACTTCTTCGCGCCCGTCCTGTGTACTTCTTCCTGTGTCCTTGTTTTTCTGTAGCGCTATAAAGAACTTCGAGAAACTATGCTTCACCAACTAGACCCACAACGTGTCTTGTAAATTCCCACTGACAGAAGTGGTGGATGGGTTCATTACGTGAGTAAATATCATGATCCGTGCTGTGTTGTGCCTACTCTTGCCAAGGATATTTCTCTCTTCAAACTGGGCTGCACATCCCTTACACTTTATATGCACACAACTAAATGCTTACTTGTCATCTAGGTTTTTTGAATTTCGAGCATGCTCTCCCAATATTGGTCATTGACGCTACATCTAGTTTCGCTATGTAAATCTTTCCATGTGACATGGATGGGAATAGAACACACCACTCCAGTGGAACACTTTACTAACGGCATTTCATGATTTTCCTGTTGGGTTGACATGGGGGCTTATGCTGCAGTACTCGAACCACAAACGTGCCTGGAACCTGTTTGGGCTGGCAATGAACCTGAGCCCCGTGATGCGGCAGAACCGGTTTTGCCTGCGGCTGCTTTACAAGTACCCTGACAGCGTGCCACTGGGGCTGCTCAACGGCCACAACGCCCTGGTCTCGGGCACCTACAAGCATGCACTGGGTAGGTCTCATGATAAACCACACAATTGATGCTCGCAACATTCCCGGTTCTGTTTTATGTGCGAGGCTTTTTTTGAAAAACTCTTGAATGTTCTCCTGGCAGCCAAACACAGTTAAACCGGGACAGCAGCACCTGGTCTTGCTCATCTGTCTGTTGCTAAAGGGGCTCTAATAAGGTGGCGGTATGCCTGGGATGTTAAAGCACACTGCTTCATGAATATTGTGCAGCGATAGTTTTTTTTAATGTACTTTGCAGAAACTGAGTTATCTGTAGTCAGAATTTGAATTTCAGCATCTTTGCGCCTTTCTCTCTCTTCTCGTCACTTTTTGCACACTGGAAAGTCAGCACTTATCTGCCAGCCCCACCTCCAGGGGAGGAGCTTCCTGACCCGCCGGAGCTACGCGGCTTATTGGCCGCGGCAGTGGTAGCTGCCTGACATCTGAAAGAATCTCGCCATTAGCCACCCCTCAACCTGTATAGGCAGGTGCGAGCATGAAAAGTCCCCGGGAAGGGCTCACCAACTTTCACATGTGATTGCAGGTTCTCTGCTGAGTGTAGTTGGCTCAGGTGTTCATGACAGCCCAGTGCAGTGGTTGAGCGAGTTGATGTGCTCTCCTCGGGAGGTGTTTCGGAGCCCCTTTAAGGCACTGGTTGTTGTGTGTTGGCAGCGGAGTATGTGCAGCTACTGGGCCAGGTGGGTGAGGAAGAGCCCCTGCTGCTGTTGTGTGCGGGCCTCTCCCTGGTGCACATTGGCTGCCAGAAGTTCTCGGCACGCCGCCACTGGCTGGCAGCGCAGGCCCTGGGCTTCCTGGGCCGCTATGCACACATCCGGGGAGACAGCTGCCAGGAGGTCCTGTTCAACGTGGGCCGTGCACTCCACCAACTGGGCTTCCCACACCTCGCCCTCAACATGTACCAGCGCGCCCTCATGCAGCCCCCAGCAGTGCCAAGCATGCCGGTCAGTCTCCCCTTGAGTCCACGCAGTGTGGTTAGCAGGAAAGCAGCAATGCACCTGCTTAAGTGGTAGCTTCAGCAGCATTGTCACATGCTACGCACAAGAGCATTGGGTGCGCACATCTTTTGAGAGAGCCTCTTTTCATGAGGCAGCTTACAGTGAGGCATAAGGGAATCTACATTCAGACTGTAGTCGAGGGTTTGACGGCATACCGTCTGGTCAGGAATCATGCTGATGCAGATTGCTGGTCACTGACCAAAGTCAAAAGATGAAAAGGCGTTTCGGGAGCACTACGGCTCCCTTGTTCACTATGAAGCAAACGGCGCACGGATCCGTTGTTTTGTAGCACCCAGTAGAGTTTTTAATGATTTAGCATAGATAGGGTGTAAGGTTTCGTCGTTCCTGTTTAGTGTGTTAGACGATGTCTCTATGATAAGAGACTCAAGATTCTGCTGTGCTGATGTGTTTTTTTCTGTTGTCAATATCTTTACTTGATCCCAGTTAATCTCGTGGCCGGATTCTTGCACATGCTCGGCGATGGCGTTAGATGCTGCTTGCTGGACTCGGACATCGTTCTGGTGCTCTCTCAGGCGTCTCCTGAAGTCCTTTGTTTCACCAATATATATTGATGAGCAATCGGCGCAGTCAATTTCATACACAACGCCTGGAAATCTTTCACGAGGGAGCTTGTCCTTCACATTCACCAGTTCTGTTCGCACCTTGCCAGCGGGGACGTGCGCGATGTTGACGCCATGCTTGTGGAAAATATGTGCAAGCGCTTCCCTAATTCCCGCTACGTATGGGATAGCAGCTCGTTTTTCTATTGGTTTTTCCGTGCTCTCGATTTCTTCAGAGGCAGGCTGATTCGCTGGCATTCTTCTTTTGGTTTTCCTGATGAAGGAAAGAGGGTAGCCGTTTCTTTGCAGATCGGGCTCTATTCTTTCACGTGTGTGTCCTGGTCATTTAGTACAAAACAACACAGCCTTCCTTTCGCAGGTCCCAGACATATTCTAGGACCTCTTCTTCCAGACCAGGAAACTTTCCAGTCTGCGGTCCTCTAAAGGCTTCCATTCGTAGCCCGCAGCTTGTGCTGCTTCCGCCAGTAACGCATGCGAACTTCATCTATTCCGAAATTTGTACAGGCAGCACAATTCCCGTGCTCACCTGCATACTCCACAGTCTGTAACCTGAAGCCAGCCATTTAGCACATTTCAGCCCATCGCCCACAGCAAAACACAGTACAAGCAACAAAAAAAAAAAACTGGCAACTGGCAATGGCTGCTAGAACAAAAAAAGTAGATCTAGAACCTGTGCCAATGTCTAGCGTCGTTTTTATTGGCTGTCTCTGCATGCTCCTGCTGCTGTGCTGGCTCCGCAGGCTCCTTAAAGTTTCATATTTGCGCGAAGTGGCTGGCATGGGCAGTTCCGTGATCTTCACTCACTGCGTGCTTGTGCATTGCAATGCCTCGACACTCACACCATTCTTGAATCGTGCTGTGAGCTTCAAAAACAAGTCTTTCAAGGTTCTTTGGAGTCTCAAAAGACAATAGGTGAACGTGCAGTTTGTGTCCAGTTCATTCACTGTCTGCTTTAATTTCAAAACCTTGCAGTGAATTTTGTGTTATTAGCAGTCATGAATATTGTCATGCATCCTTCACTTCTGTTCATTTTCTAAGCATGTATCGTACCATATTGTTACGTGCTTTGCACGCACGGGGGTTTATTCAAAGAGGGGACCGGTCGAAGCAGGATGGAAGCAGGAAGCCTAGCAGCGTCCTTCAGCTCTCTCTTCTTCTTCCTCTTTCTCCGCGGGTCAGTCCTTCATCTTCTGCTTCTTCCGTCGAGGTTCTGTGGAAGCACGTTACATTTCCCTCCTCGCAGACGATGCCCGTCGGGCGAGTTAAACAGACCGTCTGGGATGGAATCGCTTGAGGCGGGCTACATGCACCACCTGAGATTGGCGTGACCGTCGACCACTAGCAGTTAGTCGTGCTATAACGTAATTAACGTCACTTATGCACTCCAACACAACAAATGGTCCAGTGTAGTGGGATAGCAGTTTCTGACACAGACCACGCTTGCGTAGAGGGGTCCACAACCACACAATGTCATCAGGAACATAAGAAACTTCTTGGTGTTGGACGTCGTAGCGGTTCTTGGAACGCTCTTGCGAAGATAAAATTCGAACGCGGGCAAGCTGGCGAGCTTCTTCAGCTCTGCAGAGTGTGGTCGCAAGAGAAGGTTCATCGTGGATGAAAAATGGTAGCATGGTGTCAAGGCCGCAGCGAGGCGAGCGAGCATAGAGCAGGTAAAAGGGGCTGTAGCCAGTTGTCTCATGTTGCGCGGTGTTGTACGCATGAGTGATGAACGGGAGTACGCCATCCCAGTCCTTATGATCTGCAGCGACGTACATGGCAAGCATGGTGGTGAGCGTACGATTAGTGCGTTCTACCACACCGTTCGTTTGGGGATGATATGGCTTGGAGTGGCGAAAACTGCAGCTGCTGAGGCGGAGAAGTTCTTCAACAACGTCCGCTGTAAATTGACGTCCACGGTCGCTAATGAGAACTGCAGGAGGGCCGTGCCGAAGAATGACGAATCGAAGTAAGAAGTTAGATACTTCAGACGCAGTAGCAACTGGTATCGCGGCTGTCTCACAATAACGGGTTAAGTGGTCTACGCACACAAGAATCCATCGATTTCCTTTAGAGGATCGTGGGAAAGGTCCAAGGAGGTCAATGCCAACTTGCTCAAACGGGGCTGTTGGAGGTGTGATTGGCCGCAATTTGCCCGGTGGACTTGAAGTCGGCAGCTTAAAGCGCTGGCATTGCACACAGCTGGCTACATAGTGCTGGATGGTTGAACGCATGTTAGGCCAGTAAAATCGTTGTTGTGTGCGGTGGAGTGTGCGTGTCACTCCCAAGTGCCCAGACGTGGCGTCGTCGTGCATCATTTCAAGAACTGTGATGCGTAGGCTTTCGGGTACGACAAGAAGCATGCGTGCTCCTCCAGAAGCGAAATTCTTCTTATAAAGCAAACCGTCGCGAATGCAAAAAGTATTCTTTACAGAATCTTGAGCGGCATCAAACAAAGAGGTTAATGTTTGGTCCTTGCGTTGCTCAGTTCGAAAAACTTTAAGATCGGGGAAGGCTTGTGAAAGTGACGACAAGTATTCATCAAAGTTGTCTGCGTCGTCCTCAGTCGTTAGAAGCGGCAAACGGGAAAGACAATCGGCATCTGAGTGTTTACGGCCGCTTTTATGCACAACAGTGAAATTAAATTCTTGTAGGCGTAAAGCCCATCGAGCAAGCCGGCCACATGGGTCACGAAGACTGACTAACCAGCAAAGCGAGTGGTGGTCGGTCACGACGGTGAAAGCATTCCCGTACAGATAGGAGCGGAAGCGCTGTACAGCGAAAACAACGGCGAGACATTCTTGCTCAGTAACCGTGTAATTTCTTTCGCTCTTACTCAACGAACGGCTGGCATATGCTACCACGTGCTGATCGTGACCATGGCGTTGTATAAGTACAGCGCCGATACCGATACCACTTGCATCAGTGTGCACTTCAATTGGTGCAGATGGGCAGAAGTGGCGTAGGATGGGGCCCGAGGTCAAAAGAAATTTCAGATGCCGGAAAGCTGCGTCACATTCGCTGGTCCAATTGAACGGTGCATCTTTATGCAGCAAACACGTGAGTGGGTAAGCGATGTCCGCAAACCTAGCTATAAAGCGTCGAAAGGACGAGCAGAGCCCTAAAAAACTCTGCAGCTCTTTCACTGATTGAGGCACCGTAAAACTTTTGACAGCTTCAATTTTCTTTGGATCTGGTCGAACACCTTCTTTATCAACAATATTATATTGGTTTTTTAATTTATTTTTTATTTATGAACACTGCGATCTTGTACACAAGATCATAGCAGGTGGGAACATTGTGTTAATATACAGAATTACAAACAAAACAGAATTGCACATAGAAATTCAACAAGAAAATACAGCAACAAGGTCAATTAACAACAATTAATGCAAATGCTCTTGAAATGAATGTAATGATGTCTGCCTGACAACATCATCCGTGAGGTTATTCCAATCAGTGATGGTCCTTGGAAAAAAGGAATATTTAAAACAATTAACTCGCGAATTTAATGGTGGTATGGAAAGAGAATGGCGATTCCTAGTTTGGTACCCCGAGGAATAAGTAAGGATATTGGAAGTGTCAACTTTGAAATTATTATTAATTAATTGATAGAAAAACTTTAAGCGACATATGCGATTTCTGTTAGGAATAGAGGGTAAACCACTTTTTTTGAGGAGGTCACTGACTGATGCTCGCCCGTAAGTGTTATATATAAACCTTACTGCTTTCTTTTGGATTCTTTCAAGTTTCTTTATGTTTACCTTTGTAAAGTGGTCCCAGATAATTACTGCATATTCTAAGATTGGTCTAATAATAGTGTTGTAGGCAAGGAGGCGTGTACCAGGGGTTGCTAACTTAAGCGAGCGTCGTAAGAAAAAAAGCTTTCGGAGAGCGTTTGCTGAAACATAGTCGACATGCTTGGTCTAAGAAAGGTTATCAGAGATCCATAGACCTAGATACTTATATTCTGTAACTTCATGAAGAAAATTATTATTAGCTGTGTAGTAATATAGCAGAGGGTTCTTTTTAAGTGTTATTCTCATAAATACGGTTTTTTCAAAGTTAATTGACATTTGCCACTTCTCACACCAAGAAACTATTTTTGCAAAATCATTATTCAGCCTAATTTGATCATCAGTCGAACTTATTTTCTCATACAGCACGCAGTCGTCCGCATATAACTTAACACGTACTGACAGGTCTTTAACAATATTATTAATAAACAATAAAAACAGTAGGGGGCCGAGGACGGATCCTTGGGGAACGCCAGAATCGACAGGAACATAATTGGAGCAGGTTTTATGCTGTTCGACAAACTGACGGCGATCAGATAGGTACGATTGTATCCATGTTAATATCTGTTTATTATTTATAGCAAAACTGAGTTTAAGAAGTAATTTCTTGTGCGAAACCTTATCAAAAGCTTTTCGAAAGTCCATAAAGATAACATCTGTTTGTTTTCCTTCTTTGATTGCTGTCGCAACATCATGGATTGTTTCGACCAGCTGAGTGCATGTTGAATACCCTCGTCTGAACCCGTGTTGAACAACTGCCAGTACATTATGCTCGTCGAGGAAATTAGTTAGATGCTTATGAATGATGTGTTCCAATAATTTGCACATTGTCGAAGTTAATGCAATAGGGCGATAATTTTCAATACACGTCCTCTCTCTACTTTTATGCAAAGGCTTAATTCTAGCAGTTTTCCAATCACACGGTAGGACACCTTCTTTCAATGAACGAGTGAATAGGATGCACAAATACTTTGAACACCACTCTGCATACTGTTTAAGGAAGGCATTCGGAATATCATCTGGTCCAGGTGATTTCTTAATATCCAGTTTTAACAATAGATTTAAAACGCCCTCTTCAGAAATTATAACATCAGGCATGGAAGGAAGGGACATGCTAAAGGGTGGGAGACGCCCGTCATCTTTCGTGAAAACTTTCTTAAAGGTGTTATTAAATGCTGATGAAACCTGGTCATTGTCATTTACATGTTGTCCATTTATAATAAACGCATCGGTAGAACGAGAAACTGGTGCAATTGACCGCCAAAACTTTTCAGGTGAAGTTTTTATAAAAGCCGGAAGTTGCTTATTGTAGTATTTTTTTTATCTTTCAGAATGCACTGTTTTAATTTCTCTGAAACTTCATAAATTTTTGCCTCTAAATTGGCTGTTTGATTTTTTTATTCTTTTCTTTAATCGTTTTAGCTTGTGCTGCAATTGCAAAGTTTCTCGCGTAATCCAGGGATTGTGATTGTCTGACTTCTTGCATATCACTGGTACAAAACGCTGAATACAGTCACGAACAATGTTTTTGAAAACAAGCCACAGGTCATCCACGCTACAAGTGCTGTGCAGAAAACTATAATAATGAAGATCTAAAACATCAATAATCAATTCATTGTCAACACAGGCAAAATTCGGAAAGTGTCTAGTATCACCCTTTCGGTCCAATAATACGTCTTCTAATACCAAGATTACGGCTTGATGATCAGAAATTCCGGCCACTACATTCCATCAAAGTTTTTCTTTGATATTGCTTCGTACCAAGAGTAAATCCAGTATTGATGCAGAATCTTGTTGGATTCTAGTAGGGTTCTTCACAATTTGTAAGAGATCGAAATGAAACATGATATCAAGCAGGGCATCTCCTACTGCGTGCGGAGATTGAACAGAAAAAGTAGCCCAGTTTATGTTTGGTAAGTTAAAATCTCCAACTAAAATTAACTTGTCGTCTGGTTTCATGTAGCAATAAAGATATTTCTTAACTTCATCTATGACAGCGACAGAGGAACCGGGAGGCCTATAGATAGCACCAAGGATATGTCGGAAATTGTTAGTGTATACTTTACAAAAGACAGCTTCAACTGTAGCGACATCAGGCAGTTTTAAAATCTGTAATGAACTTTTGAACAGTATAGCTACTCCGCCACCTCTTCTGTCGCGGTCTTTCCGAAAGACTTTATAGTTTCTTGCACAAACTCGGAATCAAATATTTCTTCATTTAACCACGTCAGGATTATGCGTTAACAGCATACCTTCCAGATGGGCGACTTTGTTTGCAACGCTATGACAATTAATAGTAATTATCGTTAATGCCCTCATATCTTCCGTTTGTGATCGTTTCTTTCTTTCAGAAATTTTGTTACGAGCATTGTTCGCTGAGTCCCAAGCAAACATCCTACCATCTACACACAGCTTGTTAAAAAAAAGCTTGACCTTAGCTCCGTTCGATCTTTCTTCCGCTGAGCTTTCCCATAACTTCTTTCTAATATTGCGAACGACGAAAGAAAAGTCTTCCGTGATCGAAAATTCTGTTCCCTTGAGCTTATAGCAAGCTTTTAGGACGAAATTCCTTTCGCGGTAGTCTAGGAACTTGATGACTACTGGGCGACTATTTTCGCTCTTTCTTCCAAGCCTGTGGCATCTCTCTATGCCTTTAACAGTAACATCTAGTTTTTCTTGGAACACCGTCCCGTTCACCTTCGTGATAAGAGACTCAGCAGTCTCATCGCTCTCCTCTTTTATTCCGAAAATAATCAAGTTATTCCTGGCTCCTGTTTTCTAGTTCATCAACCTTGTCTTGCAGGTGTATCACTTTATCTTCCAGCTCAGTCGTTGTTGATTTTAACTCACAAATTCGCTCTTTTAGTTCATTCAAGGATGCCATTTGAACCTCTAACAACTTCATCTTTTCGTTCAGTCCTGCAATATCTGCTTCAATCTTTCCTTGATTTGTCAAAATGTTGTTGATGGAAGCTGTCATATCACTCTGGCCCGAAAGAATCATCTCCAACATTTCCTTATCAGTAGGACCTGGATTTGACTTGATGTCGCCACAGCTCAAAAGGCTCTTCCTAAATGAATACACATCCAAAAGTAAATTTCTTATACTAACTGGGCAAGGCTGCAGCAGTAGGAAACGATCATCACTGCGATAACATTTGGCATGTAAGTGTGCACTAACCTGCATGACAAAGCAGAATGGGTTGACCATTGTGTCCGATGTGCTGCTGCCGAGCCCACTGATTCCGAACGCCAGGTCGCTGGTTCTTATACCCGCTGGTGGAAGCCTATGATGGGACGTCACTGATGCCGGCGCAGGCGTAGTAGCCACAATGAGTGGCTGGAAGATGTTGTCTGCGGGGCAGTCGATGTCTCGTGCAGATAGGTTGATGACCAGGCGCTGTATGGCAATTCCTTCTTCTGCGTGAGTGCGCGGTGCTCGCATTTGCAGCAAGGAAGCCAGAACCTGCACGACAAAGCAGAATGGGTTGACCATTGTGTCCGATGTGCTGCTGCCGAGCCCACTGATTCCGAATGCCAGGCTGCTGCTTCTTATACCCGCTGGTGGAAGCCTATGATGTGACGTCACTGATGCCGGCGCAGGCGTAGTAGCCACAATGAGTGGCTGGAAGATGTTGCCTACGGGGCAGCCGATGTCTCGTGCAGATAGGTTGATGACCAGGCGCTGTATGGCAATTCCTTCTTCTTTGTGAGTGCGCGGTGCTCGCTTTTGCAGCAAGGAAGCCAGAACCTGCACGACAAAGCAGAATGGGTTGATTATTGTGTCCGATGTGCTGCTGCCGAGCCCACTCTGTCAGAAACGAAGGCAATAAAACCAGGCCAAGGGTGTGTTGTGTTGTTAGTGACATTCATTTTTGATGTTCTGGCACATGATAGCAGGATCAGAGTTCTGGACAAGCTGCGTGCATGCAAACACACGATGCATCTTGCACACAAACAATGCTAATGTGCATGCACAAAAAAAAAAGGAAAACGACCCGCACATAAGTGGAAAGGAAAGCAAACAAAATATGGTGTGTGTGGTGGATTGGGGGGGGGGGGGGGGGGGGGTTGAGAGGAGGGGTTGGCATAATAAAAAAAAAAAGAGCGCTAGGGTGAGGAGGCATCTTGCAGCTGCTGCTCCTGTTGCCGTAACTACCCTTCAAGGTCCTGAGAACTCCACGTTTCAGCACAGACGCTACAGTTTGTATGAGGCACTAAACATAACTCGTATCCCCACTCTGCGCACGGCATGCTTAAGCTTATGAAGGACGTGGTGAACATATGGCATGACCGCAATGTTTTCCTATTCCTTGATTTCAATCTTTTGTGGCCCATAGAGTTCCGGCACCCTCTTAGTAATCTCTCTACAACACTGGACAGACGTGCTTATCGAAATCCCGCTGACTTCAACCTCTCCGTCAGAGCGTGGAAACTGTTCTGCACCTGGTATGTGCATGGCCTGGTGATGGCATTCTTGAGAGCTCCTGAAGCAACTTGTCATTCAACGACCTTGGAGTGGGCGGACGTAAATGGCAGAAAACTTCCACGTGCACAAGGTTCGTAGCATGTGAACGATGACTGTCAAATCCAGGAAGCATATCAGCCCTTTGTTTAGTACCGTAAAAACCGGAATATAGGTCGAACTTTTTTTCAAAAAACCATGGTGAAAAGTTGACCCCCGTCTTATGTGCCAGGTCATTGGCAGGAAAACTACGGAAGCCTTGCAACAATGGGCAGCTGAGCTCAACAGCGTCCCTCCATCAGCAGCAGCAGTGCTGCCATTTTGCGTTTCCTATTCCTTGATTTCCAGAATTCCAAAATTGGAAGGAAAGGTTGCGCTGCATGCACGATCGCTTCCTATGACTGCCATATGCATCCGTGTGAATGTGGTAGGGATGCGGACCACAGCGCATCCTGAATTGGAAGGAAAGGTCACGCTGCGTGCAAGATCGCTGCCTGTGAGTGCTGAATGCATCCGCGTGAAAGCGGTAGAGATCGCGCGTGCCTCTAGACTCGCGAGGGCGCAATTCAAGGGCTCGCTATCCTGGATGCGGCGATTCATGAAGAGGAAGGGCTTTGCTCTACGGCACCGTACTTCTGTGTGCCAGAAACAAACACGCGGGTTGGTAAGCACGATACTGTTAAAAATTGGCCGGGTGCACATACGAGCAGCATATAAATGAAAATAAATACTGTCATCATTGTGCAACCTGTCTAGTCGCATTTGTTTCAAGGTAAGGGCGTCTTTCGGTACTTTTTCCATTGAAAAAGATTTTTTTCATGTTTAGAATTGGTTAGTTGGGGGGTCGACCTATATTCCAGTCCGACCTATAGTCCGGCTTTTACGGTAGTTCCTTGGTCAGAGAAAATGGGGGAACAAGGGTTTCATAGAGTGCAAACAGATGGAAGGTCACGTGTGGTCACATGGCTGCTGCTTCTTTGTCTCGCCTTTCGTCTCAAGATGTTCGTGCACCTATTTGCAGGACACATGTTCTCGGAAAAAAGCTTATCCTAGCTTTGCCTCGCCACCCACTTGTGGGGTATTGTTACCCACGGATAGACAAGCATATCCCCTCATCATCAGCATCATCAGCCTGACTACACACACTGCAGGGCAAAGGCCTCTCCCGTGTCTCTCCAATTAACCCTGTCCTTTGCCAGCTGCGCCCACTCTATGCCTGCAAACTTCCTAATCTCATCCGCCCACTTAACCTTCTGTTGCCCCCTGCTACACTTGCCTTCTCTTGAAATGCACTCGGTTACCCTTAAGGGGGATGCGAGGATCAGATCGCGAAAATCACGGAAAAAAATCAATTTTTGGAAACCACGCGTTTCGGTATGTGCAACGCCTAATCTATGTTATAAATGGTTTCGCTTAAAAGGCACCAAAAATGCATGAAAAATTTAATTTGTCAGTGCGCAGGGTGAGAAAACAGTTATAAATTGTGCAAAATCTGCGGAGCCATATCTCGTCTTTCCCGCCACAGAGCGCCGCCATCTTGGTATCGTTCAAAAGCTATAAGTTCCGCCGTTTTGTTTCTGAATTCTTCAGTCGTCGCCATCTTGTAACAGTCGCACAAGCACAAAAGAAGCGCGGGTATGCCAGGGGTGGTCACACGAGCCCTCCGATGAAAGCGGGCCTCCAATTGGCTGCCGGTCTGAAAGGCGCCTCCTCCATTCATTATTGATGCGGCAGCGGGCAAGCTGGCAACCACAGCGGACCGCTGTTTTCTGCTTCGCAAACCACGCCGGAGTCTTCATTTTACACGTAGAATTCGGATTTCTGAAAGCCCACAAGTTAGTAATGCATCGTCACTTATTTGAATTTGAAAAGAAATACTGGCCTTCCAGCATCTTGTAGTGCTGCCAAATTCACAAGGCAGGACACTGCAGCGGGCACTCCTGACAAAACAAATTCGCGGCTAACATTTCTGCAAAAAATGGAAGAAATATTAACGCACAAAGAAGGTAATAATAGCTGTAGATTTTAATATGTATTAACATAGGTGATCAAGCAAGAATTAAGTGCGTAATGCTAGGGGCCCATATACTGTGCGATGTCAGTGCATTAAGGCACTCCAGATGATAGAAATTATCCGAAGCCCTCCACTGCAGCATCCGTAGCCCGAGTCACATTGGGACGTTTAACCACATAAAACTAAACTGAACATTGAGTACCAGAGCTTTCTATCATCCTGCAGCGTCAAAAATAGCACAGTTAATCTAACTAGAATAACGCCTACATCCTCTTCCGTAATTGACCATGTTTCATTTCATTTCATTTTGATACCTTAAAGACTCAGTAAGGGGTATTACATAAGGGATGGGTACAAATAGTGTGGCAAGCAAGTATTTAACACATCCCTGTGGGCATGATCTTATTGCACTCAGTGTGCAGCGTTAATGAAATTAGTGAAGAATGTGTGACTGAAGTTCGCAAATCTAACAGATCACTTCAGCTTTCTTAAACACTGCTACTGCACAGTGCAAAGTACTATGCAATTGCATTGTTTAAAAAAGCTGATCTGTTAGATTGGAGTCACTGTGCAATAGATGGTTGGAGGTTGGAGCTCATTCGGCAAGCCTAAGGCCCATTTCATATGCTGCGAAGGTCACCGTTTGACACTGCGAATTCGTTCGGTCTGCGGCTGGAGAGGGCCGCCGCTCTGGCCGCAGATGGCTTGCGAATGATTTCCGTCCGGTTGGAATTCATTCACAGCTTCGATGTGTTCGCTCTGCGACTGAGCAATAGTGAGCATCCACTGCTTGGCTTCCCGTCAGGAAGGGTTGAAATGCGGGCCAGTTGGTTCATAGTAACTTGAAAAAAACCAGCCACAAAAGACAATGGACAAGAGAAGGAGTGTACACGCCACAACGATTTATTAGACAAAAACATAGTACCAACAAGGCCAGCAGAGCATGCGCAACAGACGTATCACAACTCACAGCGCATAGGGCACACAAGATACACCTCTACCGTGACCAGCCTAAAAAAGCAAATTCCTTTTCGAGTAAGCGCACCGAAGTTGTGCTAATGCAATGTTGGCCTGACAAACTGATATGGTAAGCCTCCAAGATTTCTCGCTCTTGCTTACCCCTGCCTTAACCCTGCCTAGCAACATAATGATTCTTGGTAGAGGCAGGGGTAAGCAAGAGCGAGAAATCTTGGAGGCTTACCATATCAGTTTGTCAGGCCAACATTGCATTAGCACACTTCAGTGCGCTTACTCGAAAAGGAATTTGCTTTTTTAGGCCGGTCACGGTAGAGGTGTATCTTGTGTGCCCTATGCGCTGTGAGTTGTGATGCGGATGTTGCGCATGCTCTGCTGGCCTTGCTGGGACTATGTTTTTGTCTAATAAATCGTTGTGGCGTGTACACTCCTTCTCTTGTCCATTGTCTTTTGTGGCTGGTTTTTTTTCAAGTTTCCTGTCAGGCTTGGCTTTGGCCAGGCTTGGCTTTGGCCATCATGTACTTTTTGAATAATTCAGAGCTGTTTACTTTGATAAAAAGATAGGAAATGTTACCTTGTATCTAAAAGTTTGCATGACTGCAACAACATAAACACATTCCATGTTGCATTACTGCCGCGTTTATTCACAGGTTGGATAAGCAGACATCTAGCAACCCTGTTGTCACAACCAAACGAATTCGCAGGTTCTGCATTGCATGTGAAAGCACTGAGCGGCAGTCGCATTGCGGCGTCAGCGGCGGCACCGAATTCGCAGTGTCGGTGCGGCAAAATTTGTAGCATGTGAAATGGGCCTAATGAGACAAGTCGATAAGCTCTGAAAGTAGACAACTTTTACATTACATTTTCAACCTGGCATAACTTAGGCACCAATACACTTCACAGGCGGGCCACATCCACACTGCAATGCCAATAGGAAAATAAGAAAAAATAAAGTGGTAATCTGCAAAACTCACACCATCCTGGCACTATGTTTTTTGCACGTTCTGTTTTCTCGCAGATTCACGCTATACAGCTACACCCCGCCTCAACATTTTTCACAGTGTAGAGCAAGAGACAGGCACGTCGCACTGGCTCCCGGAGCTTCGTGGTATGCTCGCGAATGCGGGCAAACGCAATTGCAGCAGCAATTGCATCGTGCTTGTAACTTCCACTCCAGTGCAAACAGGTTGTGTTATATAGTACAATTGTGTTGCAGCACTTCATACACACGTACTTGCCTCGCAAGTACCGCAGGGCCGTTTCTTTCATCCAGAGCAAGAAAGTGTCAGCATCCATCAAAGGATCAGGTGCAAAAGAAGGTCTTTGCTAGCGCATAGGTGACACATCACATAACACAGGCAAGCAACCAAAGAGTAAACAAACTGCACATTGTAGCAAAAGCAACAAACTGCACATTGTAGCAAAAGCAAAGGTCGAAAGAAGCTCCACATGATGAAAGACAACGTAATGATTGCGCCAGAGCTGTTGCCTGAAGGAGTGGATTGGATCAACTCTTAGGAATGTTGCTCTGCCGTGGCCCCTGGTTGGGGTTTAGTTTTCATGGAAACCTGCCTGCCTCGGTTACATGGGTGGAATGCTGGAGGTGAAAAGGGTGTTAAGAGAAGTGTCTCCAGAAAGTCACGCAGTTAATTTCACGTTTCACATCAGCACCACATTCGAGTGACCTTAATCAATTAATCTGAATATTAAACTAATTGGTGGTAGAAATGTGGTCGGGTGAATTTCGTGATTTGCAAAATAAAATTTCTTTTCAATTTTTGGTCTGAGGAAAAATAAAATATATATGCCATGTCGTAAGTTCACGTCCCTGAAAGGATATTCACGGATACCCCTCGGACATCTGCCCGCAGGTGTCCACCAGCCATCTGACAACGAATGTCCCCCAGACATTCACCAAATCACCTATGTGTATATCCGGATATGGACATCCGTAGGGATGCCCTATGGACATGCCCGCATGGCATCGGAGATTCGGATCTTAATCGGACCTTCCAAGGGTATCCTTGGTTGACGGATGATTTCATTTCATGCCAGAAAGCCTTGGAGCCTAGTCCCTTTTATATACTGTAGCTTGTTTCATTTTTCGTATTTTATCCCAGCATTTTCCAGATTTTTTTTTTCATTTGTACAGCTGGACCGTCCTTTGGCAAGTGGTTATATATGTCCACGATTTCTGTGTTCACCAACCGAGAATAAATCTTTAAGACACATGTACAGTCGTGGACAGAATAAAATAGACCACAGCTCTGGTTAAAAAGCACAGGTCAGCACCATCTAGTCGAAAAACTGCCTTGTGTCAAGACATTTTCATGAGCATGCGCGCCCTGTCTAACTCGCAGCCTCTCAATACTGCTCGCTTCTGCTCGGTACGATCAAATAGTAGCGAGTGGTACGAAATGGCGCCGCTATGGGCGCCATGGATGGTGCGCTGTCAGAATGCGTTGGCACTCACAGCCGTCCTCCACGTCCAGCTCTTGCGGCATCTGACCACTGCTGCGTCGGTCCTGTAGCCGGCTGCATTGATTTTTTCTACCACTGAAGACAATCCCGCCTAGACAGTGGCAGAATGGTGTGGCGTGTCCCCTGCTAGGTTCATAATTCTCGGTTAGCGGTGGGTCGCGAGAATGATGGCACGCGATCCACTGATACTAGCCACACGCTGTCTAACACTGCAGGGTTTTTAAGCTGTAGATGTAATTGAATAATGGCAGGGAATGGGCGTGTTGGTTTTCCATTCCAACAGTGAAAGTGCTCAAAAAGTCAAGGTAGACAGAATAAGAGAGACATACAAAGTGCTTACTTGCAACTGATTTTATTTGATGCAAAAACCACTTATACTCTTGGTAATCACCTGCGCATGCTTGTAAGATCATTACCAACGAGTGATGACTGACACATGTTATCTGGTAACCCAGATGCCCGATGTAAGATATGACTTCTCTTTTTCGGGCAACAAAATTGAGTGCTATCTCTAAAGCCCCCAGAATCTCTCGCGTTATTTGACATTTGCTTTTAAAAAGTATTTTACATCTGTGGAAAACGGGACGACAGCCTTCCTTGCTTTTGCCCTTGCACTTGAGACAATGGATACCCATGTGCCCCCCCCCCCCCCCCCCCCGTTTGTTTTCCACATTGTAATTATGCTCTCCTAACCTCTCATTTGGGCATGTTCCTGTCTGTCCTTCTGCCTTGTGGGCATCTTACAAATGGCTTTTGGTTCCTGATTGTGCAAGCATATAAGCAGTTCCATATAAGCATAGGCTATCACACAACATGAGAAAAATTGGCAACAAGGTAAACATAAATGTTTTGTTTTCTGCCCCAAATAAGTTGAGCACCCTGTGCAGGAAAAGCACTTCTGGAAACCAGGGAAAGGCCGCTTGCACAATCAGGCACCAAAAGCCGTTTGTAAGATGTGCAGAAAGCGTTGTGTACAAGGTGCCCTTGACATGTGGCAAATTTTATATAGGGCAATGAGAGGTTAGGAGAGCATAATTACAATGTGGAAAACAAACGGGGGGCGCACATGGGTATCCATTGTCTCAAGTGCAAGGGCAAAAGCAAGGAAGGCTGTCGTCCCGTTTTTCACAGATGTAAAATACTTTTTAAAAGCAAATGTCAAATAACGCGAGAGATTCTGGAGGCTTTAGAGATAGCATGAGCGGGTGATAGTTGCGTAAGCGCTTTATAAATTTTGTTGCCCGAAAAAGAGGTCATATCTTACATTGGGCACGTGGGTTACCCGATAACATGTGTCAGTCATCACTCGTTAATATGGTCTTGTAAGCATACACAGGTGATTACCAATAGTATAAAAGTGTTTTTCGCATGAAATAAAATCAGTTGCAAGCGTAAGTGCTTCGTATGTCTCTTATTCTGTCGTCCTTATTTTTTTAGAGCTTTCACTGTCAAGACAGTTGATATAGTTTCCTGCGTCTGCTTTCTCTAACGATAAATCCCGTAGTCCACACTGCGTTGTTGTTTTTTTTTTCCTGGAATGTGGAGGGCTGGACACCGTGCAAACCATACGTCCGGCTTGAGGCTCTACCCCTTACAGCTTTAAAATATTAGGCTTTCCTAAGGAAAGCTGCCTTTTCTTGAAGCTTTTTGGTGCGTTGCCAGTGCGGCATGCAATCATACATAGCAGGAGCAGTTGCGAGAGCTCTTAAACTTATTTCTTTTCATTTACAGGATAATATCAGGGCTCAGATATCAGTGCACAATTTCAAAAAGTAAAAGTTGGTGATCTAGCCAGCAATACCCCACTACAGAAGAGTACTGTATGTGTGTTTTGCCGAGTTCTGTTGATATTCACAGATGGCTACCGCTCTCTGTGATCAACCCTTTGTGCACTTCTTCCGTTGCGCTTGTGTGCTGTATTGGAGGGCGACCAAGTGATCAAATGGGAGCGACGGAGAAAGCGCACTTGTCGGTGATTGCTTATTTATTTTTTTATTCAAATACCGTAAAGGCCCTCTCGGAGAGGGTATTGCATAGTGTGTTACATATTATTCGCACTAGAAGAAAATAACGTCGAATTTGCTAACCAGCGACACTTTCTTTGCATACTGCATATTCAGTAACGTACGAAGCTTCCTTCTGCAGCCGAAAACTGCGATACATAAATAGAGAACGTAGATTCATCTGTAAAAACTTGTGATTTTCGATGCTCCCCTCAGCCACTTTCCTTGCATATTCCAGCCCTGTCCTTCCTTCCGATTCTGTGAGTCGAGGCTTCTGGACAGCGATGTGATTTTACAGTGCAGCTTGTTGAAGCCTCCCTTGATTGGTTCCTTTGCACGACACATGCAGGGAGAGCGCCTCTCTGATGAAAGAAGAGGGTCTGTCACAGCCACGGCAACTATCAGCTGACCCTCTTTCGTTATTCTTTGTCGCCTTGTACGGCATGCATCCCAGTGTTTGGCTTCATCTCTTTACGCTTGAGTTATGCGACTTGCTGTGGTTGTTGTTCTTTCTAATGCCTACAGATTTCCCTCTGGCTTACACGTTCGAAGTAAAGTCGCACGATGAATCTCCGTTCCTCAAGAGGCACTCGAGCCAGCATGTCAGTTCGAGTTGAAATCAGTTCTTGTTTTTGGTTTCTCGCAGGCCAACAGGTGACTTGTGATGTAGTACTTGCGTTATGCGAAAAGCATTTTATCATGCCTGAACGAAGTGCAGCCCGGAACGAAAATCGTTCCGACTACCGGTGAGAGACCAATAATAAGCGTTCTGTACCGCTGCCATCATGCTCATTTCTTTTTAAGAATGCAACGAGTTTGCGTCGGCTCTGCTGCAGTCTGCTCTTCGCTGTGCACTGCAAGCCATGGCTCACGATGAAGCAACCAGATTCGAGCAGCAGACCCGTGGCGTGCAGCACTGCCGGCTTCTTTTTCTGTTTACTACCCTCACCACTTCTTTCACCACGTTTATCTGCACGCTGGCCGTACTGATGCCGGTGCAACCAAGCAAACCAAGTTGACATCGACATTCCACAGCACAAGAGCAGATCGCGGAGAACGGTCTCTGCGGTAAGCCATTCCGACAGCGCATCAGCAGCATGATTTCACACTAGTCACTACGATGAAAGAGCACACAAATCAAAAGTGAGCGATTTGGATAGGCCGCGAACTAAGAGGGCACACATGGTCATGCAAACGTCTTGACACCAGGCAGCGTTTCCACTAGATGGCGCTGACCCACTTTTTTTTTATCCGGAGCCGTGGTCCATTTTATTCTGTCTACGACTGTACATTAATTTTTTCTGCCATTATTTACCTCAGTGGTTTTGTTTTTTATTGATTAAATAAACCTTGCTCAACACACCTCCTTGTCTTTGCTCATGCCATATTTGCTCATATATTTGCTCATGCCATATTATATAATAAAGACTGATCTAAGGTAAAAGTCCAGTCATGCTTTGAGAAGCATAAGCTGCAAGAAAAGAAATTTGTAACAAGCCCTTGGAAGTGCAAGCTGTTATTTCCATGTACATTGCTTTCCTCCAGAATTCCTTATACGCAGATAAATTTGCGCATCTCGGCAGCAACCTTTATTTCCCTACAGGAAGAAATAACTGCAAAATACTAAGCTCTGTTGAAGACCAAGCTTCCAAACAGCTCATATGGGTGCTTTCTGGCTGCGCGCGTGAAGCAGAAACTTTGAACCAGTTTCAAGTAACGATACAAACGCCGCACGCTGTTCCCATGCCGGCACAGCATCTGCAGAAAGGCATACAAAAATTACAGTGGTCAGTTCAAACTCAGCAAATAAGTAGGCCCTCTAATAAATATACTAGCAATTGCATCGCTTGCAATAACAGCTGCAAACAGAACCGCGCAGCTCCGATGTAGCCCCAGTATCGCCACACCCACTATGCGCCGGGCGGCCAACATAGAGTACCACTGCACTCGGTGCCCTCCCTCGGGGGATCGTGGCGGTCGTCGCAAAAGCGGCCCTCTCTCCACCGCTGGTCACACTGCCCTGTATTCTAGAGCACTGTAATCCAGCTAGCTACAACTCCCAACGAAGCACGCTGTTTCACTGGTCTCGTGGAATGGCTTGATTGCACTTCCGGGTGGCAGCCTTTCTTCAGGCCCGAAAAGGCCCTCCTCTTTGCAGTGCAAGCAAAAAGTTCATCACGCTGGCTCTTCCAAAGGCAAACATTCTTTTTGTCCACGCTGAGGTCCCGACCAGCTTGCACCGCGCATGAGTAAGCAGAACTTTTTGCTTGAAGGCGGTATTATAATGACACCGTGTGCTTGATGCCACGATGTCAGTGAAAAACCACGTGTGGAAAAATTGCACTGCTGAGGAACGGACACGCGCCACTGCACGAAGAGAAAACGAGGTGAAAATGGTAGCCAATGCTCATGTGTGTTTTTATCAACATTGGCTATGGATAGTAATGGCTACGTCTTCTGTTGGCGTTTCATGGGGCGCCACCTGCGTGCTACTTTTTTTTGTTTTATGCATTGTCGTTATATTTTATGAATATGACAAAATCCTCGAATCTATGCCAACCCAAGAGTTTCGTAGCTACTGTTGTTAAAAAACTGTCATCCTAGATTCGAATAATTACCATAAGTCACTAAATGAACTGAGAACACAGTGAAATGGTTTAGAAACAAGCTCCTACTTAACATTATTAAGAAAACGAAATTTACACTTTTCACCTCTAACAGAAAACAGGGGCCTAAAACATGTGCCCTAGAGGTCTGAGAAATACCCGTTAATCAGGCAGATGCAAGTATTTAGGAATATCCATAGATGAATCCCTTAATTGGACTCCAAATAGAAACACTCTGCAAGAAATTGACCTTTGCCTTCGCCGCATTAATTAAAGCAAGACAGCATTTAAGCATTAATACATTGCACATGATCTATATATATAATCAGTGTATTTCACTGCCACCTAGCATACTGCATTCATTCTTAAGGCTTCACTTGTGCATCGTACCTTGCACTGCCCATTTCTCCTCAAAAAAGAGCATGAAGAATAATATCGGCGTCCTGGCGTTCTTCATCAGAGCTGTTCTTAAAATCATGACAGGCAGAGCAGAACAATGCATCTAAAACTTACCATGCAGAAAACCAAAGTAATGTTCGACAGTCTCGCAAGGGAACAGCAGTTCACATTTGGTAGCGAGGTGCTGAAATTAGTAAGGGAATAAGTCTTTTTTGGGCAGGTAGTGACCGCTGATCCGGATCATGTGACGGAAATAACATTAAGAATAACAATGCGGTGGAGCGCACATGGCATGCTCTCTCAGATGGTGAATGGCAGTTTAACAACATCCCTCAAGAGAAAAGTGTACAACAGCTGTATATTACCGGTACTCACCTACAGGGCAGAAACGTGGAGGCCAACAAAAAGGGTTCAGCTGAAGTTAAGGACAACGCATCGAGCCATGGAAAGAAAAAAGATAAGGTGTAACGTTAAGAGACCGGAAGTGGGCAGAGTGAGTGAGGGAACAAAGGCAGATTAACGACATCCTAGTCAACGGAGTGGATTCCAAGAGAAGGCAAGCATAGCAGGGGGCGGCAGAAGGTTAGGTGGGCGGATGAGATTAGGAGGTTTGCAGGCATAGGGTGGGCGCAGCTGGCAAAGGACAGGGTTAATTGTGGAGACATGGGAGAGGCTTTTGCCCTGCAGCCGGCGTAGTCAGGCTGAGGGTGATTATTATAATTATTATAAAAGCAAATACACTTTGTAGCTCTTCAATCTTACTACTGCCTACGATCAACACTTCACATGCTGTACAGTAATATGGATGTCAAACAATATCATTTATCAGCGTTAAAATATGAAATGGCATTTGATCCAGCAGAGAACACCTATCAGACATTGCACCCGCTCTAAAACGTACGCCTCACTCTGCTAGTCAAATGTTCGAAAGTTGCAGCCAGAATCAACTGCCTAGAACTATTGCATTTTGGTAATGGTTCCGTGACTAGCTATCGGCTAAGGACCCGGTTGCTCGTATTAGCGTCAACTTTGTGCATCTTTTCTCTGTAATAATGAGGAAAGAAACAAATATATATATTTTCCAAAAAACAATATTTGGTTATGAAATGAGCACCCAAAAAATTAGCCAGTTTTCAAAAAATATAAACTGTAATGTCCAACCCCTAGATGTAGTAGCCCTGACAAGCATGTGGGAAATTACTGCTGTTGGTGTGAATATGTTTCTTAGTTGCTAGGGGTGCAGGCAAGGGAAGAAGGCTGTGTTTTTTGTGGTGTTGTGAACCACCAAGTGGCCAGTACTGCACGCTCTTAGGTAGTGGCACTCGCTGACCTCTCGGGGAAATATGTTGACCAGCGGTGGTGGTGTGCACCCCTCCTGGCAGCATGGCCTGTGCAGAATGGTAACCAGCAAAGATGGTCGTGGTGTCGGTGGGGGATCCCCTTGCATGTCATGGCATGCTGTTGCATGGGGCCATCATATTCTGCATAGTTGGCAACATGCGATTTATTTTGTGTTCTGTGGAGCACCATTCTTGGTAAAGGTTCTGACTGTGCAAGAAAGACCTATGCAACCCTGGCCCCTCGTGCAATACCGGAAAAGAGGTGTGAAGGATATTTTCAGGTTCTAGCAGTAATGAACAAGTTCAAGAGTGCTGACAGCTGTGCTCTGCTTTGGACTAGACTGCTTCATGTGTAGCTCCCTGGCTAGAGTAGCAGCTTGAAAAATGGCGCTCATGTGTGCTCTCCTCCACTCGTGGTGCATCAGTGTTGGACCACACAGCCATGTGTGCATCAAGCCCTCCCTCGTTCACTCCAACTCTGCCAACTCACGAAACAATGCAAAAGCACCCTAGCCAAGATGTCGTAAGACCAGCTTCTATGCTCACTGTGCCTAGTGCCATGCAGCATGCTATGTGTGTGTGTGTGTGCAGGAGGTGTTTGACCTGCGGTGTGAGATAGCCTTCAACATGAGCCTGCTGTACCTGAGCAGTGGCAACACCGAGCTGGCCAGCAGTGTCATTGCACAGAACTGCATTATTTGAGGATGGTGCTCCAGCCACTGCGTTCACCCATTGCCTTCAAGCAGCTGGAGGGAAGAAGACTGCATGCGAGCAGTTACAAGTGTTCTCATGCAAACCTTCAGGATGGACTGAAAATTACCTGGCACTTGTGGTTTCACATGTTCTGCTATAGACTGCATGCATGCAGTTATAAACTGCCTCAGTGTTGCTGTTTGCCACTGTTGTATATCACCCAAGTTATTGGTTCAACATGCCACGATGAAGAGTGTCAGGTTCCCTCAATAGCTAGCCCCAGTTTCCAGTGTCGCTTTCTGCTTGCGACATACGGCCATATTGGTCAAGTTTTCTTGCAACATTTTCATTTCTTTCAAAATAATTTCGGTACATTCTTGGCATAGGCAGTGACGGCAGAGATGTGTGGTTTGAGGAGCATTAAAAGAAGTGGAGTTGAGGAAACGGTGTGTGGTGGAGCCACCCTGCAGCATTTTCATCATCTCTTCAGTGTAAAATGCTATCATGCATGCTCAGTTAGGCTCAGGGGCTGCTGTTTGCAGTACAGTGCAATCCACTTGTAATGATATTGAGAAAACAGGAAAATCTGATCGTTGTAACCAATCGTTGTTAGTATTTACACGCTTGTAAGTCGACTCGAATGTAAGTCGACCCCTCAGATCAAATTTCCGAAAAATAAAAAAAAACTTCTGAGGTTGTTTAAGCTTGGCCTTGAATACTTGAACGCGATAGCATTATCCAGTGGCCGCCGTTTATCGCCAGCCGCTATCGGCTGCTGCGCGCGGGCGTGCCCATGGGCACTTTCCAAAACGAAAATGTATCAGTCATTGAACTACTCGTCCACACTTGCGCCATCGTCCTCACTGGCGCTGCCATCGGGATCGCCGCTGCGGTCCCACAGCACGTCATTCTAACGTCGTCGTCCAGCGAAACCCCCCACTTCGCTAACAGCCACATCACGACATCACGTGGAACAGCTGAAAATTTTCCTCACTGCAACTGTCACACCTGTATCACCCGTTGCAAACGTTGCACTTGCGGCCCGGCGCACAGCTGTTCGTTTCTTCAGCATAAAAAATGGCAGCCATCTTGAATGTAGCCGTGAACGAGTGCCGGTCGCTTGCCGGACCTGGAGCACAAATTATGACTGACAAAGCACTACATTAAAAACTTGTGAAACACGGCCGGCAGTAGTTAAATGCGTCAGAGCCAAAGAGAAACTACGCGTGAATGGCGCCGGCTCTTCCGTCGGCTACCGACACTCCCCGGCACCGCTGCTGTTCCGAGTGGGGATGCCGCCTTGTTTGGAACAGCGGCCCTTCCATCAACTATCAACGCTCCCTTGAGCGCCGAACACGCATTTGAAAGTAGAAAGGAAACTTGGACGCTTAATCTTCCCGTAGAATGCGAATGCGTTATCGGCCACCGCCGCTTATCAGCAACCGCAGTCAGCAGCCACGTTTGGGGTGCCAGTTTGCTGCTTCTGCCTGCGCACGCGCGGGCAGGGTATGCTAGTTTTGTGTGTTGACATAGCAGCTGCTCAAGGCCAGCATCAAGAGCGATGCGACAGAGCCGCGCAGCAAAATGCAGCCATGGTGTAGCATGCCCGATATCTTGTTAGTCTCGCCTTTACTTATAGTGTGATGTTTTTGTTTCGATTGTAAGTCAACCCCCACTTTGGAATTTAGAATTTAAAAAAATAGGTCAACTTGCAATGATGTAAATACATTATTTGTACCGGTAAAAAAAAAGGCAAAAAGGTCACACCCACATATTCCCCCATGCATGTAGCCACCGCCACTGGCATTCCTGTTAAAGGTGCACAGTGCCTTGACGCTATGCCAAGTTTGGGGAGCGAGCCACCCACGCTGGAGCTCCCATCAAAAAATATAAATATGCCATGATGTTATCGGCACACAGCATTTTGGCACGCTGCCAAGGTCTGTGCTACAGACGGTGAAATGGAGGGGCGCGCTAAAGAAAGAAAAAAAAAACTTCTCAATGACAAAAGTGGGAGGTGGGTTCAGAGATATCGCCTTGCACTTAGTCACCATTTTTACTCAGTTCACAAATGAACAAACAGGCGGAAACTACCTTTGTGTGAGGGAGCATTGTGTGGCGGCGGCCAAGCAAGCTCTTCCCTCCTCCCTTCAGTGATTGCGGCGATGATAGCGCTTGGTTCCCAAGGCCGTACGCAGTGCTTCGTCATGGATTTCGCCTTGCCTGTCTTTTTGCGGAGTTTCTGTCTTTGGCTTCAAAGTATTTTAATTTTTATCAAACTGTCAGAAAATTTTGCTGCTAAAGACCTGGGCAGCCAGAATTTCATCGTATCCGCTCTTTAGCTGGTAATTTTATCGTCATATACGTTAGTTTTACATAGGGCCAATGAGTTCTCTCATTGCCCTTGTGTTAAGAATTTGATCTTTATAAGTGCTATATGATTAGAAGTGGATTGGACAGTAATCTGTTGCTGGGAAATATGGCTTGTTCAGCTGAACGCAGAACAAGCCTGCAAGTGTGCTGATGTCAGAGGTTCCTGTGGCTAGAGCAACTGCTCCCGATTCCCAGGAGTGGCGCTGACCCGTTTAGCAACCAAAAAGCAAACCAACTCAAGAAGGGAACAGCGTTGACATTGTTGCAATGGCTGTGCACCTGCTTCAGTCAGGTACAACTCGAGATCAAATCAGCAGATGCTCTTGAAAGGAACCCCTCCAGCCAATGGTGTCAACTAATTTTCATGACTGGGTCTGATTAAGCCACGGTTGATCCCCTTTCTTATGCCAGCCCCTGCGATGGCATGCTAGCAGTTCCAAGGGAATTGGCCACGTCATGAGGATCGGTGGCCTCCTTCGAAGGGCATTTGGCTCGTTGTTCTCACTTTGTACCATGGCAGTGACACTATGACAGTCGGGGGGTGCCATTGGTTTGAGGGCTACTGCCCCTGCATTCTCCATCTGCAGTGATGGAAGTGCTGCCTCAATTGCGCCCAACTGCGCCACAAACAGATATCTGCTCCATCTTGAGCTAAACAGGCATTTTTGTGACAGACTGCACCATACCTGCACCAGCGCAAGGCTAAGCGAACAAAAAGATACCAGGTCAACATTACCACTCGTTCCACTCAAAGAGCCATGCACTGCTGAAAACAAAACCGAGAATGAAAGCGTGCCACTGCGCACCTGGTGTCGATTAAGTGTTTGTGCATGACTGGCTGCTCAAGTGAGATATTCCTTTCGAAGCTCTAAGGCAAGTTCTGGAACTATTTGTTGCTGTTACTACTCACGTTTGTATGTCTGTAGCATGTGATTCTCGGTTTCATGTCTGGCGTAGGCACATGCCCAGGTAGCACCAAACATTACAATAATGTTATGCACCAGAACGTTCTAGAGGGCTAGTTGGTGCATTTCAATAAAAAGGTAGGCTTGCACAAAAAAGGCTGGACAGGAGACACAGAAGCGGACATGTGGTCATCGTGCGCCCAATGTGTCATGTTATGTCTCCTCCCGTCTCTTTCATGCAGTCCTCCCTTTTTAATGTTATGAAAGTTGCGTTAACGTTAAATGATTCATTGGAACGGTCCATTAACATTAAAAATTAACATACTGTCATGTAGTGGTGACAGCAGTCCAGGGAGCTGGAAGACAGTGAAAAAGGGCTTTGAAACGAAACTCATCTGGGCTGACTTGTGGCTGCAAAGAACTGAATGACTCAGCGGCGGCATAGCAACAAGCATGCTCAGCGGTCGTTGAACAGAATGCCTGCCACTGATGGCTGCGCTCAGTTTAAAGCCAACTACCAACTTTCGTGATACGGCGAGCAAAGTAACCACAACAGTCAGAAACAAAGTAGAATCGGCTCTGCCTGGGTATGATCAATCAAAATTAATCTGGTCGCATCTTGCATTACAAACAGAGCGATAAAACCGCGAGACAGCAGCTTTGAAGAATGAACAAACATCAAAGAGCTTAATTTGCATCATACCACCTCTTAAAGGGGCTGCGCGATGTTCTCCTCAGTGCCAGTTCCTCTAATTAAATGGATTCGTCGCGTTTCAGAGACCATTGCAAAATGAATGATTAAGATCTGAACATGCAAACGAAAGTTTTTATTTTTGAAATAAAAAGGTCAGACGAAAATGCATTTCACTCAACCAGTACTGACACTGGGCGTTGCCAATCAGAACCGCGCACAGCGCACACGCAGTGGAAGCTTGCATGCTATTGTTTTTGCCAGGGTAGCCCAAAGCCGTACATTTAAGGGGAGTCGCGGGTCTTACAACAGTCAAAAATGGTCAAAAAATCGATTTTGAGCAAAACTCATTTTCGGAGCGTTTGACCCTTCAAGCACCTATTCTCAAATTATTAACGCTAAATTTGGTCGGGAAATGCGATAAAATATGCTTTCAATATACCACGGCAGCCATGAAATGCCCTCAAAAAGGCGAAATTTGTTTGAACTTCCTACGCGCCACGTACGCTGCAGCCGGCCGATCGCCGCCATCTTGGGCTTGGTTTGAAGCTGTTTTCTTTGTGCACAATTCACGATATCTCAAAATGGCATCGCTCAAGCAAAACAACTGCCCTGGCCGGTTTTCCGAAGACAGTTTCCGGGTCGCTGATTGGCTTGCGCATGGCGCGCTAAAAGCGCGCCGTTCCGCGCCTGCGATTGGCTGGCGTGACCGGCGCGTCATTTTTTCTTTCTCTTTTTCATTAACCAGCGTCGCTGCCGCTTCGTGCGTGTCTGCTTTAGCGCTTGTTTTTTCTCGACGCGCCGTGTTTCTGCTTTGTGCTGGGAGTTTTTCCATGCGATCAAGATGATGGGAGACAGTCGACTTAAACCGTGCACGCAACGAGCTTTTGGAAGCCGTAAGAAACGAGCGTGGAGCAAAAGACCGAAGGCGTCGGCCACAAGCACGCCGTCGGGACCTTCGTTAGAGCCGGTGCCGGAATCGCTGGATCTGCCAGGAACGTCAACCACGCTGCTCGCTGACGACACTGCGGGACCGAGTTCCAGCACGAATTGCATCCCGGATCACGGTACAGTTCGTGTTGATGCCGTATACTACTTTGCGGCGGAGCAGGCACAGCTTGTTGAGCGATCGGCGCACACGAAGTCCGGCCTGTCGGAAAAGTCAGCAGCCCAGCGCAAGTTTGAACTGCTTGGCGTCAGCACGGAGTGCCATACCGGTGATGCTGGTACCGAGTTCGTGATTGTGGACATGAAAGTTTTAAACAACTTGTTTGCGCAAGCAAAGTGCGGAACCTGCGGCGCAGGAAGTCTGACTTCCTGCGCCGCAACAGACAAGGAGTGTGGCTTAGCTGTAAAGCTCCAGCTCATCTGCGGCAGCTGCAACTTCGAGAGGAAGCAATTTTCTTCCTCACGATTAAGCGGAACTGCCAACAAAACTCCCTTCGAGGTCAACATGAGGGCCATGAAGGGAATACAGACGATAGGCAAAGGCGTGACTGCCCTTGCAGACTTTTGTGCCTGTATGAACCTGTCACACTGGCCGCCGCGGTGGCTCAGTGGTTATGGCGCTTGGCTGCCGGCCCGAAAGACGCGAGTTCGATCCCGGCCACGGCGCTCGAATTTCGATGGAGACGAAATTCTAGAGGCCCGTGTGCTGTGCGATGTCAGTACACGTTAAAGAACCCCAGGTGGTCGAAATTTCCGGAGCCCTCCACTACGGCGTCTCTCATAGCCTGAGTCGCTTTGGGACGTTAAACACCCATAAACTAAACTAAACGAACCTGTCACACCGAGGTCTGCACCACAAGGCCTTTCAGGGACACCTGAAAACTTTTGTGAAAGCCTGCGAGAGCACAGCGACCGCAAGCGAAGCTGCCAGTGTGGCAGTCATCAAGAATCTCTATAGAGACGTCTTGAATCCAGTTGGGAACATTGACGTTATTTTTTATGGTTCGTGGATGACCCGAGCTTGTAGCTGTAGTGTGGGCTGCATTGTTGAGCTGTACACTGGTCTTGTGATCGACCACATTGTTTACTCGAACTTTTGTCTCGGATGTGCCTTGGGACTACAGCCACAAGATGAAGGCTACAGTGACTGGCTCGCCACCCACGAGTGCGAGCGAAACATCGATTGTAACTCTGGCCGCATGGAAGTGGAGGCTGCGCTGACCATGTTTCAGAGGTCTCTGGCCAAGTATGGTCTGCGCAACACGACTGTCCTCTCTGATGGAGACAGCCGGACTTCTCATGCTTTGTCAGAAGCAAAAGTGTACGGATTCATAAAGATTGACAAGAAGGATTGCATCAACCACGTTCATAAGCGAATGGGGACTGCTCTGCGGAACCTGGTTGATAGAAAGAAGGCTCAAGGTGAATCTCTTGGCGGAAGAGGCAAGCTGACGTAGGAAAAGATCAAGAAGATCACCAACCACTACGGCTATGCCCTGAGGAGCAACAGTAATGACGTTCCAGTCATGAAGAAGGCAGTGGAAGCTACACTCTTGCACATGACTTCTACAGATGATGTCCCGAACCATTCCAAGTGCCCTGAGGGTGCTGACTCTTGGTGCAAGTTCAACAGAGCCTTGGCCAATAGTGAACATCCACCTCCACATAAGAGTGCCCTCCCGGCTTGTGTTGGGGCTGCTCTAGGGCCAAGGTTTGCAAGGCTCAGCGATGAGAACCTTTTGGTACGGTGCAATGAAGGAAAGACTCAGAATGCGAGTGAGAGCCTACACTCTCTCATTTGGACACAAGCTTCAAAGAATGGGAATGCTTCTTTGGAAAGTGTGAAGCAGGCTGCTGCTGAGGCTGTTGCCATCTACAACCGAGGAAGGAGGGCAACTAATGAATCCATCACTGCATGTCTGGGCTGTGCAGCTGGTGGCTGCCTTGTTCGCTGAAGCCTAGAAAAAGATGCCCTGCATTTGCCTAAAGAGCACTAATACGAAAGAGAGACTGACAAGGCTGCACAAAACGGGAGCAACTGAAGATTACAGTCCTGGACTGCTATGAAGACGTTCTCCAGCAGCACAGGGCAGCGTGCTGCCTAACATCCGCACGGTTCTTTTCAAAGACAGAGTAGGAGACGTGTCGAGCATCGCACCCAACGGTCCTTTTCAAGACCACCCAGCTGCTTGCCATTGTGGGGGCTCGGATCTCCTTGGCTCCGGACCGCTAGGTCTCTCAAAAAACAGTTTTCAGGATTCAAAATATTGTCTTTAGAGCTCAACACCCTAGCCGTGCACTCCGTTGTCTCTAAAAAAATGTACCGATAACTTCATCAGATATCATTTTTTTTTGCAACTTCATCACGCTTACACCTTCGACATTATTTTTATTAATGTTTCCTTGGATGGAATAAGACACTTTTTGTTTTGCTTTGTAGGGAAACAGATAGGGAACATCTAAATAAAATCCGTTATTGATGATTCCTCCCAAAATTTTCTGTAGTCAGCGTCAAAACTTTAAATGCGATTTTCTCAGCTTCATCTTTTTTGCCGTCACTAGCCTTACGGAACTTTTCATTATGTTTTTGTGGTGCAATTTTAATAACTTTTACTCCGTTTTATTTTAAAGAATTTAACTGTGGAGCTATGCTATTTTTATATGGCTAAGTTGAACATATCTAAGTTGAACAGCTAATTATATTCCAGAATTGTGATGCGTCGGCATAATTGAACATTTTTATATGATGATGTACTTTAATAACAATATATATAGCATAGCTCTGCATGGCAGGTCGTTGGCTACTGCTACATTTTAATTGGAACCAAAAAATGTTGAGGGAAAGTGTCTTAATGACCCATAAAAAAATACCTAATTAGGCTTCAGTTATTTTTCCATAAGTAGAGAACTAATTGAGATAAGCTGAAACTAATTACATTTTTGAAAACGGGAGAAATACATGTGTGTACTTAATTTCATAACAATATCTCTAATAATAAAAATTTTTGTTTTAAGACCGGAGTCTTCCTTTAAAGGGACACTGAGGAGAAATCGAAGTTGGCTTGTATCGATAGAATAGCAGCTCCTGATCACAAAAACGCCGCTCTTACTGAAAACAAAGCTCTTGTAAGGTAGAAAATAGCAAAAACCAAAATACGGGTATCGCCGCCATAGGCCAATCTCGCAAGTACAAGCATGGTGACGCCATTGGACAAGAGATGTCACCTTGGAGGAATTTTCCTTCCTTCATGGTAGCGTGAATCTCTGAGGCTGACAAAAAAAGGTTGAGCGGTTTAATATTGAAGTAAGTAGTGTTTTAAAACTGATAGTGCACTTTTATCACACAAGGAAGGCAGACAAAAGACAACCTGAATGTTGGAAGCAAAGAAAACCGATGCTTGGCGGTGCCACAGGCGGCCAGGAGAGTTTCGATTTTTTATGGCGCTTCGCGTCTGTAAGCTTTGCATGCCCTGTGGTTTTGTTTTTGACGCGCCTCGATTTACAAGCGCCGAACAGCAGAGGAACTCCAAGTGCCGCTTCAAGTGCTAGTTAACCTTTGAAGGAGCCTGTGAAGGCTTGTCAGATGATCGCCACGGTCGATGAATAACTATGATGGCACGATGGTCGGTGATCGTACAAGGCAGCACTTGTGTCTTTGCACGCTCACCTGGCGAAACATTCCGGGCTATGCTAGTCAACTTCAAACTACTTAACGGAAATCGTTTATTAGAAACGGGAGACAAGGTATAAGGCAGTTCAAAATAATTGCTGATGGCCTAGCTCTGTTAGGCCAGGATATACGTAGCGAAAGCGCGGAGATTTCTGCATCGGAAGAGTGCATTCACTAGATACGCCTTTTTTGACGGTTGCAACTTGAGACATCGTGGCAGAGTGGTAGCGTCTCCGCCTCAAACGCCAAACGCCCTGATTCGATTCCGAACCTCGGCACAGGATTTCTTTTTTTATTCAGTGAGTGGGCGGGGGGTTTCTGTGGATCCCATAGATGCCGCCACCGAACACGTTGGTTAGCGGTTAAGTGCAAGCTCTGTTAAGGTGCGTTTATGCTCCGGCGTAACACGCGCGCTGCACGGCGATGTCACATCGCCCAAAGCGTGATCCTCTATACTCTCCCACTGCGCTTGACCGCCGACGCGTTCGGCAGCTTCAGCGCACTCTGACCGCACTGGCGGGGAGACTTGGAGCATGTCTCTATTTCGCGCCGAGTGCGCCAGCCGCCGCCGGCCCGACCAGACTGATTCGGCTCCGCGGCGAGGTGCGTGTTGTGGCGTAATTCAATAGCTTCGGCAGTTGGGTGGAGCTGTTCTTTTTGAGCTCTCGGCTAATTTAATCCACTCACAGTAGATATAGGAAGGTACATGCACGTGGGCGAGAGAGCCCGATCCAGTGGGCCTGTTGTATCTAGCAGAAGCCGTTGAAGCGTCGTGCACCGGCTTTAGTTTCAAGCTGCCAACTTTAAACATGACCGCCCTTGAGCACCCATCCGTTTTTTGTGGCAAAAAATAAATAGCTTGTCCCTTGCAACCGTGGGAGACCTCGACGCTGCCTGCTGCACCGTGCAACCGCGCCGTTCAAGGAATCACAATCCGTTGGCCCCAAAGCCCTGGCCAGCCTCCGATGAGCGCAAGGCGCCGACCTTGTCCTGTCTCCTCGCGACTCCCCGCACTGGGGTTATGATATTTAGTTCGCAACGGCTGCTGGCTGAGGAATGGGGAAACCACTCGCCGGCGCCTAACCTAACCGTGCTCCCTCAAAAGCATCGCACGCTCTATGGGGCTGAGGTCGCTGAAATGCAGGCCAAAGTTCTTGAGAGAACTACGTCGTCGGGTTCGGGAACGGGATCCATCGTAACGCTGGCAAGACGCCGGTGCGAACGTAAACGAAGCGACGGTAGCGACCCCCGATAGATGCCTTCAACGTGCGGCGGCGGTAGCTTTCATTTTGGCAGCTGCTAGACCGCACCGCTAGCCGCCAGAAATCACGGAGTCTGTTTACGTCACGTTTCACGTCAGTCCGTCCCGTGACATCATAAGAGTCCTCCGTGACGTCATAAGAGTTCTCGAGTTCGAATCGGAGCGGCGGGAAAAACTTTTTCAACTTCGAATTCAAATTTCTTTGAAATAAATGCATCTTTCGCTCCCAGACAAGCAGCAACAAAGCCATGAAATGTCGAGCTATCAGGCTTTGCTAACAAAAAAAATTTGATGGTGTTCTCCTCAGTGTCCCTTTAAGGCTCATGAGTGGTGTGGACGGAAGTTATAGGCGGCTAATTCCACGCCAAACATCTCAGACGTTGCGCTCGACCATCTCCAATTTGTTCAAAAAAACTCATGGAAACTTATCGTAATATGCGTAATAAAAGCCTGAAATATTTTTGCAAAAAAAAAATTTTTGTGAGGTGAGGGCAGTTTGAATATTTAGAAAAGGCAAAAAACCAGGCACTGCTCAATAATTAGTGAGTTTAGAAACACTTCAAAAATTTTTTCATTGACATTTGCACAGATTCTGTCTTTCGATATAATTCGGAGCATGAAGCTTCACACGGCATAAATATTTTTTTAAAAATCGAAAAAAAGTATGAAAATGTACCATTTTTGTCGTTTTTTGTTTTAAATATCAACTTCTTCTCGGAAATTCGGAAATAGCCATTTTGTCCCCCTAGATGTCTAGTACCTATAACAAATGTTACAGGTGATAAAAGTGCGTGCACCTAAGTAAAAAAAATACTAAATTTGAAAAAAGCGCCTTTTGAGCCAAAAACACTCAATTTCACACTGAGGTGATTCAAGTAAAATACAAACGGGTTACGTAGAATGGTTATCGAGGTAATTTTTGTTTAAGGCGAGAAAAGAATTTTTTAAGTTGAGCTCTCGGGTTGCAAGTTGCGTCGTCTCTTAACGCGTCTTCACTGCAGAGCACGGCACCTGGCATGGCACGACACTTATGGCCAGATAACTTCGTTTGCTGTCCTTCGCTGTCATACATTTTTAGGGCTGGAGCTAAAGAAGATATCGTGCGACATTCGGTGGATAGTATGCAATAAACGAGATCGTTTCTGCTTTCGCAGTTCGAACAGACCCACGTTGGTGCGGGCAGCCAAGAGAAGAAAAACAAGGGTATTCAACGTGCTCTCTTGCATGGACCACAAGGGGGGATGGCCAGCTGGCATGGCAGGCGTATCACAAGTGCTTTATTTATATCCGAAAAGATTGTGGAGAGGGCGCACCTCGGAGCACATGCACGTGAAGGTGCGAAGTGCACACCGCTAGAGTTACTCTACACACCGCTGCACCGAGTAACGCGAGACGCTCTGGTGGTGAACGCGGCCCACTCGCGCATAGGTGTGTCGCTCGCATGAAGGTGCTTCGCCAGCATAGTGACTCGCCTACAGTTGTCGCTGGAGTATTAATGCAGAAATTCCATGGATTAAATCAACTACACCAAACACATCACATAGGAAACAATCGGGCATGAGTCTGACGGTCACAAGGGTGAGGTACCACGTGGTGCTGCTGCGTCGCTGATTGTTTCAACACCGGATCGTTCTGGTCATTTCCAGATCGGCGTCTCACAAGCTCTTATGCTGGTGATTACGTCTGTCATGGCACCGACGAGAATGGCTGCTGACTGCGACAGAACCACACTGACCAACTAGCTCACTTGGGCATGTGCTGCGCTAACGTTAAACTTTTTCCCACGAATACCTGTTCGACTACTCAACATTCCCATGCTTGCCTGCAGTGCAAACCTCACTTAAGAACAAGAACTATAGATTTCGCGTGGCTACAGTGTTGGCAATATCATGTTACGCGATGAAGAGGCGTTCAGAGACGATTAACTTGCGACCCGAGAGCTCAACTTCTAAAATTCTTTTCTCGCTTTAAACAAAAATTACCTCGGTAAAAATTTCAGAAATGAAAGGCAATAAACTGTTGTACGTAACCCACTATTGTTTGTATTTGTACTTGGAACACCTCAGGGTGAAATTAACGAGTGTTTAATTCTGGCTCAAAACGTACTTTTTGCAACTTTGATATTTTTTTTTTACTTCTGTGTACGCATTTTCTTCACCTGTAACATTTGTTATGATACTAGACATCTAGAGGAACAAAAGGCTATTTCCGAGAGCTAGGTGATGTTTAAAACAAAAAACGACAAAAATGACACATTCATCCTTTTTTTTCGATTTTTTAAAATATTTATGCCGTGTAAAGCTTCATGCTCCGAATTATATCAAAAGACAGAATCTGAGCAAATGTCAATGAAAAATTTTTAGTGTTTTCTAAAAATTTGAACTTGTTATTAAAGGGGCTCTGAAACACCTTGTGAGGAAAGTGCATCACCTTGCTCAATCACTGCATGTTGTCATGAACACCTGAGCCAAATAATCCACTTCTATAAGCAGCAGAGAACCCACAATCACGCGCGAAAGTTGGCGAGCCCTTCCCGGCGACTTTTTCATGCTCGCACCCTCCGTCGCTCGCATCTGCATATACATGTTGAGATATGGTGATTGACGAGATACTTTCAGATGTCAGGCAGCTGCCATGGCCGCAGCGATAAGCCGCGTAGTTCCGGCGGGTCAGAAAGCTCTCTCCCGGAGGTGGGGACGGCGGAGGAGCGCCGACCTTCCAGTGTGCAAAAAGTGACGAGAGGAGAGGGAAAGGCGCGAAGATGGTAAAATTCAAATTTTGACTACAGATAAATCTGTTTATACAAAGCACATTAAAAATTCTTCCTGGACAATATTCGTGAAGCAGCATGCTTTCACATCCCAAGCATATCGCAACTTTATTAGAGCCCCTTTCAGAGCCCCTTTAAATTTAGCAGTGGCTGGTTTCTCAAGTTTTCTAAATATTCAAACTGCCCTCACCTCACGAATAGATTTTTCTCGGCAAAAATGTTTCAGGCTTTCATTACCTTAAGTTTCCATGAATTTTTTTGAACAAATTGGAGATGGTCGAGCGCAATGCCTGGGACGTTTGGCGTGGAATGACCCAGGCGGAAGTTGTCCGCACGAGCTGTCAATCATACAATCATAATTTATTTGTGTAGTAAATAAAACAAAAATATAAAAGTTGATTAAGCATACATGTAATGAAATAAAAAACAGAGAATTAAAAAATAAAAACAAAAAGGAAATGGAATTAAAAACAAATCAAATAAATAAAAGAGACAAGCCCAAAAAAATGAGATACCTATGAGATACCACTGACCTGCGGGAAGGCCTGTGAGGGCCAAACGGGCAGGTGTGCCAACGACCGTGCAGCAGAGCACGCCCGCTCGCTCAGAGAAGTAGGCGGTGCACATCTGCCCGAACACTGCACAGAGTGCAAGGTGTGTCACCCAGGGGCGGAACATACGGCGGAGGAAAACTGAGAGCAATGCAGAAAGTGCGAACCACTACTTGATGAGATAAGGACTCTGGGCAGGAGCGGTGATAGTAAGGCACAGAAGGTTTTAGAGGCATACCACATCAGAAAAAGAGGAAAAGGTTGTGTCAGCGATACATCTGTGAACCTGTTTAAAGTCGAGATTACATATCTTGAACGGTTTTGTTGATCGCGCAAGAGATTTCTTTCTGCGCATGCCTAGATTTTCTGTATATTTGCTCACTTTTGAAAGAATAAAGTCAGATGAAGTAAGCGCTTATCCTATACGTCGTTCTGCTGTGTGTTTTTCGGCGCTACTGTTTTCCTTTCTCGAGGACACAGTCATCTGCGAAGAGATGTATTGATGATGAAATGCCACAAGGGAGGTCGTTAATATAGACTAGAATAAAGAAGCGGGCCAAGGACTGAGCCCTGCGGAACGCCAGAAAGAACCTTGGTTGAGTGAGGCTGAAGGGTGCCCTTCTATGATGGTGAACTGAAAGCGGTCGGTAAGGAAGCATTTGATCCATGATAAGATTAATGGGTCCACGCTGAGGGAAGAAAGTTTACAGGTGAGTCGCAAGTAAGGAGCACAATAGAAAGCCTTAGAAAAGTTAAAGAATATAACATAGTTTGAAACAAAATGAATCAAGGTTTAAATGAAGATCAGTGGTGAATTCTAAAAGCTTCGACTCACAAGAAAGACCAGAGCGGAAACCGTGCTGATTAGCGAAGAAGAATGCGTTGTTATCAAGGTGTAGGGCAACTTCAGAATAAATGATGTGTTCCATTAGTTTGCAGGCGATGCATGTTAAGGATATTGGGCGATAATTTGATGGATCAGACCGGTTGCCACTTTTAAATACCGGAACTACTTAGCTAATTTTCCAGTCTGTTGGAAGAGAGGTTTGAGTGAGGGAGTGGGCAAATATCTGCAACATACGGCTGGTTGGGACTTTGGTGGCTTTAAGTACATTGGTAGAAATGCTATCAGGACCGGGGCTACATGATAATTTCAGCTTGTCGATAAGCTTTTCTCTACCTTCCGCAGTGACTGTAATGGGTGGCATCTCTGAAAAACTGGTACCAGGAAAGTTGGGAATATTATCTTTCGGTTCATGGGTAAAAACTGAAGAAAAGTACGAGTTCACTACATCGGATCGGATCGTACATGTGAACCATCCTAGTTAGAAAGTGATAAGTTGTGTGCATGATGACTAACCGGAGAAAGTAGATTCCAAAACTTTAGGGGATTTTTGTTCATTATGTGCAGACGATCCTCGTGGAAGAACTTCCTTTTGGACTGCTTCAGTAGGCTTGTATAGTCTTTGAGACACGTGAAATATTTTTCCCACCTGACGGCTGAGTTGGATTGCTTAGCAATGCGAAAAAGTAGTTTTTTCTTAAGTGAAAGCTTCTTTAGGGTACTACTGAACGATGGTTTACCTGAATCGCCACGAATGGAAATGACTGGGACATGGGTTTCAATGTCAGGCTACGCCTTTAGCTCCTGCTCTATTGCGCATTTGTTATCTGTTACCAATGGATGAACTTCAAACCTAAATTAATGTCAAAAGTTTCTGCTTGAATAATAACCAATTTTGGTTGACAGTTCTTGAAGAAGCAAGCAGTTGGACAAGTGTGGAAGAAGTTGTCCAGTTCGGCGTTTATAAGAGGGAAATTTGCCCTCTTATAATCACGGATAACTATTGTGGAAGGGCAGCGAAGCGGCTTTGGCACTGCTACATTAAGCAACATTAGGCTGTGATCTCTGAGACCGTTTGTAGAAGACATTGAGTGAATTATTTCTGGATTCGAAACAAAAACCAGGTCAAGCGTGTTGCTGATCCTAGTTGGCATGTTAACTGTCTGCGTGAGGTTAAACAAAAGTGCAAGATCAATGAATTCTTCAAATTGACGAGAAGTGGAGGTTAAATTATCCCAAACTATGTCTGGGTAATCGCCACAAAGTATGAAATTTGCTCTGGGAAAGCGGCTGTTTGTCGAGAAGTACAGAGTGCAGTTCATTGACGAAGGAAAGATGAGTATGCGATGAGTATGATAGAGCTTCCAGCAAGGAATAAGTTTACGCTGAGGATTTCATGACGACTTTCAATATCAATAGTAAATGAAGGCATGGCTCGATTAACGAAAACTAGGATGCCACCGCCTTTGCGTCCCACCCTGTCGCACCTGTGTATTGTGAACAACACATTATTCAGCAGCTCTTCGGATGAGATATCAGGGGTTAGCCATGTTTCTGTAAAAACAGCACTATCAGTGAAGTTATCTTCGATGATGACTTCGACGCAGTCCCTTTTGGGTAAGTAGCTATGTATGTTTGTGAGAACAGCTGATATTTCGTGGTGTGCTGATATTTCGTGCTCGTTGTACCGGCTGATAGGATGCAGATTGAGGAGGCCTTAAACTATTCGGTGAACGCTATGATTTCAACTCGTGTACAGAATCTGACTCGGAATCGTAGGTGTACTACTTTTCTCCCATGACCAACTTATCGAAGCGTATCTTAGAAGGTAAGTTGCTATCAAGGCCATACGAGTATAGTATACTCCCTCAACGAGTATACTCCCTTAACACCTGCATCTTAATTCGTCGCAAGACCGTCTCTGACGAAACACTCCTGGTGCGAAGAAGCCTTCAGTCTGATGGATGGATGTATTGATACTGCTGAACCCTTTAAATCGGGCGATGGCTCAAGCCACCTAGCCATGACATGAAATTTTACTCTTCTCTTGATTTTAGCCACCAATCAGATAACCTTCGCTTGGTTACTTCTAACCTCTTAAAATCCACTTTCCCTTCACTATCCCTAAACCCCAATGCCTTATGTAAGTCACCCCCGCTGCTTTCCACTGTAGGGTGAAGCCCTTTACAGAAAAATATCAAGTGTTCAGCCGTTTCCCCCTCCTCTCCGCACGCAACGCACAAAGTGTCTATCTCCTGGTACCTGACTCTATACGTCTTAGTCCGCAAAACTCCAGTCCTGGCCTCAAAAAACAAAGAACTTCCCCTACAATTATCATAGACTTTTTCTTTGGCAATTTCCTGCTTAAAAATCCTGTATGTTCCCAGTGCTGATTTGGTCAACATCCCTGTTTTCGACAGAGCTCTCTCTGTTTCTTTAACCTTTTTCTTAACAGATTATTGCTGATTTGCCCTCCTACTGCTGTCCAGATATTTGCTTGTCAATTTTCTAGTTCACTTTCTCCATTTCGTATCAACATTCCTTATATACAGGCATCTGAAAACTTTCCTAGCCCACCGCTTTTCCTCCATCTTTCTCAATCGTTCCTCAAATGCTATCTTACTGCTAGCCTCTCTGCTCTCGAAAGACGCCCATCCCATATCACCCTGTACCCCCTGATTTGGTGTATTGCCATGTGCTCCCAAAGCTAGCCTCCCTACGCCACTTTGTTTAATTTCTAACCTTGCTTGAACACCTGGTCTCATGCACAGGACCGCATTACCGAAAGTCAGGCTAGGAACCATCACCCCTTTCCAGAGCCCTCTTAGCACTTCACACCTATTGTAATTCCACAGTGCCCCATTTTTCATGACAGCTGCATTCCTACTAGCTTTATTCATAACATTTTTCATGCTCTGTCAGATACTCAGCACCGTTATTTATCCACACCCCAAAGTACTTGTACTCATCCACTACTTCTAGCGTGAACTCCTGTATTCTATGCTCGCCGACCTCATCATTAAATGACTCATCATTGAACCGCTTTATTTGCCCATTCGGTTGGGGATAGTATACCGAAGAATGTGAAAGACGGATGCCTCTGTTTTGCAGGAAGGTGATGAATTCACGCGAAGTGAACTGAGGTCCATTGTCACAAACGATCTCTTCTAGATATCCTTCCCAAGCAAAAACACTTGTTAAAAAGTCTTTCACGGTGCTCGTGGACACTTCGCTGCAAAAATATACCTCCGGCTGTTTAGAATGGCGGTCAACAAGCATTGCAGCAAATGTGCTGTTGTAAGCTGCATGCGCCAAATGACCAACAATGTCTAGGCCAAGCTTCTGCCACGGTCGCTCAGGCCATTCAACATGTTGCAACGGTGCTGGTCATGTCTTGGCGAACTTATCTGCCTCCAGGCAGATGTGGCAGTTTTTTATTGCGATTTCCACTTGCTCATCCATTCGTGGCCACCAGAACCGCTCACGCAGACGCGCCTTCGTGCGCATGATACCCGGATATGTCTCGTGTGCGGTGGCAATGATCTGAGCCGTGAGGGAGCGCGGAACAACGAGGCGCTATGCACGCATTAGCAGGTTATCAACAACAGAAAGCTCTTCCCGAACAAGATGGAATGGTTTAGCCTCTTCTGGTATGGACTTCTTTGGTGCCCAAGAACTCAGCACGAATGACTTGACGGTTTCCATGCAACCCTCATCAAGGACGGCCTGCCTAAACTTCTTTGTCATGCAGGCTGGCTCAATGAACGAGACAATTTCTTCCTCCTTAGCGATCTCTGCTTCCGAGGTGGGTGCTGGCAGCCGAGAAAGTGCATCTGCTGCAGTGTTTGAGGACCCCTTGCGGTATTCCAACAGTGAAATTGTAGCAAAGCAGTCGTGCACTCCAGCGTGCAATTCGGAGTGGGCGTCTTCCATGTCCTTGTGACGACAGCAAGGACACGGAAGACGCCCACTCCAGCTCCAGCCGTGCGTGAAATGCCTCCAAGCTTTCCAGGGTTCCAGAAAGGGGCACCTGTGGACCAGGTCAATTTAGTGCCACGCCGCAGCCGCAGTCTTGATGCGATGCGTGAAGTCCTTAGCAAGACCCAACTTGGGACTGAAAAGCGAACTGAACTCGTGTGCTAAGGCTGGCGGAAGGTCTTTGTTACGGGGCTGCGCGCTTGAAGGTGTGGAAATGGAACGGGCTAACGGGTCAATGACAGTCGGCAGCGGAGCAACGGACGTGTATAAGCATTTAAGAGCAGAACCCTCAATGCGAAGATTCAAGGCTTTAATGCCATCAAGACGTCTGCCTGGAAACAACCTAGCACGGAAATCGGCCGTTGAGAGTAGTCAAACAGTGACATGCGGAGCAGGCAGGCGCGGAACGCTCTGAAAATATCGGCTGAATTCTTGCTCCGACAGGATTGAAACAGACAACCCTGAATCGACAAGGAATGTCAAAGTGACATTCGCGACTTGCACTTGAATATGAATTTCGCTGCGCGCGGAATGTTGCAGTCAAGACTTGCTCAGCACTGCTAGATGACGAAACATCTTCATGAAATTCAACTTCACGAACTTGGCCTCGCATTTGAGTTTGTTTGCGGTTGCATACCTGCTTAAAATCTACTTTCCCTTCACTATATAATGAAGAACAGCAGAGCCCCCTGGAGAATAAAGAATTCAAATGGAAACCAAAACTGAATACAACAGCTTTCCTGTGACCTAGGCCACTCGGCCACAGAACAAGCGGGCGGAGTAACACGGTTTCCGTTATTTTTCCGTGCGGACTATATCCATACCTTTCACAGCGTTGTAGTTGTACGTCTATATGAAACAGTGTTCGGTCATTCCAGCTCCTATAGGTGGCGCGGCGGAAGCACGACATGGCCACCGCCGATTTAAAGGGTTCAGCCTTATCCATCTATCCATCCACGGCGGACAAGACGGTTATGGCGCCGATTCCATAGCGTGCGTCTCTGTTGAAGCAAAGCAGCTTCTAGACGCTGTGGCACTTTTGATGCGATTTTTAGAGTGTAAATAAGCAGCAGTACACGATTGTCAGTTATTAATAAGTTCCCATGCTTAAGTTTGGCTGCATTACAGGCGCGAATTAAATTTTTATCGATATGAGCATGGAATTGTTAGTTCGCAAGTGCCGCAAAAACTTCGAAATTGGCTAACTCAGCAATAGTAAAGTGCGACAAATACTTTGATCTGGAATTTGTGCGTTCACATTCTTCTTTCAGCACTCACCCGAAAGCGAAAAGAAACTTCTTTAACGACCCAAGCAGTCTGACGCTATATTCCGTGCCTACACGAGCGCGGCCCTTACCCGCATAAATACAGTATGTGTATTGCGCGCTGATCTTATAAGGACACAACTGAAAACAAAAAAAAATCAGCAGTTGGTAACGCTGGCCACGGTCCATGGCGTAATATAGCTGCACTTACCAATTACAACAGTGATCAAAATCAACTTTTTAATGTGGCTGCATCAATGAAGCCAGAAAGATCAAAACCCTTGAGCCTACAATTTTGACTCATGATTGGCTGCTTGTTTAGGTAAACAGAAAAGCGTTACCAGCGGTCTCCATTTTCTCACGGAGGAATTCTGTTCAGTGGTGCTGAATGTGGGTGGAGCCCTACTGCAGATTTAATTGTATCCAACTATATAGTCCACCTTCAGCGTACGTTGGTCACATATGCGGTAAAAAAGAGGGGCAGCTGTGTAGTTGTTGTTTGAAGCGGCAGCCAGGGGGTCGTTCGAGCTTTATAATACAGTCCAAATTAGCGCTCAAAATGTGTTTTTGACTAGCGGCCGGGGGAAAACGCTTTGATCGAGTGAGCAGACGACAGTTGCCAAGAAGTGTTTGCGGTTATTCATCCACTTTGCGCATTATGTCCGAGAACTGAAGGTACAATCGTGGAGTTCTTGCCATTCATATCGCCATTTAGCAGTCACGTTGTGGCCAGAAAGCAGTGTTTAATCTAGGCTAGAATGGACTGAAGCGTCTTTGTTTTCTGCAAAAGTTTGCCTTAAAATATATAACCAATATAGTTTATATCAGCTCAGTGTTTAAGCACTGCACTGCTTTCATGCAGCTGTAATACGCTATGCTGGTCAAATGAACAAAACTCCGAACAGGAATGCATTGACGACACGGTGTCGTGGCATCAACAGAGTACGTCGCTGAGGAACAGACGAGTCACTGGGATTAAACACGTTATCAATCTGCAGAATGCACTTAACCACTGCTTTTTGAATTCTTTACGTGTTTGCTGTTTGGAATGTTCGCACATCATAGAATAACAGAATATGCTCATTTCTGACGCGTATCTTACGCTCCTAACCACTGCGATTACACGCGTCGCGCAGAGCGATCACCGGCTCGCCGCTTCAGCAAGAGGCCGCGTGGCGCCGCCACCGTCTCTGGAACGACCGCCGAATAGTTACGCATCACAGCCTTTTTTTACTCCCGATAGCAGCCTCCTCGATACACATCGTACCTTCAGCACCACGTCAAAAGTCGCATGTTTCGTCCACGAGACCAAAAGCACATAACCCAGGTAGCACCGAACATTATAATAGTGTTATAAAAATGGTATGCAGGTTGCAGTATGTTACATGTTCCATTGTAATGATATATTAATGTTAAAAATTAACATATAACATTGTGTTATATAGAAAACGTTACTTTAATGCTCTAATGAAACATTGTTGTAATAGTCTACGAAACATTATTAATGTTAGTCATAACTACAAAACAATTTACAGATATATTTCGAGCACAGATTTCCAGAACCTTTCCCACTGTTTTTACAGTAAAGATGTTTTTCAACTAGCAGTACATTGCAACATCTCTTGGACAGTACTCACCATAAATTGCGTGCAGAGCCCCATTATTTGGTAAGAAAACCTGTTATTACCCATTCGTCACTATCACTCATGGGACTTCCCATAGTAATGGGAATATAAGCTTTACTCCATGATATCCGTTCAGAGATGAGTGAATAGGAGTTGTATGTTGTGCTGTATAGTGGAACTGAAGTGTCACCCTCATTGCTGGCTCTTCCAAAGCGTTGCAAGTTGTGTGCCAGCACAACCGGCGGGCCTGCATGCTTGTGCACGTCTGCTTAGACATATTCAGTAATGTTACATGTATGTTGTTTACATGTCAGTGAAGCTTATTCTAACGTTTATATGTAAGATATAATGTTAGAAATACGGACAGTAACCACAACGGACAGTAAACACATTGAAATAACATTTGACCAAAACAAAATTATAACATTATCGTAATGTTTCGGTGCTACCAAGGAAACCGACGACGTACACTGGAAAATCTGTAATCGTCCCACTAAGGGTAGACAGCTGGGCTAGTTGGTTTGCATTATTCTGGAACATGGTACCAGCGCAAGAAACAAGGACGAAGGGAGAAGAAAGACCGGCGTTCGTGTTGTCTTTCTTCTCCCTTCGTCCTTGTTCTTGCGCGCCGCGTGCGCCGGCGTTCGTGTTGTCTTTCTTCTCCCTTCGTCCTTGTTTCTTGCGCACCCGGATTCGTGTTTTCTTTCTTCTCCCTTCGTCCTTGTTTCTTGCGCAACCAGCGTTCGTGTTGCGTTCGTGTTGTTTTTCTTCTCCCTTCGTCCTTGTTTCTTGCGCTGGTACCGTGTTCCATAATAATCGTCCCGCAGCTGGTAGCGCCAAGGGGAGGTGAGGGTTGAGACCCATCAGTTCACATCATAATTTGCCGAGTGCTTTCTTCAGAACTTGATGACAAAGACGTTTCCCAGTAAGGCAGCCATATTATTAAGTCACTCTCATTGGCAAGCATGTATGTGAAGCCGTTGCTGCATTTTGTTGTTTATTATTTCCTACGCGTAGACACCGTTCGGAGGGAAACTCAACAGTCTGCGTGGAAGTCATTGAGGAAATATGCCTATTTGGTTTCAGACGTGTCTTCAGCTGTCCACCCCGTAGAAATGCGGCGACCGTCTGTTTGGAAGAGAAATTTGACATTATTAATCAGTGGAATTCCCTCTCTACCGTGCAGTAAAAAGACAAAGGGATCTGTGTAATGCTTGTTGGGGGCTAGTTGGTGCATGTTTCCAGAAAAGGGTTGTAGCGCCGAAAAGGAAAACACATAGCAAGCGAGACGGGACACGCGGAACTTCCAACTGTGTATTCGCCGCGAATGCGAAAGAATATAAGCACAACAATCAAGATGAGGTTACAAAAACCACATATGCGCGCGAGGGTTGTAGAAAAAAGTGGAAAAAAGATGTGAGGCACACAGGTGTCTCACCCACGTGCACCTAAAAAAGCAGTTTCATTCTTATAAATGGTAATAGATGGGGTACTGACACAATCACTAGTTGCTTTTGATATAGAAGCCCTCCGACAGTTCACGGCTGTCCCATAAATGTTGGAAAAGCGCAAAACAGTTATATTTTGCAGGTCATCATCCGCGCTGCTGGCATAGCCGAGAAACTTGGGGCCATGTGGACATCCTTACGTACATACATTCAAACAAATGCCGCGTAATTTCTGTGCTGCACCCCCTGTCACTAAGTGCTCAGAATGCGTCTGCGGCCTTGCGCCGTGTGCCATATGCTGCTCTTCTTTGGGATGAGCTGCTGGTTTTCTGCCGGCACTCATCTGGGGACGAGACAAATTCGTGTAGAGCGCACGGCAACGGGGCCCAGGTCTGACCCCAGCTGCGCCTTTGATTCAGATGCAGTACAAACCTGCCTGCCGCCCTCTTGATTATTTCCTCTTCCTGCCGCTCGAATTCGGCAACTCGGGATCCTAATGGCCTACACCTTCAAAGTCCCTAACTCAATTAAGCCAACTTCGACCAGACGCAAGAAATCCCACTCACTCGGCACCAGCGTCGCAGCTGCAGGTTGTAGCCCAGAGCCCGGATGTGCGGCCTTGGCTGGTCGTCCTGGAATGACGCCTCACAGCATCCCTTTGGCTGCTGCTCCTCCCTGAGGTCTTGTTGATTGCTTCTTGTAGAAGGGTGCCGGATCCTGTCGGCTGATAGTCCGTCTTTCTTCAGAGGGGCACAGGCCTCTCCAGACTTGCTTATTCGGCAATGATTGACAAATGCAGATGAGGAAGAAGTATATTTGCAGAATTTACAATGTTGAAGACGAAGTCACACAGACAATGCTAAACGGACTTCCTCACCTTTATGCATGTTGCAAGGGACGCGCGGGCAGGCAGTTCCGAGAACTCTCCACGTAGACCGGATACGTTGAGATCTGAACTTAAATGCAATTAAAAATTCGGCGGGCACTTTGACGATCTAAACTGCGCGAGACAAAAGCCTTTCCGCGCGACTTTGGCTGCTACGGTTGCTGCCTTTGTGAATTATCATTAATTTCTAAATCCGACGTTTTTTCCGTCCATTGTTTTCACTGCTGCGACGACATCCGGTGGATGTGACGCAGCGGTGGAACTGACAACTGGCTTCTTGTAGCAGCTTTTGTAGCAGACGAAATCGCAGTTTGTAGCAGGAAAAATGGCATTTTGTAGCAGATATTTGAGCTTTTGTAGGAGGAAAAAAACTGTTTCTTAGCAAAATGTCATGTCTCGACTTAAATAAAGAAGGCTTGTTTTATTTCTGGAACAGTCAATTGCTCAGGTGCTCATGACAACTATGGCCATGCAAAAACAAGCATCAAGCCCAAATTCAGTCTAAAGTCTGTTCTTTCCTGCAAAAATTTGCAAACAGGAGATTTTGCTAAAAATAAAGCAGTTTTTATTCAGATGGGCGACAACGAGATATGCAACAAAGCTATAAAAAATTATACCATTCTTAGAACTGCAAATTTAAAGTACTATTTCTTTTCTTTCCTTGATGACTCCGGCTCAGACAGCGCCGCTGCGAGCCTTTCCTGTCCATTCTTCAGAATGGCTTGCAACATCTGCACAATTTTTAGACTTGACGCCTTTTGCGAAAAGCAGCTCAGCATTGGTGATCATATTCCTGGCTGCAGCCTGATCTTTTCCAGTACCTTCTCTTCATTCTGACCTCTTTTCTGGGTGTCCTTGTGTGGTACATCAGCCTTCTTTTGCTTGTTTTGCACGTGTCTCTTCTGGGGCATCTGCCTCCAACCACTGCAGCTTTCACTACCGCGATACTTTCAGCGCTCTGATTATTCGTTGTCATAGGAATGGCAGCTGGGTTTCGGCCGAAACGCTGGGAATATGTCATTACAGACCTAAGCCCATTTACAATTTGTATTGAAAAGGACGATCGCCCTCTAAGCACTCGCCAATTTTCACTGAAGCCCCTCTCCAAATGAGCATTGCTGTGCGAGAGGCATAGAAGTGCTTTTACAAGTGCCGCCAACAAGGGATATTTTCGAGCCCTATCCTCTTGCTTGAGTTCGAAAAATTTTTGCCAGAAGTCATTAAGTCAATCGGATTGTCTGGCTAATATCTTCTGAGGCACAAAGACTAAACTCATCCATTAGGGCGGAGACCTCGTGAGCTGCGATGACCTCCGGCTGCGATGACCAGCATGGAAGAAGATGGACACTTTCTTCGCGCCATTTTCTTCAAATCAGCACAGGTTTTGAACAGTGTTGCCGGCAGAGGTCGGATTTCGCGACAGTGTATTTCGGTTTTGCTCTCGATTTCCGATTTGGCGCAGTTTGGTGCAATTGGCACAGCAGTTCCCCCACTGTGTGACGTCACACCATTTTTTGACATTTTTTATTATAATTGTTTTACAGTCATCAAACGTGGCACCAAGGTTTATTTTTTCCACCTCTATCTGATGCGATCATTCTTTTTTTCCCATCTTTATTAGTTCTCGAGTTATTGCACTATGCTGTGACGACTTCCGATGGATGCGACGTCCCACCATTCCCGTGGCTATATCAACATCCGCACTATTTCGATGCAACTTTGACATTTTTGCCCATAATTAGCTCATTACTCTAGAGTCATCAAACTTTGTTTCTAGGGTAATTTTTTCCTCTATCTGAAGCAACCATTCTTTTTCTCCTATCTTTATTAGTTCCCACTAAACGAAATGCCATGGACGGACACGATCGTGGCCGCGAGCATGAGCCATTAAAGGCTTTCGCCTTAAAATGTAGGCGTTAATGAATCGCGGCCTTACAGATGCCTTAGTGAAGGACTCCAGAAATTTCTGCCAAATGGGGTTCTTTAACATGCACTGACATCGCACAGTACATGGGCCTCTAGAATTTCGCCTCCATTGAAATTCGACCGCCGCGACTGGGATCGAACCCATATCTTTCAGGTCAGCAGCAGAGCGCCACAACCACTTAGCCACCGCGGCAGTTTTGTTTTCAATTAGTTCATTCCTTACATAAAAGCAAAAAAAAGATCTCATTCAAAGCTGCATACTGAATTGCCTGGTGCCTCCCACGGGATGGAACTGAGCGGGTTCCAAAATGTCACGTTTCCCAAGAAAATAGGTACACACCAAATATTTTATGATGCGTTTTTGCTTTGGAGTGATGCGCATGACATTAGTTAGCATAGACCACTGCTCGCACCTATGCTCAGCAAACAATTTTTGACTTCTTTTCCTATGCAGTTTTGGTTTCAGCATTGAAATGAAAGTTGTGACATCGCTAACACCACATCACATGAAGCATCCAAAAACTGCAATGGCTTTTTGTTCACTCAGCTTCTTGTGTAGGCTAGCGCAAAAATTTGAGCAAAATGCATTACAGTTTTTGTACACCTCATGTCTCTTACCTACCTAGGAAGGCGTAACCATGATTAGGATGCCGAAACCAAAACTATATTTGAATTATTTATTAAACACCCAACAAAATATTTGATGTCTATACCACTTAAAGTGACACAGACAAGACATAGGAACAGGCGAAACACAAGCCAAAAATAGCAAGATTTACACCGCTGAGTTTGGGACAACAATATACTTTCATGCTATTGCACTACCCAAGAGTATCCATGGCTAATTGGCAGGGTTGCAAGATTTGTCGGGGACATGGACTCAATAAGCTGGCTCTCCTTCAACGCATCTTGAGCGGTAGCTTCCCTGCAGGTCTGATCGAACACCTCAAGAAGTTGGCTTTGTGTCAGCATGCCTCCAGATATTACGCTCCTGTATGGGCCTGAGAGTGCCACAGCCACAGTGCTGCGTAGCGCTCCCAGACCAATGATGACGGGGATTTTTCATGACGTAGGTGTGTAGCTAGCCAACCAGAACATGCGTTTTTAGCATGTTATGCCAGTTGTGCCTATGAAGTCACGCAGTTCGCACATGCGCATGGTGTGCCGTGCTGCCATTGGCAATTTCACATGGCTTTCATTCTCTGTATGTGCACGATGCCAGAACCTCCCCTTTCCTATGAAACTAAGTTATCCAGCGAGTTGAACAAGATGCAAAGAAATCCGAAGCCACTGCAGCGTACACAATTCTGAGAAGCATGCTGAGCACCATTTTGAACAACACGCCTGACTTTCGGGCTAAGGCAGAGAACAGATATGGCGCCAGACGTGTATGCACAACTGCGTACAAAGATGTTGAGGCAGCCACCCGCCGCGGTGGCTCAGTGGTTACGGCTCTTGGCTGCTGCCCCGAAGGATGGCAGACGCAGATGGCTTTGTCTCCGCAGACAACGTTGACACCGTGGGGAGCTTCCGAGGGGAGATATTGCCGACGTCGTGGGTAATCAGGACACCACTGATGCAAACTGTGACGAGGACTTGAGAGAACCAGTACTTCCACATGTCCCATGCACTCAGGATGACTCCTTGCTATCACGCGTTGACAGAAGGCTGCCGTGTCAGCTGTTTAGAATCCATCAATAACATTGAAAAAAATGTGCTCTCTTCATGGCAGTAAAACAATTTCACAATTATTTCGCTCTGAAGCCTGCTCACAGTACTAAGTGGCTACAAGAGAAATACATTTTTTCCAACACGTTCTTAAATTTGCTTGTACTTTTAAATCGAGTCACACATTATATCGAACTCGTAGGTGCTTTTTGTGAGCTCAATTTTTGGGGGTTCGACTCCACTATTCGTAAAATGTACAAGAAGCCATAATAAAATTCGCAGAAACACATGGCCAATTTGTGAGTGCACATGTCTCTGCCAAGGCCAGAATATTCAGAAGAGACGTGACTATGGCCCTAGCACAAGTCAAAGACAGCCATTGATGCACTTTGGAAATTTGTTTTATTATCAAAACATAAAATCTATTGTCCTGAGATCATGCAATGAGGTCATGTTGCACAAACATGATGAGTGGCCAATCACTGTTTACCCAGATGTGGCTTAGGCATCACACACGTGTGGCTAAAACTGTACAAACAAAGAGGGTCAAAAGGGTGGGGAAAAATGGCAGGAGATTCTCACACAACCAAGGGCAGCTTATCCCTTATTGCTCACAACTTTGGCTTGACTGGAGCAGCAGCAGAGGCCCCCAGTTGCTGGCAGGGTTGGACACAGCGGAACAGTCCTCCCGAGCATCCTGACCAGCTTGCAGTCCGATTCCACAAACTTGCACACACACACACACACAAGCACTTCCCAGAGGCCAGTATAGACTGTGCCAATCAAGCACGCAGATGACATCATAAGCAGTGGTGGCGGTCAGGAGGTGAATACTGGGATGCGTGCCCCACAACGTGGTGCCAATGTGAGTATTTGCCGGAATGAGTAAAGCAACAAGCGCAAGCAGTCTGGCTGAGAGAAAGGCTGATTGGCCGCTGATCGTGTCGGGTGCCAGGGATACATGATGCGGTGTATGTACAGTGGTGAGCAGCTGCTCACGGCTGGAACTCGGGCAGGCGGCGGATGCGGGCGCGCTCCTCCTCAGTGTCGTCGCGGGCAATGAAAACTGAGTGGCCCAGTCCGCAGGCCACGGCATGCATGTGGATGCCTTCGAGCAGGCGCACCTCCTGGGGCGTCGTCGACGACTTCTGCCGCCCCTCTCCATAGCCCTGCAGCAGCAGACACACGTCTCGATCCAGCTCCCAACCGCCCAAAACGCTACTAGGCTCACCAGCTCCCCGTAGGTGGGGTGTGGTCCCCAGGAGATGACGCTCTCATCAGCCAGCACCACGATACTCTTGTTGGAGCAGCCGATGCCCCGCACGTGCCAGCCTGTCAGGTCCTGGATGGGCTTGGGGTACATGGTCGCCTCACCACCATGGTTGTTCATGCCCCAGAAGTAGAGCACCCCTGCACGGACACCTTTCCTCAGTTCCTGCTTCTGGACCAAGTTTGCCACTGAAGGCGAGGGAGAGAACTTTCTCTGGTTTTTTTACAGAGGGTGGAAAACAGAGAAACATGGTCTACAAGGCTTGTAAATCCAGCAGCTACTCAAGTGAACATTGAAAAATGTGATGGACAACCGTGTCAAAAAATAAGAAAAAGAGGAAAAGTGCACTCAGTAGTATCTCTCTGTGTCAAAATAATTCTTAGTTCAGCCATTACATCATGCTGAACGACCAGCTGCTAAGGGCAGTCTAAAAGACAATTGTTGCGCAGCTTTTTTCTGCATGAGGATGCGACTAAATGTGGTGAAAATTTTACCCTATTTTCAATTGTCTGCTACGTCCTCATTGCCACACATCAATGGCTAAAAAATTTGCTTTCTCAAAAAAAAAAACAGAGCTTGTAGTCCTTTCTGGCCACAGCAACTTTACTCAGCAAGTTTTTTCTGCTCAGCAACTAAATTCATAGCTGCTAAGTGCCAAGGATGGTCAGAATATTCTCTTGTATTGTAACGGGTGTGGACACCACATGAGAGTTGTTTACACTTGTTTACAATTTTTTTCTAGCGTTTGCCACATCATCCTGTCATATTGAACCACCGAGAGTCAATGTAAGTCATATTGAACCACCATGTCAATGTGAAAAAACAACATTTTTGAGAAAACGGGGAAAAGTTTCAAAACATAGTTTCAATTTATTTTCAACAAACTATGGCACAAAATCACGTTTACTTCGCGCTAGAACCCTCCAGGCACCTAATCGTTTTCTTTCACATGCTGCTTCCTCATGCCCTGGCGGAAATTCTTGTTGGATGCCTTGAGCTGGTCTTTTGCAAAACACATCTTTGAAGCCCCATACTGCTTCGGTTGATCCCCAGCTTCTTCAGAATTGCCTCAGTGGCACATTCTCTGCCAGAATTAACTCTCGTCTTTGGTACACCTCACAGGGAGCGCACTTTCATCTGTGTTCCCCCTCCACCTGTCAGAGAGGCGCGTGGTAGCAAGGCTTGCGAGTTTCTCGCTTTGCCCTGTTGAAGCTGCACCACGAATGTTTGCCTTTTGGGCACCGTCAATGCGGCCTTGAGAGTGGAGTTTTGTTACGAGGCTCTGCTTTCCTTGTTTTGGAGCTGAGGAGCTGGCACCCTAAGCCACGGTAATATCACGAAGCCAAGCAAGTACAGTAGACTCTTGTTAATTTAAACTTCAAGGGACCAGAGATTTTTGTCTGAATTACCAGTAAGTTTGAATTATCAAAAGTGCACCTTAATATGATCCCAAGACTGAATGCAATCTGCTGTATCGATATCTATACATACAAATAGTATTTTGGATCTACTTCCCTAAGCAAAAGTAGCTAAACGCTTTAGCAGAACAAAAATATGGGTGAAAGGCAGTAATAAGTTTGTTTACTCAAGTGTGGTCGTAAAAGTTTGTCAATAATGCGCTCGTTTTGCAACAGAGTAAAAACCGCAAGGGATCAAAAAAAGGTCCGAATCATCCAAAAGCCAAAAAGTCGAATGGCTACAAAAAAATTTCCTGAAACTATTTCACACCAAACTAAATTTAATTGATGAAAAAATAGGCAGTGGTCCTCTGCTTTTAAATGAAAAATTGCATGGCAATGACGGTTTTTCGCAATTCCATGATTTTTAGCGCATGCCCACTATCGGGAATGCCAGAGGAGAACTGCTCCAAAACAGTACCACCTTCCACGACCGCCTCCACAGGTGTGATGCAGTAGTGGTGGGACCTCCTCACACGCACCAGTGTCCATGTAAGGAGGCATCACAACGAACAGCTCGGAATGAGCGCGCATTGTCGGCACAAAGGACCACGCGGATGGACACGAAGGAAATGCACATTTGCGCCGGAATAGCGAGACGCATTCTAAAAAATATATATCTATATATTTGAAGGAAGCCAACAGTCACTGAAGCCAAGGTGCACAGGGGAATGTTTCAATTTTTTTTAACAATCTGTAGTGCCAATAAATTGGTTTAAATAAAATTACTTATAAAGAAGCAAGAAAACAACCATGCCGCCTGTGGGATCCGAACCCACGACCTCCGAATATCGCGTCCGGTGCTCTTACCAACTGAGCTACGGCGACGGCTGTCCAATCTGCTGCCCTCGTGGGTATTTATGTTTATTTGGTGTACGCGAACGTCGAGAGTGTTCACCAGCGCCGCCCTCGTCCATAGCGGCGGACGTAGCACGTCCTGTAATACCGCGAGCGTGATGTGGAACGTCATCTAACGGCGAGGGCGGAAACTGTGCGAGAGCCCTCTTAAGCAACCTGTGGCATCACGACTGCCAGAACCGAGACCCTCGTTAAGCTATTAGCAGACAAGGTAAAGTAAATGAGGGGCCCGTTTAACAAGCTTTTGAAGGGAGCCAACAATCACCGAAACCGAGGTGCATAGGGGAACGGCGCGCTGGTGAACACTCTCAAGGTTCGCTTACACGCAACACATAAATACCCACGAGAGCAGCAGATTGGACAGCCGTCGCCGTAGCTCAGTTGGTAAGAGCGCCGGAAGCTATATTCGGAGGTCGTGGGTTCGGATCCCACCGGCGGCATGGTTGTTTTTTCTGCTGCTTTATAAGTAATTTTCTTTAAGCGATTTATTAATTTAAGTAATATTATCCACTGATAAGCACAACACATTTTTAAAAAATAACGTTCCCCTATGCACCTCGGTTTCGGTGACTGTTGGCTCCCTTCTTAAGTTTGTCAAACAGGCCCCTCATTTACCTTGTCTGCTAATAGCTTAACGAGGGTCTCAGTTCTGGCAGTCTTGATGCCACAGGTTGCTTAAGAGGGCTCTCGCACAGTTTCCGCCCTCGCCGTTAGATGACGTTCCACGTCACGCTCGCGGTATTACAGGACCGAAACCAAGGTCCATAGGGGAATGTATTATTTTTTTAATGTGTTGTGCTGATCAGTGGGATAATAATAAGTACTTAAGATTAATCTGTCGCTTAAAAAAAATTACTTATAAAGCAGTAGAAAAAACAACCATGCCGCCGGTGGAATCCGAACCCACGACCTGCAAATATTGCGTCCGGTGCTCTTACCAACTGACCTACGGCGACGGCTGTCCAATCTGCTGCTCTCGTGGGTATTTATGTTTATTGGGTGTAAGCGAACCTTGAGAGTGTTCATCAGCGCGACCCTCGTCCACAGCGGCGGACATAGCACGTCCTGTAATACCGCGAGTGTGACGTTCTACACAATATATTTTTCTATATGATATATTTTTGATGCATCGAGTAGCAGGGACTCCGGCGACGATGTTGCATCATCAGATTTTGTTTCCAAAGCTGAAACTAGAACCAGAAACCAGAACGTTGGCCTGTTTGTTTAATTTCTTGTTTTCTGTCCGTTTGTGTGAATCAAAGTGTTGAGAGGGGAGAGATTCGTTGCCTGCGAGACAAGAGGGTGCTGTACCTTCAGTGTAAGGACCGCCGTGTAGAACTTAGTACAACCGTACTAAGTTCTGTTGTACTAACTTTATGCAGTTCTTAAAAGGTATATTTACTCTCTTTATTTCCTTGCCATGAGCTTGAGCAGCACACAGATCTGCTCTCTCATTGCCTTTTATTCCCACGATTCGGGACCGAGCAAAATTTTATATTTTGCCCCTGAGCTGCGGCAGTTACCAAGTTGTGTATGATATAACTAAGCAGAGGGTTGCTTGCATTTTTAGGATGGAGAGCTGCAAGTACACTTAAGGAGTCTGAGTAAATAATAGCGTTTTTGAGGTTCTCACTTGGTGCTTTTTCTATGGCCACACATACTGCGTAGCACCCCGCGGTGAAGATGGAGGAACACTGTGGTAGTCAGTCGCACTATTTCCTCCTAATTCCCTCGCACCACTGCACTTCCTACGCAACTATCTGTTTTTGATCCATCAGCATAAAATTCTCTAAGACTACTGTATTTTTCTTTGAGTGCAAGAAATTCTTGTATTATTTGTTGTTGTACAGTTCGTTTTTTACAGAATTGTGTAAGAGTGAAGTCAGGTTGTAGGAAAATTGTACCATGGAGGCAGTGTACCTCGTCTTCGAGCAATGCCAGGTAATGTATGTAGTACTCTGAGGTTTTGGCACATCTCTTCAAAATGCAGGAGAACTGGCCTAAGAGCAAGCAGTTTGTTGTTAAACAGAATTCTGGATGGGTACTTTGTGACTATGGGGTAACATAAGCGTTTGGGCATGGAATGGATTTTTAATATGTATGAGCATGTTAGCATGGTTCTTCTGCCTGGAAGTGACGGTCCGTTGGTTTCAACATAAAGACTGTCTATAGGTGATGTCCTGTAAGCACCAGTTGAAAGATGTAAACCTAAATTGTGTACTGGGTCTAGTCGTTTCAAGTACGATGGCCTTGCTGAAGCATATACTATACTACCATAGTCTAAACAGGATCGTACCACAGAGCGGTAAATTTTTAGAAGGCTTGCCGTGTCAGAACCCCAGTGTTTATGTGAAAGGACTTTGAGTATGTTCAGTGATCGGGAAGTTTTCTTCTTCAACGTGTTAATACGAGGCAGAAAAGCGAGTTTTTTGTCAAATGTTATGCCTAAAAATTTGTGTTCATTTTTTACGGGCAACTCGGTTTCGTTCAGATATAGGGTCGGATCTGCCTGTAATCCTTGTTTGAGTGAGAACATAATGGCTACTGTTTTCTGTGCAGAAAACCGGAAGATATTTCTGCCTGCCCATGATACCAGTTTGTTCATTGTTAATTGTGTTTGTCTTTCGCATGTCGATATGTTGGAGGATATTGGGCTTTTGCTGTGGACTTTTTCAAGTTGATGAACTTCTCCTGCGTTGGATATCTATGGAAAATTCCCCAGGCTTTGTTTTGCCTCCTTTTTGCGTCTCGGCATTCTTGTGTGCACCAAGTTTTGTGATTTTGTTTTACTACACCAGACGACTGTGAAATTGATAGGCGTGCAGCGGTTAAAATACAATTTGTGATAGATTCATTTAGTTCGTTTATGCTGAGATTATCTGAAACTATTTTATCTAGGCTGGCCCTTTCTCTAAAAATTGCCCAGTCGGCTAAATGTAACTTCCAACGTTATGGTTTCGTCGGGATGACTTGCGGTGGGGATGTTAGGCTGACTGATACAGGGAGGTGATCGCTGCCGTATGGGTTGTCGATGACATCCTATTTAAAATAGCCAAAAACAGAGGGTGAACTAAAAGACAAATCTATGGAACTGATTTTTCCCGTGCTCGGAGAACAGTATGTATCTTTGCCAGTGTTCAGGAGATGTCGCGCCATTTTGGTTGACTGCTGGTCAGTGATGCTGTTGTTGTTGTCTTCGGGAGATATTGAGGAGAATCCAGGGCCCCCGACGGAAGAGTATTTGAAGGCCATTCTAGACAACCAGGTAGAAACCGACCGGAAACTTAATTCAATTCAAGAACAAATTGGTGTTCTCTCAGCAAGGACAGAAAAGCTGTCAGATTACCTAGTGGTAATCCAGGAAATGACCACAAAAATAGATAAGCTCGAGGATACTGTCAGGCAACAGGCCAAAAAATTAGTTGAGTTTGAAAACCGTGGGCGGCGTAACAACCTTTTAGTGTTTGGTGTCCCGGAAGAGGCGAGCGAAACAGAGTCAGATCTGAGGGCAGCTGTTGCGGACATTTTTAAAAAAGAACTAGGTGTCCAAGTCACCACAATAGAAAGAATTCACCGTATTGGAAGGAAGAAGCCAGGAAAACATAGACCTATCATAATGAAATTCTATGACAGCAGGGAAAAGGACAGCATTTTAAAAAATTTCAAGAAACTTAAGGGAAAATTTGTTCATGTCAGCAATGATTATGCAAAAGAAACTGCAGACGTTAGAAAGAAATTATGGGAATCTGCCATTGTAGAAAGGGACAGCAAGCAAAAGGTGTCTCTGGTTCATGATAGGCTTAAGATTGATGACCGTCTATATGCCTGGGATCACAGTCGCAACGAGCGTATTCTTTGCCAAGAACGCCGTGATAAGGGCCACCATAGCAATCGCAAAGTGTCAGAGGAAGCTTGCAATGACAAGGAGGGCATGCCTTCCTGCAGTTCAAATACAGCATAGCTCAGAATCGTTTCGCTCAATGCCCGCAGTATTCTTAACAAGGTTACTGAATTAGAATGTCTGTTGCTATCTGAGCGACCGCACGTCGTTTGCATTGCAGAAACATGGCTCAACAGTGCTATTTCTTGCGACTGCATTATCCCTCCTGGCTACACAATGTTTAGGTGGGATCAGGACTCTCGTGGTGGTGGTGGTGTGGCCATTATTGTTAAATCATCGCTGACAGCCTGTACGGTTATGTGTGACATGTCGGAATCGGTGTGGTGTAAAATCATGTTTTCTGGCATGTCGTGCCTCATAGGAGTCGTTTATAGGCCGCCAACAACTTCACCTGATTTTCTAGATATGTTAAATACATTTCTTTGCTCACATGTAAACAGGAACACCAGGCTAATAATGACTGGTGATTTTAACTTGCGACATATCGATTGGGAACTTATTTCGCCTGGAAATACAGAAATTTCTTGTGCCGAAAAATTATTGGATATCACATTTTTTCATAATTTAAGGCAAATAGTGAAGGAAAACACACGCATAACGTCTCAATTGCAGTCATTGCTTGACTTGGTGTTCCTTTCCCATAAAGTAGGCGATTATGAAATGGCAGTCACGGATGGTATATCCGATCACAAAATCATTTTGCTGAATGTGCTTACTTGTAAACCACCACCTACAAAACCTACTGTACGTGTTGAAATCAAAAACTATGCTAAGGCTGATGATGCATCTATTCTAGATTATTTAGAAAAGTGTTTCAACGAATTTGAAAATGTCTCCGAGGTCGAAACAGTTGAAGAGTTGTGGCAGCGCTTTAAAACTATTATTGAAGTCTGCATAGATCAGTTCGTTCCGACCCGACTCAAGAAAACGAAGCGGAGTAACCCATGGATAACGAGGGATATTGTTCACACGAAACGGAAATTAAAAAGGCTGCGCAGAGGAAAAGCAGATCCTAGGGAAATACACGCAGTACGTCAGGGAATAAAGGCTTTGTTACTCAGCTCGAAGCAAACATTTTTTGATCACACTTTAAGTGATTTTCTTAAGACTTCCCCAGAAAAATTTTGGCGTTATATAGACCGCAGAAAGGAAAAAATAAAGCAAATGACGTTAGGAAATGTTCTAGTAGAAGAAAAATGTGTTATCGCTGATGGATTAAACAAATATTTTCAATCAGTATTCACGCGCAGTGATCGACCATTTCCGGTAGATGATGGGGCATCTTTCAGCGAAAGTTCCATGGACGCTATCAACTTTACTCAGAGGGGCGTATTCCAGCAGTTGCTACAATTAGATGACAAGAAGGCTTCTGGGCCAGACGGAATACCTACTGGCTTTTTGAAAAGGTATGCTGAGTGGATATCATTTTATTTGGTAATTATTTTTCAGAAATCACTAAGCACCCATTCCGTGCCCCAGGACTGGCATTGTGCTATAGTTATTCCCGTATTTAAAAGTGGCAATCGTACTCTAATGAATAACTACCGTCCTGTATCCCTTACGTCAGTTTGCTGCAAGGTTATGGAACACGTCATAACAAAACATATAATTATCTTCCTAGAATCAAATGGCCTCCTTTGCGCATGCCAGCATGGGTTCCGACGGGGACTTTCCACAGTGACGCAGCTCATTGAGACATCGCACGATTTTTTCGAAGTTATGGACAACCGTGAACAAACAGATGTTATATGCGTTGATTTTGCCAAAGCCTTTGATAAGGTTCCTCATCGTAAATTACTTTTTAAACTGTACAAAGCTGGTATAAATGGCGACGTTCTAAAATGGATTGAAGATTATTTAACTAACCGCAAGCAGGCAGTTCGCGTTTATGGTTCCGAGTCTGGTTTTCTAGATGTATACTCAGGAGTGCCACAGGGGTCCGTGTTAGGGCCAGCACTTTTTCTGCTTTACATCAATGATGTAGCAACCACTTTAGATAGTTCTGCTAAGATAAAACTCTTTGCAGATGACTGCTTGATTTTTGCGCCGATATCTTGTTTAGAGGATCAGATTAAGCTCAACCGAAACCTTCAGGCATTTGGAAGTTGGTGTGATAAGTGGGAAATGCAAATTAATTTTGATAAGACCACATACACGCATATCACTGCAAAAAAGAATATCTTTACTTTTCAGTATGATATTCAAGGCTACAACCTAGTTAATGTTTCTTGTTTCAAATATCTTGGTGTTTCTATTTCGCATGATTTAAAATGGCACAATCAAGTAGAAAGAGTGTGCTCAGCGGCACAGAAGAAATTGGGTTTTTTAAGAGCAAAACTGGGGAGGGCAACAAAAGATGTTAAACTGCTGGCTTACAGATCTCTTATTCGACCATCCCTAGAATATGCATTATAGCATGGAAGCCCCATCAAAAGGTAATGTGGGCCAAAATAGAGAAGGTGCAGCGCCGGGCGGCGCGCTTTATTTGCTCGAAATATAGAAGGACAGACTCAGTTTCTGCGATGTTAAATTCTTGCGGTCTTGAATTATTGGAAGACCGGTGCAAGAGACAGAGAGTAAAAACGTTATTTCAAATAATTAACGGCGAACTAAAAATTAATAAAGACTTGTATTTAAAACCTCCAGGCAGACTGAGCTCCCGCTTAAATCATAGTGAAGCTATTCGACCATACTTGTCCCGAACCAATGCCTTTCGTTGTTCGTTCTTTCCAGAGTCAATAGAGCTGTGGAACAAGCTGCCTACAGAAATTGTTCGCAGTTCTGATAGCGCATTGTTTACGAATGCAATCAACGTTCTTCACTAAAACTGTGCCGTGTGGATATTGTAAAGTGCTTTTCCTTTTCTCTCGTTTTTCTGTTTGTGCGCGTGCGGCAGCTGGGTGAACATTTGAATACATAGTCTGTATATCGTATCTTGTGTTGTATCCTTAGGGCGCTGTAGTGCATGTGCATATTTCTTTTTGTATCTGGCTGTTTTTTTGTATGAACGTATATGTAACATCCCTCCCTGTAATGACCCTCAACTGAGGGTTGACAGTATTTCAAAATAAATAAATAAACATTATTACTTAAAATAAAACCTTCTAAAAAAAAATGACCTCTTGCATCAGTGTGTGCACTTCCCCAAAAACCAGAGTGGGCATTAAATTCACCAACTAGTAGGTATGGCTCTGGTAGCTGCTCTAAAAGGGTTTCTAAATCATTAAGTGTTACCCTAAGGTGTGGCTCAAGATATATGTTGCATATTGTGATCGTCTTAAAATGAATGACAGTGACTGCAACAGATTCGTATTGAACGACAATAGCAACCCCTCCAGACAGAACATTTTTGCTTGCTCTCGGTCACACCGAAAGACATTATATATGTTTAGAATGTTTTTTTGTTTGCGACCTAAGTTGGTTTCCTGTAAGCATACAGCCACCGGGGACAGTGTTTAAAAGTTCTTTTATGTCACTGTAGTTATTTATTAGTCCTCTACAGTTCCATTGAATTATGAAAGCCATCTTAATTTTGTTTTTCAATGTAGTTAAAAACTAGATTAAGTTATTTATGGCCCCTTGATTCGGGGCCTGTCTTTTTTTGACCGATCCAGAGAGCTCTGCCGACCGTCCAATGTGGACGGCACGGGGCTGCCCTGGGTCGTGTCCATTGCCTCTGAAGAAGCGCTGGACAACCGTGCAGAGGGCACGTGGATGTAGAGTTAGACCTCAACCTGTAGGAGGAGGTCTTGGGGGGCCACTGATCCGGGGGTCTGTGAGGCCTCCTTTTGGGATGGCAGGGTAGTGTTAGCTACTCCACAGAGGGGCGCGGATGGCCCCACCACGGGCTCTTTGCAAGTGGCCTGGGCAGGTGCGGAAGCAGAGGCCCTCCGTGTGCGTGTGAGTTCAAACGAAACTTGCGGCGCAACAACGGTGTGTGGGCTGTTGGTAGACTACGGGCAGGGCGAATCCGAGCGTGTTTTGCTACAACAGGCGCCGGTACCTGTGCCTGCTTCGTTAAGCATGCAGCGTGTGCTGCTGATTCGACGCTGCCTGGCCATTCTGCTGCGGCTATGGGGACGCCGGGGCTAGGGCTAAGCAGCGGTGAAGCTGCCAAAGGAGATTTTTTCTATCGCTGCTTATAAAGAGCTAAATTAGCGAGGAGGGTTCTCAGCGGTGATTTCCGGGCGCCCTCCCTTAGGCGTCATAAAATATGCAAGGGCCTTGAATGCAAGCACGCCGAAAGTTCATCAAACGTCTTTCTGAGTGTCTGAAAACCCTTGTGAATTTGTAATTGAAATAGCTTGCGACCATGCTTTTATAAGACTTCGAAATTCGACAGTCGTCGGTCCAAATAAGTGAGATGCGGCATGACAGCACGGAGTCTGTTTCCTCGTATTCACTATCGGAAGAGAACTATTCCATAACAACCAGAACTACGCGATGCCGTCGTCGTCGACCATGACCAACTCCATGGACGACTCAAGTCTCGTTAGGCACAGAAGCGACCACACACAAGAAATACACGTGAGAACTCAACACCTCCACTGCAAGCAGAAGACAAAACTTGCCTGCACGTGCTCGATTGAAAATTGTCGCACGAGGTGTGGCGCTGCTGACACGCTGCACCTGCACCACGGAACTGGTTCTGCACCACACTGGCACCAGCGACACTTTTTCAGAATTGGTGCTGTGAACCAGCACTGAATCGAATGCTTTAGCTTGACTGGCTTGATTGCCGTCTGTGCACGTTGCGCATCTGTCTACCCCATGATCCCCATCACGCGCTTTTGTCACTCTTGTTGCGGTGCGGATGTTTCGTTAGCTTCGTTCAAATCTCAGGCGTCTCGGGCCCTGGTTGTAATTCGGGATGGCGGACGGGAACACCGGTAGAGGTGATGAAAGCAGCCTGGGCAGAGGTGACACTCATTGGCGAGCGGAACTGCTTCCGCAAGGCCGGCTTTATTGAGAGTCTGAAGCTGCGGAAGATGACCAGCCCAGCGGCGATTTGTGGCAGCGCGTCAACTCCGACATGGGCGGCCATGACATAGGTTGGAATGATTTTATTTCTGTCGATGACGACGCCGACACCGCGGAACCGTGCACGGACGTGGGCATCGTTTCTGAAGTGCGGAATGAGAGTGACGCGGAGGAATCGGATGAGGATGAAACTTCGGAGCCGACACCCATAAGCATGCCTGTAGCAATGGGCTACATAGAGAGCCTCAGACAACTTGTCTATGCCAAGGGCCTTGGCCAAGAGCACGCTTCTGCTTTAAATAAACTGGAAACCTCCCTCATCGGATCTGCGCTGCAAAAACAGACATCCATCACGGACTTTATCAGAAAGGAAAAAGTTTTGTCTTGACAAGCAACTGTCTTTAAAGCTGCGGTCCCGTTCAACGAACTTCGGGATATAACGAACGGACGCTCATGTTCGTTATAAGCAGGCTCGACTGTACTTGTGTTTGCATAATTTTTCTCGTTTTTTCCTGAAATGATATTAGTTAGAATTTGTATTTATAAAAAGCATGCTTATCAACCTTTATTTTGGCACACTATAGTACTTCCAATTTTTTTTGTCGGGCTGTAAAAATCAAATCAAGGACACACACCAGTGAAATCAGCCTTTTCAGAGATTTTAAAAAATTCTGGCTCAAAAAGTATTTCAGCTTAGTTTTAACAGTTTATTGCCAATTATAAAAGAATTTGAATATTTTGTAATTTCTAGAATTTCTGAAATTTATTTTGGGGCTGTCATATAGATACCAATTTTTTGTTCCTTTTTAATTTGTTGTTTTTGAATTTTTTTGCAATATTTAGAACAAGTATTTGTGTTCAAAGAAAATTGATTAGGAATTGCATTCTATTTCAATCATTGTTATGCATTTTGTATGCCTTTACCTATTACACTTTTTCTAGAAAAAAATGTTTGTCTCAGGCTTACAAAAACAGTTCTTTTTTTCGTGGCAACAAAAGAGTTAACTGCAGTTCCTTACTTTTGCCCTGCCTTCGAAAGGCTTACAGGACTGCTGCATCCTCCTTTGCATTGCGTGCACTGAAGCAGTTTGTTCACAGCCGCTAGTCTTACCACAGTGAGCACCGTCTCGTTGGTCCCGCCATGTAGCACTTCGGCAGAGGACGAAGTCTGAAGAAACTTCTTACAGCGAGTTGCACACACTGAAGAAAGTCGTCGTTGTTCGCTCTACGTTCACTGCTGCTATTTGTTGCAAGGGAGAGACAGTGTGTCAACGCGCACTGCTTGTCCTACACTGTCGGCACCCTCGTAGGTACACTGGTCACCGGCCCTCGCTCATCTGATGGCTCGTTGCATGTACAGGGATGTCTTTTTCGTTTTTGCCGAAGGCGTCAGCAGTTCAGAATTTCTGATGCCCACCAGCCATCGTAGCAGCTTAGCTGAGTGGCTATTGATGCGACGCATCAAATTGGCAATCGACGCACTTTTGTCCGACAGATGACACTTTCCATCTAATCAGGAGTCCACATATACCTCATGTGATGCAAAAGCACCACTGCGTGTGCATAATTAGCTTTTTTTTGAAGCCGCACAGCTCCAAAAGTTTCCTGCTATAAAAACAGATAGTAGAAAGATTAACTATCTCACCTATAGTAGAAAGATATAGCTTACAAATGAGACCAAAATGGACCCACTGCGAGAAGCCGTTATTGTTTAAAGCAATGTTGAACCTTGCGATTCCGGGGGCACTTTGATAAGCCAGAAGGTCCCGTTACTCACTTTAATCATTGACATCCGAATAAGTACTCATCGGAAGAAACTAATATTTTAGGAACACGAGCTTTAGCGTTTCTAGATTCTGACAAAAAAAAATTTTTTGAAGTAATTCTACCATTTTTTCCCCTCAAAGACCCAGGTCTTCCCTCAGAGGGTACTGTAGTTTGCAAATAGTATTTGCCATACAATTCGATTCCCGCTGCCCTTTACCATCAGAGCCTCATTAATATTCCAGAATTGGAAATTTCCAGTCCATCTCAGCTTGCAGCCATAGCGTTTCCGAATGGCGCTCACTAGTTTGTGGAGACTCGCCCCCTTTGGCTTGCTTCCTCCTGTGATGGGCCCTCCCTAGTTTCTAGTTACTTTAACTAACAAGGGAGATTACCAGCTTTGCAGCGCTGCAGACGGCGCGATTGTTGTGCGCGCAGGGGAGAGCGCTCGCACTTCAGCCGGGGAACTCGACGCACGCTGACGTGTTGATGAGGAGCTCCATTCTCCGCCAGCGGGGCGAGGACTCATGGGGGGGAACGTTCTCCCGCATCTCATCCTGTCCGGCTTTGGAGGTTCTCCCCTGCCCTAGCACGGGCAAACATTCGTTCGTAACTGGTGGTGAGTCGGACCACTTCGATTCATTAGCATATTTTGTTGCTGGCTAGCATTGTTGTTGCAGCAATGAATGCCTTGTTTGTGTCAGCCAGAGTGTTGCTCCTTTGTTCCCCCAAAGAGCAAGGCCACCATAATCGGCGGTTTTGATCTGTGTCAGCCACGGTTAAGCGAGGCAAACGTTATTTATCTCCCCTATTACAACCCCACAAGTTACACCTATCACACCGCTTAACTAGTCTTTCCCTCGCAGAACAGCCTTTCAGAAAGCATGTGCACTAATGCTAGGCTGTACACAAAGCCAGTCTGCCAACAGCCATCCAGAGCTACTCTGCGGCTGCTGTACACTGGTGTCACTGCATAGTGCCACAGTGCGACTGGCAATGGATGTGCAGGCAAATAGAATAACAGACGCAGTTGCCTCCTGCATTTGTTGTTTTGTGGTGACCACCTTCATCCTACACTATTTCCGTCTCTTAGAACCTGGGCAAGTTATAGCCCACAGGGGAGTCTAGCCATTGTGTCTCGCACAGCGCAGCTTGCACGCTAGCCCTCATGGCCATTGGTTTGCAACGATACTGTGAGGCTGCAGCATGGTAACTCCAATACACGAGGGCTTGGAAAAAACACCTTGGCACATATAAACTCACATGCACAAAATAGACAAGGAGACAACGGGCAGGCGCCTCCAGATGTCTCCTTGTCTGTTTTGTGCACGTGAATTTATTTGCCCCAAGGTGTTTTTTCCAAGTTTAAAAATGCTAAACTAATTTAGCCCGGCGACATGCCTTACACGAGGGCTGTCTCATCAAAAGTGCTCCAGAGGCGGAATTATGGATCGCTCTCAATCGAAACAGTCTCAATTGGCCCTCTCCTATTGGTCGGCCGTGAGCGGCGGCCATTTTGATTTTTTGCGCCACTGGCTGCTGTCGTAAACGGCCCAGAAGTGTTGACGTTGCTCACCTAATTATGCGAGCAGATTGAGACAATTTTTTGAGACTGGAAAAAGTAGTCTCAAAGCATTTGAGACAGAAAATGGCAGCTGTTTACATCGTCATATACGCGGGTGACCGCGCGAGCAACGCTGTAGTAGGATGCATGAAGACGACTGACGCACGGGACGAGTTATTTCGACGCTTCAATTTAAGGAGACTACGCTGCCAATGGAGTGGCAGGTGCTGTGCGCGCTGCGCTTCTTCGCCACCGGTGGGTTTCAAAGCGCCGTTGGAAATGAAGAAAACGTCGGTGCAGTCCAACCAACTGTGAACAAGTGCTTGCGGCGGATAGCAGAGACCAGTGCCAACGTTGGGTCACAGAAGGAGTGTGTTCGCTTTCCGGGGAGACCCGAAGAGAAGGGGGCAGCGAAGGAGGGCTTCCTTTGCCTAAACTTTCGCCGCGGCAGCATCCCTGGCGTCGCCAGGTGTGTCGATTGGGCACTCATCACTACCAAGGTGTTAGGGGGCAGCGTTGTGAACAAGCTGCAAGGAGTTCTACGCTGTGAACGTGATAGTGAGTATACCTCGGCCACCGTTTTTGACCGCATGAGTTCAGCTACAAGTGTGGGCCTCGGCAGCGAGAGTAAGTTCATGCTGTGCTTGTTTTTTCTCAGATCTGTGGTGCGAACATGCGCATTCTGGCCGTGGACACGCGCTGACGCAGATCCTTCCACGACACGTTCGTCTGGCGGCACTCCGAGGCGGAAGAAGGCCTGCTGGACGACGGTGATTTTTTTCTGGGTAAGCAGTAAAAGAGCCGTGTCAACCGTCGGGTGACCTCAGTCACATATATTGACCTCCAGCACTATATATTTTCCCGGATCTGCTAAAGCTACAAGAATGAGTCTGGCTAATTACACCAATGCATACACGTTACAGTATGATACGGTGTATTGCCACCCTTTTGTTAATTATATAATTAATTGACACATCATCAAGGAGATGGTGTGTGAGTAGAGGTTAGTTTAAAATAACCAAATATCCAACACGGTTACTGGATATGCTCTACAGCTCTAAGAATATACAGGCAGCTTCATTATGGGAAACTTTGAGCACTCGGTTATTGCCCCATAACTGACACCTAGCTTGGTTTGTGATAACACAAGGCCATGAAGTCTTGTCCATGATGACACAAGACGGTGACAATGTCAAATGGCCCGACAAGCTCCTTATGCTATCGCATATGTGTAACAAGTGTTACTGTTCTCAAGCTACTTTTCGTCTAGCCATTTAATATCGCAGTCATTTTCAACTGGTTGTTCCCTTTCCTACTGGAGCAGCCTGTATACAGGGTGCCTCAAATAAGATGGACCTTAATTTAAAAAAAAAAACATTGTTCTTCCGAGCTGAAAGGAAGTGCATGTTGTTAGAAGCTATGTAAAGTATTTAAAGCCCTTCAAACACTGCCCTCACCAAGCCCAGCTATACCAACATTACTCCGCCTGCTGCGCAAAATACAATAACATTTCACACATCATTGCCCTGGATCATATGCAAACTTGAACATTGCCTCTACACATTCATTGTCGAGAATTCAAGCGCTGTGTGCCAGTGAACGCGAACAAATTTGCTCAACTTCTGCCCTGTTGTAATTGGCCTCTACACAAGCCATACAAGCATCATCTTCTTGCTTGGTTGACCACGGATCTACTACAAGATCAGCAAATAACGTTAATGAAACAAGCTCGTTCCCTCCTCGGTGACAATAGCAAAGTTATCAAATCAAGCGCTTCCTTTCTCTCTAAACAAACTAAGCGGAGCATAAACATCACGATTTCTGCATCTTGCAGAGGAAAAAAAATTACCTCAACAACTGAACATCAACCGAACGGAGCTACAAAAATATCAACGGAACATCAAGTGCTTAGCCCGATGTGGGCGGCATCACTTGGCTATAAGGCAGAAGAGTGATTGCTGCCACAGAGGAAGATCGTGTCGGCTCTCATTTCCCACACTGAGATTGCAAGCTATCAGCAGCTGTACCTGTCTGCTTCCGTCTGTCGACAGTTGCTTCTGTGTGATGATTCATGGTTTTCTGATATCTTCTAAAGAAAATAAACAGAACAGTTGCTTCTGTGTGATGATTCATGGTTTTCTGGTATTTTCTAAAGAAAATAAACAGAACCACACGTCACCCGATCATCGATAGGCGCCGACCGAGAACACAAGACTAAAGTTGTCGTCGTCGATTTTCGAGCCGAGCGCTGCTTGTAAGTTGATCTCAGCAGGCCTGTAGCATTCACTGCCTTTAATCAGATTTTTCTGAGCACTTAAGACATCCGCAAAGCACCTTGATTTTAGACGACACACAAAAAAACAGGAACTAGCCATGGAATCAGCTGTTTTCTTGCAGGCCGCCATGTTCACGTTATACGACTGCCAGCGTGCCCTCATGGCAAGAGAAGTGGCCCTACAGCAAATTTAATTGCAAAACTGAAAATGCTTCTAAATTTCCTTCGTGTTGTTCAGCTTTCAACACAGTTTATTACCAAAATAAAACATTTTTTTATTCATTGCATTTGTTTATTTAAACTGACATGTTCACGCTTTACAGCTGACAGTGTACCTTCGCGACAACAAAAGTGACTAACAGCAAACTTAACTGCAAAACTTAAAACACTGCTTGTTTTGCTTGGTGCTGTTGAGTTTGAAGTACAGTTTCTTAGCAAAATAAAACATTACTCGTTTTATTCACTGCGTCTTTAAAGCAAAACATTAGCCTACGATCCCTTATCGTGCAAATAAATGGGTCTGGGGTGGAGCCTTGCTGATAGCCACCGTAACCTTGCTGCTAATTGGCTGATTCCGCTCTAGGCATCTCGCGGTGTTGTCATTTTGACGTCACGCTCTCAAAATTGAGACTGCTTTTGAGAGCTATCCGAAATACCGCCCCAGGTGTCATGGCAGGGGTAGCCGTGCCCATATCGTGAGCTACTTTTGCCAGCAGTGCAGTGTGCATGCTCCTCTGGATCCGGCCACCTCCCAGTGCCCGATATTCACTAAGCTCATTTGCCATGTAAGCATGCAGCCCACGCTGCCATTTGTACCGCATTTACTCATATAACTTGCGCACTTTTTTCTTTAAATTAAGGCCTCAAAAAGGGGGTGCTCAAATTATGCAAAGATTTTGAGAACACGTGCTAAAAAACACGCAACATATTCTGCATACTGAGTTCACTCCAAATATGAGACTTGCTCCCGGCCTGCGTCATGTTATATGCCGTATAAACACGTGTAAGTGCCGAATTTTTTTTTTTTTCATATTTGAGGGCCAATTTTGGGGGTGCGGCCCATACATGTGATGCGCGGGGTAAGATTTTTTAAAAGTAAAAACACACAAATCACGGAATTAGCGGCATTTATTCTACGTTCAATCGTCACTCGCGGAGTCTTCCGACTCCGAGCTGGTGCTGTGCTCCGGTGCATTGCTCATCCCAAAAGAAGTCGCGCAGCATGTCCATTGTCAACGCGTAGCCATTGTTCCGCACTTCTACCAATTCGGGAAACTTGAACAGCTTGTCTCGGAAAGCGCGCTTTTTGCATCTTGTGTTCCTCAGTGCATCCTTTTTTTTTTGGTTGCACTATCGTCGGACGTACTTCTTGGCTGTGTCGAATTCCCTGCCCGCTGCACGCTTGCCGTATTCAAGAGTAAACTCGCCAGCTGTGTCGGTATTAAGGTGCTTGCCCATTGTAATAAAATTGCAACGCTCGGTGGCAGCACACGAAAGCTACAACTATGGTGAACTAACACGCTGCCACAACTCCCGTGCCTTTGACAGCCACAAAAAGCTAGAGCTGTTGATACCGATGCCGATATGGATAGCGGGAGCTCGCGGCAGAGGAAAATGGTGACGATAACGATGACCCGCGGCCTCGGGCACCATTCGTGGGTGGCACCCAGAAGCTCTTGTGCACGTATGTCACCTCCGTGATCAAGCGCAGCGTTGCTCGCAGCCGGAGCTGATTACGGAGGCCACGGCTCGTGCATTTCGAAGGCTATTTATTTCAGCATGGGTCGTGGAAGTTCGGGTGAGCCCTTACACAGATCTTAACATTTCCTTCGTGAAAACAGGGTGCGGACCTTGCATGCATTTATACGGTAGTTCACTGTGGAATGGCATGACGGTGCACACCCAGCTCAAAGCAACAAGTGCCCAAGAATACAATCAAGTGCCTAGCACCTGCTAGCAGCGCTGTTGACCAATATATGATACAACACCAACTAGCTTGACAGCTTGTCCCATACCCGTGCCACATGCACACAAGAAATGACAATATAAATGGTTAAGGCCTTAAGTTTGTTAATGGCATTATTTTCGGAGTTGGTGCTACACGTCCACATTTCATGTCATTATACAAAAGTCACAATGATGATAATGCTTGCAAGACAGTGAAAATTTTCACCTAAATACAAACAGTGCTAATGAGCACAGTAAGTATCTCGGGAATGTTATTCAAATGCAATATAAAAATTAATTCACAGAAAATACCGCTGATCTTGCTTGACAATTCGAAAAAGTATCCATAAACTCACGTGATCAGCACACAAGCCGAGAGTATCTGTCAGAACTAGTCAGAAATGCTGGTAAAAATGGCACCCTTCACATCAAAAATGCAGTAGAGATGCCTCATATGACTGAATTGTCAAGAACTAACCCTTCACTAATGGTTGGGAAGTTCCTATTAACAAAGTTGCATGCTTTTCTGCGTGTGGAATGTGGACAACGGTACGCATTGCTTGGTCAAATGAGTTATGGCAAACTCAGTAGGTCGCAAATGGCAGTAAGGCTAATGCCATTAAATATACACATATGCGACTGCACGAATGCCATTAAAACTTAAAGCAGTAAGCATTTAAAGGCATTAAATTTGCCCATGTGGCACGAGTATTACTGAAGCTAGTAGTCAGAGGCAAACGGAGATAAAAGGCGATAAAATGACGCCCTTGCATGTAGCCTGGCTGGCTAGCAGCAAACCAAACAACACATGGTTCAGTAGTTTCGGATTCCGCCACATGGGGGAGGTTACCGGAAGTCTGCGACCTTCAGCGCCAGCGATCTGCGTAACCAGCACAGTTCGCACCCTCGCCACACAAGGCGATGCGGCCGTGCTGATCTTCCCAAGCCTGCTTTGTGCATCCACGTGCATGCTAAGTGGTGTGGCGCAGCAAGGAGTATAAAATATGCGTCTTTTTTTAAAATCCAGGTAGGTCAAATGTTTAGGTGAATCCCCCAAGGTGGAGTAGATTTGTAATAAGGGAGTAATTACTCATTCGCATCCACCCAGGCACAGCCGACGGCTACAATGGAAAGCTACTCAGCTTCCACAGAAACTTCGTAGTTAAACAAAAATTCTTCGTGGTCAGGGGTTTAAACCCAGGACCACTGCTTCACCAAAGCTATCGCTCTACAAACTGAGCTAATCGGGACAGCTATCATATGGCAAGGCGAGGTCGAATTGACAGTTCATTCGAAGTGGGATCTTATTATATAACAAATCTACTCCCCCAAGGTGGAGTTGATTGGGAGTAGATTTGTTATATAATTTTTTACTACGAAGTTTTTGTGGAAGCTGTATAGGTTCATATTGCAAAAAACAGCGCACAAAAGACAGAAGACCAGAAGAAAGAACAATACAGGATGAGTGCTGACTCACAACTAAGGCTAATTCATAAAACCTGGGGCATATAAAGAAAGAAGAAAAGGCATATACAAGAATTAAAGGCAAAACATGAAAACCAGAAGAAACGTATGCACGCCACTCAAAGATAGCCAAGAAACAAGAGCTCCTTTTTAGATAAAACAGCACTAGCTTTACTAATGCAGCCATGTTCCTCCACTGCGATAAAATATGCCTCTACCACTTCCCACGTGGTCTTGTCCTTGTGGGAGTACAACACCTGAGCGTGACGTAAAGGGCGGTTCACATGCAAGCGAATTGGCGAACAGAGCGAAGAGCGGCGCGGCGCTGCGAAGCGGTTCGCGAGCTTTCGTTTCACATGCATCGCCGCTGCGCGTTTCCCATCGCTGCGAAAACCAATGTTGCTGGCAAAAGATATGCGCCTGCAACCGGTATTGGTGGCCTGCAAACACAAAAGAAGCGTAATATAAAAGCATTATTTTGTCATTTCTTTTCACAGTTTATTTAAATAAATATAATTATTGCATTTTACGCATTGAACAGCACTTTATATAATTTATTTTTTAAACAAAAGTTCGTACATGCGGCGTACAAACTTGCGTGGCAACGCCAGGCCGTCATTGGTTGAGATGCGGTGCTGCCACGTCGCCGCCGCGAAAATTTCCAACTTGCCCGAACCTCGCCGCTCCAGCCGCTGGAGCTTCCTCTGCCGCTTGAGAGAGGGTGTATTCGCCATGGTGGTGGAGTTCGCAAGCGGTTTGCTTGCATGTGAAACAGGCTTAACAGGGCAGAGCATTTTTTTCTTTTTCTTTGTCATCACTTCGCACCCCCGAAATTTTGTGACAAGATGAGAGTGGTCACTGCTGTTTGCAAGATTATTTTGGTGCTCTTGCAGATGCTTGTTCAGGCAGCGACCAGTATGCCCAATGTATCGTATCCCACAAGATAAAGGAATGCTGTAAACTACGGCTGTATGGCAGCGCGACACCGCACAGTTTTTCTTTTTTTTTTAATTGCTGGGCATATTTGCCTTAGTTTGACGGGCACTTTGAATCTTTTTCCTACATTCTTTAGCCAGTGGGAGACCAGATGTAAACAGAGAAGAGAAAATTTTTTCTTTTCCTTTTCAGGCCGGGTGAGCGGTGCTCACTCATTGCTCTGTTACATCACGCTCAGATGCTGTACTCCCACCAGGACCAGACCACACGGAAAGTGGCAGAAGCATATTTTGACTCAATGCAAGCTCTAACGACTGCGTAATACCCCCATATTCCTTTTTGGTGATTTCAATTTTCCCTCGATAAACTGAACTAAGCTGGCTTCCACCTTGTCTAAATGCAATGCCAAAAGTGAATTCTTGAGCACGTGCCTGACTTTCGGCTCCTCAAAGCTGGTCACAAGACCCACTGGCATCACTGACCACTCATCTGATATTCTGGACCTCATTTTAGCAACCAATGCCGATGTCTTTTCTTCGCTTACCTTTCTTCCTTCCCTAGCGATCACGCTGTTATCTGCAGCTCTCTAACTGCAGTGCACTCACAAACAAACAAAAAAATAAAACATTAATCTGCGGCTCTCTACACTGCAGTGCACTCAGAAGCAAAAAAAGAACTAAGAAAACATTAATCTGCAGCTCTCTACACTGCAGTGGACTCGGAAGCAAAAAAAAAACTAAGAAAACATTAATCTGCACCTCTCTACACTGCAGTGTACTCAGAAGGAAAAAAAACGAAGAAAACATTAACACTCTATGATAAAGGTGATTATGTAGGTATGAATGCTGAGCTAGCATCATTTTGTGACTTTCACAGCCAGTCATGATGAGTGCCCTGTCGAAACTCACTCACAATTTTTTAAAACAGAGATACTACGTCTAAATCACAAAATACATCCCTACTATCACAATAACTGAGCGCGCACAGTCGCCATGGTTCAACTCAGTACTAATACGTCTGAACAACAAGAAGAAAGGCTCTTTCGTGCTGCTAAGCATTCAGACAATAACAGTGCATGAACTAAGTATTTTTGTACCCCTAGCGAGTACAAAAAATCATTACATACCGCCAAACACAACTTTTTCAGTAACACTCTGCCCTCTAGGCTGCGCAAAGACCCCAAAAAATTTAGGAAAACCATCAATCCTTCTGTTTCAGCGAATATTTCTTTGTCTCATACCGATTGCTGCAATGTACCTGATCACGATGTTCCTGATGTGCTAAATTATGCATTTTGTGCTGTCGTCACTAATGAGTCCCTTGTAAACCTGCTACTGCCACCAGAATATGCTCATCCTCAAATGTATCATATAACCTTTGACCCAAGCGGTATCTCTGACGTCACTGAGAAACTAAAGAATTCGTCCTCGGCTGGAACAGATGGCATTAATGCTGAAGTTCTTAAATATACTAATCATGTCAGTAGCTTTCTCTTGTCGCTCGTATTTCTGCAGTCGCTAACTTCTGGTACCATTGCCGCTGACTAGAGGATTGGGAAAGTTGTTCCTGTCTTCCGAAAAGGGTAACCGCTCATGCCCCAGTAACTACTGACTGATAACTATCACAAGCATTTGTTCAAAAATTATGAAGCATATTATGCATTCTAAGCTTGCACCATTCTTATCATCTGTCAGCTTTTTTCACCCCAACCAGCATGGCTTCCTTCAAGGCCATTCTTGTGAATTCCAGCTTGCTCTTTTGCTTCACGATAGTCACACCAACCTTGACATAAATTTACCGCCTGCTCTTTTTCTTCTGGATTGTGAAGAAAGCCTTTGACAAAGTCCCACCCACATTGTCACCTGCTACTTAAACTGTCGAGTCTTAACTAAGACACCTGTGTGCTCACCTGGATGAGCAATTTCCTAACTAACAGTCTCCAGTTTGTTGTCGCCAACTCCCATTCATCCACTCTCTCCCATGTCCAGTCAGGTGTTCCCCAGGGTACTGTACTAGGCCCCCTACTTTCACCGATTTAAATTAACAACATAACATCTAACATACACCTGTTTGCAGACGATTGTGTGATATACAGTTCCATAAATAACGTACCTGATGTTACCACCCTACAGAACAATCTCATCAAGGTGCAAGAGTGGTGCGACACCTGGCTCATGAAACTAAATGTTAACAAAACCTTTTTAATCTCTTTCCACCGCCGATGTAACTACTCATCACATAACTACTTCCTTTATGGTTGTCCTATAACTCAAATCGACACTATCAAGTACTTAGGTATTCAGATCTCCAGTGACCTATCCTCGACCAGCCATATTACTCATATAGCTAACTCTGCCAATTGCATCTTAGGTTACTAATGATGCAACATTGCCATAGCCCCTACTTCAGTCAGGCTAATCGCTTATTTAGCGCTCGTCAGACCTAAACTAGAGTACGCACATTCTATATTCCATCCTCACCAAACTAACCTGTCTAGTTTACTGGAATTTATTCAGAATCATGCTTTATGATTCATTCTTTCCAAGTACTCTTATCGCACCAGTGTAACCCAATTGAAATCCCAACTTGAACTTCATACTCCAGCATCTTGCCGCAAACTAGCTCGCCTTTCTCTTTACCATAAGTTTTTTCACAGCTTGCCACCCAACAACGTGTTCACCCGTCCAGCCCATCGTTTATCCCTCATAGCCATTTCAAAGCCGTCTTCCCCCAGTGCGTCCATACCACAACATTCCAAAAATCATTTTCTCTGTACTGCCCTGGACTGGAACGACCTTCCCGGCCACATTGCCTCTTTACACATCTTCAACAATTCAAGAATGCCATCGAAAACCATTTTTTGTCATAACTGCCGCAATACCTACCCACCCCTCATGTAATACCCCTTAAGTGGGGCCTTTGAGGACCTAATAAATAAATAAAGTTATCACAACGAACCAATGCGGCTGCGCGCACGTTTCATTTTGGTTTTCATGTTTTGCCTTTAATGCAAGTGTCATGCCCTTCCTTATTCTTTTATATACACCAGGTTTTATCAATAAAGCCTTAGTTGGGAGGCAGCGCTCGTCCTGTGTCTTTCTTCTGGTCGTCAGTCTTTAGCGCGCTGTTTCTTCTAATATGAACTTATACCAACTCGCCCAACTGAACATTCTACTAAGCTGTATAGCTTTCCTTTGTAGCTGCTGGCGGTGCATGAGTGGATGCCAATGAGTAATTACTCCCTTACTATAAATCCAGGCAAAAAGTTAGGGGTACGCAAATTATGCGCGTAATCGCGGCACTTTTTTCGCCAAACAAACCTTACCGAGTTCGCTGACAGCCATGCTGAATGTGCCGCCTGCATGGATGGAGCAAAGTCCGCGGTTGGGTCCGTCGAAGGCCTTGATGAGCCGAGGCACCATCTCGTCCTTGGGCTCGTTGTGGCCCAGCCGCCCGTAACCCCCAAAGCCCCATGAAAAGCACCGCTTGCGCTCGTCCAGCGCTATCTGCAATGCAGGAACCACGGGACAAACCGCAATATGTGGGGACTCCCTTTTGCTATACTCACTGTGTGGTTGAGACCCGAGGCCACGTCAATGATGTGGACGTCATCGACTGACACAACGTGCCCCTCGCGGCTGCGATCGATGAACACCTGCACCCGCCGAGGCACCAGCTCGCACTTGAACTGCAGCTTGTTGCTGGTGACAAAGTAGCGGCCGTCCGTGTTGTGGCCCAGCTGGCCGTACTCGGGGCAGCCAAATGTGTACGCGTGGCCACGGCAATCCACCAGCACCGAGAACTCACCGCCGCACGAGACACGCACCGCGGGGCGCAGCTTGAAGGCCACCCGCGTGGGCACGTGCACCGAGGCATTCTGTGACCCAACGCCGCACTGGCCCATCTTGTTGTCGCCGCAGCCAAAGACCACGCCGTGGTCGGTGAGGAAGAGCGTGTGCCCACGGCCGCAAGCTGCCCCGACCACGAGCGAGTCCCGCAGAGTTTCCACCAAGGTGGGCACGTCACGCCGCTTCAGGTCTGATTGGCCCAGCTGGCCCTTGTCATTGCGCCCTGCAGCACGGTAACATGGCTCTGATGCTTGTGCAGTGCACTCGCCCTTGCCATACTGACGATGCAAAACACGAACATAAAATGAGAACGCCAAATTACCCCAACTAAGCCTACCCAACAGAACCTGCAACAGCTCCTTTGGCTTTGGATGGCTGCTGCCCAGCAGATGGTCGATTCCCATTACCACTGTGGGGCAGTAACAGCACGGCTGCACAGCCTCAGACAAATTTGGCATTGCTGGCAGAAACCTTTTTTTTTTCCAGGCTTGGCCTGAACATGTTCTGCATTGCAGCTACCATGGCCCACGAGCTCAGACACTGGAAGCAGTGACGCGTGGTAGGTATACAAGATGTCCACTGCACCTCCACCAAGGTGCTTCCTTCTTGTCATTCTTTGGATAAGTCCTGTAGGAGCTCTTCTTCCTTGAGGTCCGTTATGAACTCCACGGGCAGCTTTCAGCGTGCAGTGAGGGTCCAGTATTATGGGAAAACAATCTGCTGGTGGAAACTCCTGCAGACTCTATGTCACAAGTGTTGGTTAGAGGTCTTTGGATTCTGCACCTGCGTGCCCTGGTTTCATAATTTTTATAAACATGATTCTGAATAAAAATTGATTTGAAAGCATGCACTTCGTGAGTCGGTTTCTTTCCTCGGCCTGGTCCTTTTGTGCTGTTCATTGTGCAAAACCTTCACCAACTCGCCCAGTTTTCCCTTGTATTGAAGCGTTTTGACTAGAACAGCACAACAGTGCTAGCAGTCAGATTTACAAACACCACTGGACTCAGTCTGGCCAACCATATAATACGCCCCACCCCAGTTGGGATAAATTTAAAAAGTGTTCCGATGCCAAGTGGAGGTATGTCTGCTGGAAAGGCACAGAAGGATCTCGACCATACAAAGAGTGATGCTACTGGCAAAATGCAACTTGAAGCAAATTTCTGCAGCAATAAAGTTTCATATTTGGAGCACTTAGGAGCAGCACGAAAATTTCCAATCTGAAGCACTTTAGAGCAATAGCAATGAAACACTGGTTTAGAAGCACTCTGAAGCATGTTTCTTTTAGCTTCCAAATGTGTTAGGTTGGCAAACAATGCTAGAAAAGTTTGAGTGTGATATGTGCTCCACATTTAAAGCGACCGACCACTGAACAAAACGTGTCAAGAATTTATGGTGAAAATGAGATCATTCCTCATATTGTGAGAATTGAGCATTAAAGTCACCGGACAGGGTGCTCAGTTGCAACGAAGATGCAGGCAGCAGAACCCCATGTGTGGAAACACAGCATCAATCTTTGTCACGAATGTACACGAGCACTAAAAATATTCTCACGTAGTGGTGACGGGAGTCCAAGCAGTGAGGGAGACAGCGAAAAGTGTTTCTAAAAATAAACTGTTTATTGGGCTAACATGCACCAAAATGGACTGAATCACTCGGTGGCGGCGAAAGCAACAAGTGTGCTCAGCGGTTGTCGAACAGAATGCTCGCCGCTTTCGGCCCTGCTCAATTTTAAACTGATAGCGAACTTTCGAGATAGGGTGTGCATAGTTACCACAGTATTCTGGAACAACGGAGAATTGCCTCTGCCTGTATAAGATCTATCGAGCGAGATAAATCTGGTCACATATTGCATCACAAACAAAATGACATAGCTGCGTGTCGGCACCTCTGAAGAATGAACAAACAGTACAAAGATTCGCGGCTTTAAAACAAAGTAAGTGACAAACAAATAAAACGGACTGTGCACAATAAACACAGAGAGCGGAAACACTGCGTCCTTTAGTGCGCATTATAGGGCTTTAGACAGATGACATGGACAACTTCTGGTCACACGCAGCGTCGCTGAAATGCAGTCATTTCCTCAGGGACGACTTCATAATACGGTTCACCCAGCCAACGATGAACCCTGTACGGGCTGAAATACAGCGCAAAAGATTTTCAATCAATTCACGGCACGAATGTGCGTCCAAACTCAGATTTGGTCTCCTGGCTTGTATTCCGCGTTGCGTCTTTGTAGGTTGTAGCGTCTGGCTTCAGTCCACTGCTGGTCTTTGATACGAAATCGAGCAAATCTTCAGGCTTCTTCTGCGCGCTGAAGGTAGGAGGCGACGTCAACGTTGTCTTCGTAGATAACTTTGGGCAGCATGGTGTCTAGCTTGCTCACGGCCTCTCTGCGATGGATGAGACTAAAAGTTATCGGGGTGGCCTCCTGCACTGCGGTGTTGTATGCAAAGATGATGTAAGGCAGGATGACGTCCCAAGTCTTGTGTTTGGTATCAACTAAATAGCGAGCATGTCAGCAATGGTTCTATGCACCGTCAGTCAGTCAGTCTGCAGATGGTATGAAGTTGTTCTCTGGCAGCTCGTTTGCGTCAGGAGGGCTTGCGTCAGTTCCGCCGTGAACGCTGTTCTCCTGTCCATGATGAGCCCATCGGGGACGCCGTGTCGTACAAAAATGCACTCCATGAAAAATTTGGCCACTTTTGTTTCTGTTTGTTGGGGCTTTTGCTTCGGCGCAGCAGGCCAGATAGTCGGTCGCTATGATGATCCAATTACTTTCATACGTTGTCTTCAGAAAAGGGCCAAGCACGTTCATGTCGATCTGCTGAAAGGGCCTTGAAGGAGGTTCAATAGAGTTCAGAAATCCTGCTGATCGGGAGTGAGGGGTCTTTCATCGCCAACAAATCTCGGCAGGTTTCCACGTAATGTGCACCATCGGCAGACAGTCGGGTGCGAGAAAACCCGAGATGACCAGCAGTCGGCTCGTCGTGTGAAGCCTGTAGAATTTCTTTGCGGAGACTTGCAGGTACAACAAGGAGGTATAGGCTGTTTTGTTCGCTGCGAAGTTCTCTTTCACGAGGACATCATTCTGTATACAGAAGGAAGACAATCCGCGCTTGAACAAGGTGTGGGGAGAAGAAACCTTGCCTTCCAAGTACTTGATGAGGCGTTTTACGTCGGGGTCCGAGGGTTGCTGCTGTCCAAAAGAGATGAAGCAGAAGGGTCCGAGGAAGGCGTCCTTATCGTCGTCCGGTGGCGGTGCACCTGCAGGGGCTCGTGACAGGCAGTTGGCATTAGAGTGCTTGTGTCATAAAGAAAGCGATAAAGCCGCGTGTCGGCACGTTCAAACAAAGATTCGCTGGCACTCCTCAACACCGACGCCAACCATGGCTGCGACACCAGCCCCCATTATTTTGCACCAGCCCCCGCCCACTTTCAAAGGTTCACCGGGCGAGGATAATGAAAAATGGCTGGAACACTTTGACTGTGTAGGCCTATTCAACAGTTCGGATGACCAGACTAAAGTGAGACAAGTTTTCTTTGGCCTGGAAGGGCCAGCCAGAATATGGTTTAAGAACCAAGAAGCTTCTCTGGTGACGTGGGAATCACTCAAGCGAGAGTGCCTGAAGGCATCCACAAGCATCGTCAGGAAAGAAAGAGCTCAGCTGCTTCTACAGTCCCGCAGAGAGCACCCGAATGAAAGTGACCACATAAGTAAACGACAAAAAGCACCTTTTTCGACATGTCGATACTGACATGACGGAATAGAAGGTGGAGCTTTTGATATGCTCCACATTCTCTTCCACTCTCCTCCACCTTCTCCAAAAGGCAGATATGCTTTGAGATACATCCCACATGTATGCACCGTCACCTCTCATTTGGCCCAGTGAAAGGAGAGTGAACTAAAATCTGCCGCCGCGATTTCTGGCTCAAGTGGAACTGAGAATGGCCAACACAACTCTTCTGAAACAGAAATGAACAGAAAGTAATTATATTAATCAATATTTCTCAAACCACGACACCTAGCCACCGCCTGTGAAAGCTCCCAGAATCCTCCGGGATGTCGCGTCAACCTTATCCGTTGCAAGCTATCGCTAGCACGGACCGCATAAAAGTGAACGTGTTTCACCTGCTGCGTTGTACAGTACATTTCGCTCGGATTCCTCATGTCTGCACTTTATTTATTTATTTCAAAAAACTGTCAATCATCTTTTGGGGCTTTTACAGGAGTGAACAAGAATACATGGTATACAAATGCAGTTTCACTGACTAAAGTTTGAAGCTTAACAATAGGATGCTACACGGACAACTCATGTGGCACAGACAAACAAGGAATCAAGTCATAAAACAAGAATGCACTTGCATATCATGAATACATCGGAACAAAGAACAGCAGTTCAAAAAAAGAAAAAAATCAGATTCATGCTGTAGCGAATATGAGAACAGAGCACTCAGCTAGCTTGATAAATTTGTCCACGTTAGGCTGAAATGTAAGTGATGGGTGCAACTGGTTCCAATCTCAGACTACTTGTGGAAAAAAGGAATATCGGAAGGTATTATTGGGGCAAAAAAATTCTTCAAGAATGAGTGCATGCTTGAGTCGCGTAGCCCTTGAATGATTAATACGAACAAAGTCAGTAGAAGACATCATTAATGAGTTATTACGTAGTAAATTTTAAAAATTTGAGACTATGTAATTTAGCACGGCTGGACAGCGTGTGAAGGCCTGCTGATAGTAAAGGTTCTGTGGGTGAATGTGTGCAACAACAGCAGTTGAAGATTAAGCGCACGGCTTTCCTTTGCACCATTCTAACGTTATCTTTGGCGTAAGGAAGCCAGGCTATGTCTGCATATTCCAAGCCTGGTCGTATAAGCGTGACCTAATAAGCTAGAAGTTTCGTATCACTTGTGGAATGTCGTAGGACCCTTTTAAGGAAGAACAATTTGGTCATTGCTTTGCTGGTGAGTCTTTGAACATGTGCAGTCCAATTTAAGTCAGAAGTGATCAGAACGCCCAAGTGGGCACGAGAGCAGCGTTGCAGCGACAATGGCTAAAAGGCCGCCTTTGTTTGCCATGCAGGTGCTGCTTCCACTTGTGGCGCACAGCATCTACATCTGCCATCCTGCCCGTGACAGGGCTTCCCTGCACCAAGTGACGCAGTTTGCTTCCTGTCATGTGCCTCCGTTCGTTCATCAGGTGGCGCCCTCAAAATTTGTCAACAGTCCTTACCACTCCAGGGCTGCGGCATGGTCATCGACAGCAAGTTCAACGCCAGTATTTAAGCGCTGGTGTCCGTGGGACCGCTTCAGTGGGCACAAGAGCAGCATTGCAGCGACAATGGCTAAAAGGCCGCCTTTGTTTGCCATGCAGGTGCGTAGCTACCTGAAAGAACCTCATGCCATGAAGAATACAAGAAAAGGGTCCAGGAGAGCCCCATGGTCCTCCGATTGTTGTAAACCAATCCCCACTTCCGGCATGTGTAGCGTGCGTGCTCAGATTGGAGCTCATACTGCTTGCGTCTCGCGCATGCATAGACCGGCTCTGGCATATGCTCACATGGAGTGAGTGAGCTCCTTCACACAAACAGCATGCGACAGGCTTCAAAAAACAAAAAGATCAGCGACAAGGCAATCACTGTTAAAAACAGCGCATGGTCAGCTAGCTGGCCTGGCTGGCGGTAAAGCTCCAAATACTAAACTATACAGCCGGACATACCTGCATTTGCGCAAGATGCAAATCAGGCCTCTGAATGAACACTTGGTCGATCAAAGAGGGTCATACCTCACACGGCACCACTTCGAGTGCATGTACGAATTAACCGATGCCAGCCCAAGGCTGTTCCAATAAACGAGCTTCCGACGCCACAGGCTTACGAGTGTTTGGCAGCCCAAATTAACAGGGATCGAATCAACGAGGTTGCACTGCAAAACAACGCTAAGTGAAAAACTTAATATGCTGTTATGGTAGGACAGATGGATCTTGCCCTTTGAAATGGAGTAGTGGAAGGTGACACTATGCTTTACCCTCTTATTTTTCGAACCAATTGGCCAGCATTACCTATAAATTTGCAACTTTTTTTACATATAAACTCAACTGGTTTTATGTTTGAGCAATTTTCTCAAGTCTACCACCGATTCATACCTTTGCTATTTCTAAACCCCAAGGCATCAGGGAGAGTGATGCACCCATACCAACAGCTAATGTGCACGCTGACGCACTCTGTCCACGCCACTCATGAAGCAAGAAATGCTTTCGCATTAAAAACCAGTTACGGCCCAAATTAAAACTGCTTAATACAAAAAAAGATATCCAGAGACTGGCACGTGTCGGAAGAGGATAATTAAAAAAGATAACAAAATCAAAGATCCGCCTGTTCTTTATCAGCTTTCTCGCATGATTCCAAATGGAATCAGCGGGACCTAGTGGGTGCGAAATGCTTAATTGGGCGATTTCTCTGAAAATTTAATTTACTATCAACTGATTAAATACAACCATTGTCTTTGCTAAAGTAGATGTGTGTGCCACTGTTCTGACCAGGAATATGTGATAATGACGTGACACACAGCTTGCCTTTTTTTTTTCCTCAATGAATGCAGGCCAGTGCTCAGATTCTTGAGTTGACTGCAGACAAGCACTGGTTATTTTGAGAGGTGGTGTGTAAGAAGCGGGTCAACGACGCTCCCAGTATATGCAGATTTCTAGCCAGCCTCTAGCTGACAGCATCTGTAGCATTACGCAATGAATAAAACATTGTACTCCAATATTCTCAAAGGTTGGTTGGTGCAGAAACTTTTAAAGTATTCATACGGTGCGAGTTCTTATTTGTGCAATGATGGTTCGTATTTTTGATTCTGCCTTTTTCAACAGTGTTCCACAAAATGGATTTTCCTGTCATGACTTTTTTGGATGTGCAGCACAAACTGTTAGGCAAGTTGGTTGGCTTTTGAAGGTTGAAATCTGGAAAGCTTTCAGCCTTCAACACAAGAGTGCTACCACTACCACTCGGTTTTACATTGTCCTGCAGTTTAATTTGCAAAATTCCATAAAGGTTTCAATGCTTTTGTGCTATACTTTGTCTTCGTGCGATGAACGTTACTCTTCCTTCATCGGGTGAACTGACGTCTCACAACAAGTGTGGTGGGCTGCTCTCGGACACTTGTTCCTTTCAGCGTGAAAAGTGCTTTCAATGAACGTCGACATCTTCTTGGAGGAAAGAACGTTTACTCCAACATACAGAGTGCGGAAAAACCGATATTTACACGCAGATAACGGGTAAGTCACATATGACCACACTGCTTCTTCTATAGGGCCTCCACATCCCAGTGATTCCATTTGGAATCATTATTTTGTGCGAAACATTTTAGCACTTGTAAATGTGTTTGCCAAAAGAATTTAATTTGAAGGAGTAACTTCAGGCTTACTTGTACCCTTCTACGTGATTAGAAAAACATAACAGTTTTCTTTCCTGTGCACAGTACAAGGAAGCAACTGGTGTCAGCCGATGGCAACAGCAAAGCGTACGCTGTTTTTATGTCCCCCTTTTTCGTTCTACCCGCATATATCAGCCAGGTGCAAGGTCAACATATATTTATGAATTAGTAAATGTTGGAACTACTGCAAAAACAGAGGGACTTCCTTGAACAATTCAAGACTGGTAGCCTCTAAATTCGGTGATTCCAATTGAAAGCACTGGGCCTGAAAGGGTTAAAGCACTCGCGGGGACTATAAGAAGTGCAGATCGGGCCCATTTTCAAGCGCGTGATGCATCAAATCGTGGCATCGCACGCCATCGAGCTTGAGCAAGCCAGTAGGCCTCTGCTTTTACTCCCCCCAAAGTCGGCTTAACTCTTTCGGGACCGCGGAAAAAATAGACAATTCTGATAGGTGTCAGAAATTATTTTTTATTACAAATACTCATTGAGCTATATAGCTGTAACATATATCAAAATGTAGCTGATTAGATAAGTCTTTCACGCATAAAAAAAGATTAGACTTAAAAGTGATATATAGTATTTAAAAAAAATCTCAAATTCGAGATTTTTTGAGAAAAAAACAAAAAGTTCGAAAAGGCATGAATATACCAAGTGAAAAATACACTTTAAAAAAATCCAAGATATACAAAATGTGCTACATTGTCTTGTTTCTTGCTTGTCAACTTGACAACTGTCTTTTTTTTGTGTGAACTCTGGTGCCAGTGGTCAGCACTCAGGCGACTCAGGTTCCACGGTTCTTGTGCCACTCAACGAAACAGTTCCGGGCAGTTGTAAAACACAAGTGAACTTGGCATGTGCTGCAAAAGACATTCGTTTTGAGTTCTATTTTCTTCTGCTCATACGACAGCTTGCAGTTTCTGCATTTTGCCACTTTTTCCGGCTTGTGGAGCGCAAGTTTTGCGACGGGTGGTGGAGGTGCGTGTGCTTGCTTGGCACCGTCAAGATTCAGAAGCTGCTGAATGAGCTCTCCTCTAAAAGCTAGGTGGTCAAACCCGGCAGTGCGTGCCAGCTCAGGAATCTCTGGGTGCAATGTGCGGTGAGCTTGGAGGAGTACGAAACTGTTGACATGTGCAATATCGACACAGTGGAAGAACAGAGTCTTCCACCACCGCACGCTTCTCATTAGAACATTATAATAGCCAGTCATTTGATCTGATTTATCTACACCTAGCATGCCATTATTATAATCATGGATCAGCAGAGGCTTTTTTACAGATATCTGAGTCCAGGAGTTTTGTCTTCTTTCCGTTCTTTTTGCGGTTATCGTGTCATTTGCAGTATGAACCGTGCTCATCATATTGACAACACGCCAGTCTTTCCACTGAAGGTACAGGATGGTCTGATCACGCAACCATCGAATGTCGCCGCGTTGAGCTTTTTTCTCCCATCGTACATCCTTCAGTTCGGCAGGAAATCCTCGGTGATCCTTGCGTGTGGTTCCGCAAGCCAGTGTTTTTCGGCTGAGAATATGACTAAACAGGTGCCTAGAAGTGTAAAAATTGTCCATATAGATCCTGTAGCCCTGATCAAGATATCTATGGTACAGCTGGCAAACAACATCGAAAGCCAACCCATGGGGCCCTGGCTGCTCACGTTTACCGGTACAGTAAAACCTCGTTAATTCGAAATCGCTTAATTCGAACTGCCAGTTAATTCGAACTGACGGCCGGGTCCCGGCAAAGCCCTGTGTATTTCAATGGGTCAAAACTCCCGATAATTCGAATATGCCGGTATCCACGTCGGTTAATTCGAACTAGGCGCCGATGGCTGGCATTGCTCCTCGTATATAGAAGTCACCTCGTAGCAAATACAATGTGCTGAAAATTAAAAAAAATGCAGAATGATGAGAAAAAAAAATAAGCCAGCACGCATGTCAGCACGCACGAGGTGAGACGTGAATTTCGTTGCCCGAACCAACCCTCCGGTGCATGCCGTAGCAGGTTTTCGCTGCCGGAGCGTCGAAGGATTGGCTTGTCTATTTTTGGCTGACGCGCGGTCACGCGGGTAGCCACCCTACCGCGGGTGCCGCCTATGCTCCGGCCACGGTGGCTCCGGCGCAAGCCGTTGCAGCAGGTCAACTAAAGGACTACCTTGCCGATTACTCGCTCAGCGATGTGTTCAATGCAGATGAAACCGCGCTTTATTTTAAGTTGCTGCCGAACAAGACTGTCAGTTACAAAGGCGACACGTGTTCAGGCGGGAAGAGAAGCAAGGAAAGAGTGACGGTGTTGGTGTGCGCAAACGCGACTGGCACGGAACGGTGCCGCTTGCTAGTTATAGGCAAAGCAGCGGAGCCTCGCTGCTTTGCCTATAAAGAGACTAAAAACTCTCCCTGTTGATTATACTTTCAACAGAAAGTCGTGGATGACGCGAGCAATTTTCACGGATTGGCTGCGCACACTCGACAGGAAGTTCGCGGCACAGAACAGGAATGTTCTGTTGTTCGTCGACAACTGTTCAGCCCATTGCGACATCAGCGGACTGAAGGCGATCCGTCTGGCATTTCTGCCGAAAAACACTACGGCTGTGCTGCAGCCTATGGACCTTGGGGTTATTAAAAACCTCAAAACACTGTACAGGCGCCACCTCCTAGAGCGGATTCTTGTGTGTATGGACAGCGGCAAATCGTACGACGCCAATCTCCTCGGAGCCTGCCACATGCTGGCAACATCGTGGAATGCTGTCAAGGCGGACACAGTCACGAACTGTTATCGAAAGTGCGGCTTCATTGAAGGCCCAGAAGCCTGCAGCACGGCAGAGCTGGATGCTCAGTGTGATGACTCCGTCGCGCTGCACCCTGCCTACGCTGCTTTATCGGAGGGTGTTGACTTCCAGAGCTTCGTAGACGTTGACAGCGGCGTGGAGACATCGGGGCCGTTAAGCGATGCCGAGATTATTGAAGCGGCCTGCGGTGACCAGATGCCGCACAACTCGGGCGCGGCGAGCACAGCTGACAGCGACGACGAGTCCGACGGAGGCGACGATCCATTGCCACCCCCGAGTGCATGTGAAACAGCGTCAGCACTCGATCTGGCTGCGCGCTACTTCTCCGCCGATGATAATTCGGACGCTGCGTTGGAGCTGTTGGGCAAGTTGCAGGCGATGCTTGTCGAGTCACGGCAAAGGAAACGAAAACAAATGCGCATCACCGATTATTTTTCTCTTTGATATGCTTTGCCAATCTGCTGTTAATAAACGTGTTTTTGAAGCATAGTGTGATATTTAATCATTAAGCTTGCTGCTTACGCGAATGCATTTTGATGTTAGCTCCAACCGCATAAACAAATTAACTTTATTTCCTTCGACATTCGGGCTCTATGATTTTAATTCGCGCAATTGCCCGCCGCAAATGTGTAGTAGCGCGTAGTAAGAGATAACGATCTCAGATATGCCTGTTTTAGCTTCGGCCCGTGCTGCCGGGCGTGATGGCCGCTTTTTTTAGCGCCCGCTCGTTAATTCAAACTCCGCTTAATTCGAACAATTTTCCGGTCCCCCTCGAGTTCGAATTAACGAGGTTTTACTGTATACACACTAAACTGCACAGTATATCCTGTGCCAGGGTCGGCTAGGACCCACAGTTTGTAGCCCCATTTTGTTACTTTGTCTTTGATGTACTGTCTGATGCCAGACCGCCCTTTTGACTTGACCATGCGCTCATCCACGGAAATATCCAATGTGGCTGAAAAAGATTCGCTGAAACTTCGTTCATGTGCTCCAGGAGCCACCACATGTATCAGAGCTTTCCTCTTGAATTTTGAGTGACATCGTCCAAGTCTGCAACATACAGCATTGCAAGGAGAGCTATAAACCGGCGTCGCCGCATGATCCGTGGTGGGAGCAGACCACTGTACAGATTTCCTACATTCCAGTACAACTTCAGCCGAGCAACCTTCACAATGCCCATGTAAATTATGAGTGCGATGAACTTCAGCATTTCACTTGGGGTGACTTCTTCCCAAGATCCGTCGGAACTAGCATGCATTGGTTTCGCTAAAATGTTAGTCCAAGCATATTTGTTCGTGTTTTCACAAATGGTTTCGATCACGTTCATCGAGAAAAACCGAAGAAAGAAGTCCAGAGCAGTCAGGAATTTTTTTGACCCGCTTCTGAGTGCCACGCCCACATCAGCATCCAAGTGCACGCCGGGTTCCCGTCTCGGCGAAAACTCAATCCGCTTCTGCGCTGGCGGCAGCATATCATTACCGTAGCTTGTTAGACCCTACCGAGTAAAGATAAAATAATGAGAACATATAGCGAGCCCGTTTACCTACTTCAGAGAGAACTGAATGTGGAACTATGCTCACCTTCTGCTACTCGATGAAGCCCGCGGTTCGTCATCGCCCGAATCAGAGTCCGAAATGAAATCGGAGCTGCTGAAGTCGTCTTCAGACTCTTCGCTGCTCGGTTCATCAAAAAAATCCGTTGCCGAAGCAGCGGAATCGCGCGATTGACGGCGGTCTCTTTGAGCGACCGCACGCGAGCACGACGCCATTTTCCACGGCGTCTGCCGCCACCGCACTCCGGAAAATGCTCGCTCCCGTATCGCCGCCTGATGGAAAACAAAAGAAACTACGCTGAAACCGAGATTCTAGTTCCTGACAACCCCTAGATGGCGCTACTTGTCCAAGCGTGCGGAAATTTGAACGTGGCAGCACACGCAAAACCATTGATCATCTATGATGGCCTATGGGTCGGTCCCGACAGAGTTAACACCGGTAGGAGGTAGTCAAAAGCATCTGTGCCAACCCGCACTGGAAAAATGCGAAAGAATGTGCTGCTGCAATGACTAAGCGCATCTTTTTTGCGTCTAGGCACCTTTTTGTCACTCTTGCACCATCTTGTCACGTGACTTTGGTATGATGCCATCACTTATCATTTCCATCATCGTTGTCATCCTAAATCTCATTTGCCTTTAATTCATTTTTTGTTCTCTTTAAATTAATCATCTTAATTAGCATTAACTAGTTAACAACATGATGTAACCAATCTTCATCCTGACATATTACACGTCATTAATTTATTAATTAGATCACACACACACAATCACACATTCAAGCTGTGACATCATAGTGCGGACACATTTTGCAGACATGACCTTGAGGTTGAGCCACCTCATGCTTTTGCGTTAGTAAAAGCACATTTTCACCGTAAAACCGAGCGCTTCCACCGGACCTCAAATCAAGCGGCGCGGTTTCGGTCATACCATTGGCTGCTGTTACTGCGAAATGCAGCTCTTGGTACGCATTCCGCATGCTTTCGCAGATCTTTCTACTTCTCGTTTTATTTATTTATTTCAATACCTTCAAGGCCCCTAAGGGCATTACAGAAGGGAGTGGAATGCATGAAAAATATATACATATATATGGAATTATAACACAGGAATTGCGGCAATACAGAGGGAAAAAAATAGGAACAACAAAATTACACGGCAAAATGCAGATTACTTCGACACATTCTTCGAGAGCAGATCTGAACAAAACAGAGTCGGTAATTGTGGCAATTGAGGTGGGCAGGTGGTTCCATTCATTGCTTGTCTTGGGAATAAATTAGTGGAAATATGTGTTCATGCGACAAAAAGGGATGCCTACTTTATGAGGGTGGTCTCTACGAGATGAAATGTATTCAAGTTCAGAGAAAAGCGCTCTTTAACATGACAATTGCGAAATTTTGTGAAAGAGAGATAAGTGAGACACTTTTCTTCGTAAGGAAAGAAGTGGAAGATTCAAAGTAGCCTTCACATTTGACACACTAGATAAACGAGAGTAGTTGTGAAGTATGAACCTTGCACAGCGATTCTGCACGGACTCCAACGTTTGAGTGTGATATTCGAGACCAGGATCCCACACCAAGCAAGTTTGGGCCCGCCGCAAAGTAAAGAGGCATGCAACAGGGTCGTCCGCGGCAGCTAAGCTCAACTTCAGTGGAGGCGACGCTTCAAAGTCAGCCGGACGTTTTCGCTTCATTGAAAGCATTGACACTTTCGTCAACGCATCAGAAAACAAGATAAGGATCTTCGAAAATGAAGGTAGGAATGGTGACGAGTCGGTGAGCGCTTGAATCACCAAGATCAGCCGAGTAAACGTTCTTGCAAGTAGCGGTGTGGCGCAGCATGCCCGGAATGATGTGAACTTTGTACCCGTGAGTTGGCTGTGATGCCAAAGACTTATGCCGTTTGTGGAGTTCTGCACTTCCGCTGCTTCGTTGATGCACTAGTCACGACATGTCACAGGCAATGGTTTATGGTGGAGTTCTTGGAGCTAGCATCTACAGTTTCAGTCTTCGTTTGTTATGCTTCTCTGCGGTTCAGCACGTCAACTTCGTTTCTTTTCTCTTTTCTTTTTTGTGTGCGTGTGTGCACAGTGGGTGCGGCACTGTACTTCTGAGAGTGATTGTCATTTTTCGCATTGTTTCACCTAAGCTTCTATGTGCGTATCTGCATAATTTTATTGCCTGCAGTAGTTTAAAATTTGTATAATTGTTGCATCCCCGACATCTAAAACCCTTTCCTAGATCAATAAAAAGAAAAAACAGAAAGTGGTTTAAATTTTCTGAAGTTCAAGTATTCATCAATAAACAGATAAATACAACCAAGATATATGTGAGGGCACAGGTCATTGAGAATTCATTTAATGGGTGCCTTCATGAAATGCCCAAAATAAAAGTCCTTCAACTTTGAAACATATTAAGCAAGAAATGCCTTGTCCATCTGTTTGCTTAGAGCTACACTTCTCTGAGGGGAATGCACATAGAGCAAAGCAGTGTCAATCCTCAGGACATAGAGCCTTATCTTCTGTGTGTCGTAAGGATGCGTCTTTTTCAATTCTGACTTTTGCATGTAAGCAAGGCACATAGCTGATTTCATTATCTGGTCCAATCAGACATGTGTTCCTCAATCTGCAGGCACACTATTTTAATTAGTTCAACTGCCCTGCCGGATGTTGCAATGCCGTCGGGGCAGCAACACAGTCGTGGCTGCTCGGAATCGGTGATCAGCCAAACATGAAAGTAACTGAAACTAAATGTAGCAGCGGTGACGCAGCAGTGATGTCAAGGTTTTCAATGCGATGAAATCCGCAGAAAAGCAGACGCTGTTTCTGGCGACGCTGTCAGTGCACGTCTGCTATACGGCCGGGCTCACACGAATGCATTGGCCGTGCAGTTACCGCAGCAGCTGCCACAAGGTGGTGCTGGTGATGTGGTCGCTGCTGGCACCACCTTACCAGTGCACGAAGCCTATCCGCGCTAAAGATGTCCAATTTTGCGCAATTCTTTCAAACTGTGCAAAGACAAGAAATGAATGTCAACAAAGGAGACGGCTGAGGAAAGGTCTCCTCAGTGCCAAGAAAGCTTGTCTTGAGGTTACTGCTTGCAATTAAGAGGGCTATGAAACAACTCAGATTTGAACTTTTTCTGTCAATAGATAACAGCACTTAAGTACCACAACAAGGAGGGAACTTCTATTTCCCCTCCAGGTGTGCAAATCAAACGTGTGTCGTCCACGGGGATCTCCGGCCAGCACCGACGGTATACCGACGGCTTTGCTGCGTAGCACGTTGGTTCGGCTGGCTTGAGAACTACGTTTTGGAAATTATAGATTATTCAACCAGTGTTCAAGGGTTTGGACTCTCACCATACATGTTCGAGCCATTGATCAGCAGCTTCAGAAAACAACGAAGCCGCCACCACAGAGTGCACTGGCAGCAAAAGTCAAGTCATGACATTTTCACGTGCTGGAAATCTTGGCTGATATGTATGTTTTGCGTAGGTGCATGCGCGTGCATATCTTTTGCATAGGTGCATGTACAAGTGGCAATAAAAAAAAAAAGCAAATTGCGTCGAAACACTGTGTACTCGCTGCTGCATAAAAGCCGGACAACCAACATTTTGTAACGCCTGTAAACATGATCGAATTCAAATCTCCAGCATGCTTACACAAGCTGCACGAGGAAAAGCATTTGTTAGTTCATTTATTTATAGTGACATGCCTAATTGCACTTGAAGGCCTTTCAGAATTACAAAAGAATGCCAGACTGGATGAGTTGGAGTGGGTTCACTGCTGTACTGCAGCGCGAAGAGACGAGACGGAGGAAGCTCTCGTGTGCGCTATTCCTTCTGTCGCAGGTTCGGGCTACGGTTCAACCAAGAAACTTCTGCACTTACCCCAATACGTTTTTGTTTTTTTGCATGCTGAACATGCTTTTGAACAATAATTATGGCTTTGTTTCGGAGCTCGCAGTGCTGCTCATAAAGACTAGTGTGCTGCGAGATAACCAGCAGAATTACTTGTGGCAGATATATGCACACCGTGGCTCGACGACTTTGCCAAATTTGCATGAATTCTGATCGACAATGGCGTCAAGGCCAAATTTGCATGAATTCTGGCACCATTGTCGATCGTCAGCCATGACCAGGCATTCGTGAATGCAAATGTTTGCACTGCTCAAGTATACTAGGTTGATACAATCAGTTTTTTTGTTCAATTAGGTGCAGCTGCATGTGCTGCGTGCTGATGAAAGAGGATTGCTTGTGCTGCCACGAGGTGCGAGAAATCAGGAAAAAGCAACAAGGCGCACACTGCGTAAGGAGCTCAAAAGAGTTGACTGTGTACCTCAGTAAGGCAGTGCTGGAAGTGACTTTAGCTCAACATGGATGTGAACCAGCTGGAAAAGGCAAAATGTTTGCAAACGGGTAAGAAAGTAATATAACGAAAAGAGAGATGTTGATGCAGTAAACATATTTTGCACAGGCAGTTTCAATATGCTGTGTACTGCCAGTTTGCCTGGTTAACGTGGAAGTGGCTGGAGGAGAACAACCGACCGATTCTACTGAGCTGTGTGCTGAGCGCTGTTTGAAAGAAGCACCATGCCAAAACTGGTTTATATACAGGCTTCAAGCATTACACGGTACACCGAAACTAGACAAAGCAAACGACTCTGGCAGTAGACTGCCTAGTTCACCAAACCTGGGGACGCAGGGGAGCAAGCAAAACAGGACGGCCGGCCGACTCTCCGTGAATGGCGTCACTTCCACCACTTCTCCCTTTTTGCCGTCCCCCCACTTGGCGCTTCCGGAAGCGACGAGGGTGTGTCGGCAGCGGGTTTTTGAGAAGCGATTGCAGCTCTTTTTGTGGACAGAATAGAGAAAAAATTTACACACATGATTTCCAGGGTCCCTTCTTCCCAACCCAGCGTTTCATGCAATTGGAAAACCATTTCAGCTTCCCTTTAATTACCCAAATTCCAAAACTGGCGCCGCAGGAACTCGTACTTCCAGTGTCTGTAATCAGCGATCTGCTGAAGCTTCATAGACAACATTTCAGCAGAAAGGCAAAGCGTCATAGTTGCCTTATTTACACGACAGAACAATCAAGCAAATACTGTCATGTGCTCGCAGCACAAATGGCAGACGCAGCGAGAATGTTTTGCAGCTTTGATTACAGCAATGTATCACTGCCTTGAATGCACAAGATCCGGAATCTAGGCCAGTTCGCAGCAATACGGTGTGCAGCAATTCTGCCAGATTTAGTAGCAACAGGTCACTTTCAGCAGATAGGGATGACAAGTTGAACTAGCTAAGTGAGGACACGTCAAATTACCTTTCCAAAAATGGCACTTCGGCCGTCAGTGCCCCGAGTACGGCTCATTAGGCTCGCCCGCTTGCAAACTCTCATATATTTGCACACTTTAATCTCTTGGCCTGTTGGCAAACTTAAGCCACGCAAAAGGCGGACCTCAATAGCGGTGAATTCAACACACGACAGCAATTCTGTACGTCACACACTAGGCCAGCGCCTCCGTAACCTAACGTGTTGATGTTTTCACAGTGGAACCTTTTCAGCATGCCTGCTCTTTTGTTTCGCGCAGTCACACAGTTTTACGAGTCAGACAAAAATTATGAGACGCGAAATACACACAGATTTCACAGATCGCCCGCGAGTTAAATGCTGTGGCTGAACACAGCGGCCGCATGCACAACCACCAGCATGGCGAATGTCATTCCAGCTGCTAGCGCACCTTGCGGATGATGTCACATGAATACCTCCTATACAGCACGAATCACGAACAGGGCAGTTGAGCCTACCAGCCAAACCAGTCACACTACTGTACTGTGCTCGCCTACGCTTTGACTGCTTGCTCCTCGGGGCATGCACATTTCAAACTCTTAGGCCAGTTTCACATGCTGCGCCTAGAACAAAAATAGTCGGCCTAGCCGGTGACGACGCAGTGCGCTTTTTGGCCAGTGTTCTCACATGCAATGTGTACACAGCGAATTCAATCGGAGGGACACAAAAGGTTGCTTGATGTTTGCATAGGCAACCCAGGATTAAACGCTACAGAAACCCTGCACCAAATCTGTTGATGATGTTATGACCAGCACATGTTTAGATGCAAGGCAACATTTCGTATGTTTTGATTAGAGTAAACAGTTTTTCTTCCACTGCGGCCACAGCTCCCAGGTGACCCCAAGTCGCACGCCGTCTTGGCGCTCCCCATTGCGACTGAATACCGACCGGACATAACTCTATTGCAAACCGTCTGCAACTAGACTGACGGCCCTTCCCAGTCGCAGACCAACAGAATTCGCAGAGTCGCAGGAGAAAATCGCATGCATGTGAAACAGGCTTTGTGCCATGTCCCAAGACATAGCCAAGTGATACAGCATGGGAGAGAACAGTATATGCGCCAAGTGGCCATCTAACATACTCCTGGGGAGTGATGGCTTGAGAAAGTACCAAACATTGCCTGTACTGATGCCTAAGAGAGCGGGGCATTGCAGCCCAAATCAGGTGCACGCTACTGACCCCAAGTGTAGGCCTGACCCTCCTCGGTAAGCAGCACGGTGTGGCAGGCTGAGCAGCCCGAGAAGACGGCCTTGACACGGTGTGGCCAGGCCAGGCGGTGGGGGCCCCACAGGTTGCGGTCTTGGGATGCCGAGCCACCTGCATTGTGCCCTGCCATCAGTCACCACTGGGGCCACAAAGGGAGGAAATCCTTCCACCTTGAACATCATCAGAGCCATTCTTTTTTTTTTCTCCTGCACTAATCGCACCAGTGACATGTGCAATCATAACAGCTGCCCACACTTGGTCATGCAGATTAGTCACTCTGTCACCATATTCCAACATTCCTAGCTTTGATGCCTCCACCAGCACGCTCTGCTAGCTGACAGTGACTACGGGGCCAAATTCATTACAGCCAGTGTGCACATTCAAAGAAGAAGGAATGCAGGCAAGAACTAGCAGAGAGCAATGCACAAGTGAACACACAATCGTAGTACTGCCACATCTGCTGCTCCACGCATTATCCTGTCAGAACAGCCAACACAGGAGAGCAGTTTGTGAAGCCTGCCACATCAATGCAAACCGTCGAAACTGCTTATGGATAGGCTTGTATGTAGTACGTGTGCACATTCCCAAACGCATTTTTGCTTGGCCTAGCTAACTATCGTCTACATGTACTCGCAGACGCTTTTGCAATTATACTCTTTGTTTACAGCCACATCACTGAAACTGAGCAATCCCAAATGAGAAAAATCGCACTTCGCGTCCACACGTGCACATAAATGCATAAAGAGCACGCGGACGCTTTGGCACTCGTGTGAACAAAGGAAACAACAAACGGACCAGTAGCGCAGATTTCTCGCGCGGCAGGACTCGCCTAGCGCGAATCGGACTGCGTCCCACTCCACGCGGCTGCTGTCACCGCAGCAGAAGGCGGCCTTGGCGCGCACAAAGGGAGGGGGGCGCACTCACCGGCCGCCTTCTGCTTGTCTTTGGGCCTGCGTCCGATGGTGTCCCAGTTGGTGCCCCCGCAGAAGAGCAGCGTGCCGGCGCTGCCCGTGGCCTCGACCCGCTGCGCGATCAGAGCAGTCTCAGGCCCCGCGGCGCCACCACCTGACACAGAGCCACTCACGAATGCGCGCTTGGAGGCCTCGGGAGCATCGGCGGCGGCGACGCTGTCCGTGCCGCCGTTGGGCCGCGCGTCCGTCTCGCCATTGTCCGGCGGCGGCTGCTCGGCCGGCGGGCCCGACGGCTCGTCGTCGCCGCCGCCGTCCAGGCGCCGCCGCTTGGCCTCCGTCGTTTCTCCGTCCATGCCGCACGCTGCAACTCTGCCCAAACCGACGAGCACGCTACCGGCGATTACGCGGGCCCACAGCCGTTATTGTGCCGGAGAGGACGACGCGATGAGCCCGCTGCGGCGGCCTTTGGAAATAGGTCGCGCCCAGGTGGCCAGCGCTTTTTCTCCCTCGCCCGCGCCACCGGTGCTGGGCGTATGGCACGCTTGGGACGATTCCAAACGGGGCACCTAGCTGATCTGCATACCCCCTTTCAGATGCATTTATTCCGTTCTGCTCATGCAGTACGAAACATAAATGTCCAATTCGTTAAGCGTGGGCAGCCATAGGCAACTCTGTGGTGCCAGCCTTCAAAAAATCAAAAGTATCCAAATTATCAGACAACTGCGCTACCGCTGCACGGCTACACTGCCGCGCATTAGCACTTTCCCGTCACACGCCGAAACTCTCATGCCGAAAAATTACTTGCCGGTCCAAGGGGGTAAACTATAGAGAAAGATATTGGTACGTAATATGTTTCTCTACGGGCAAACTAGGCCAGCGCCTTCTCTGGCGCTGACTATGCAAAGCACATAGCTAAGCGCTACATATAAGCGTCAGTCCACGTATGCATGCTGACCCTACAGTTTTTGCGAAATACCGTCTTCGCCGTACTGAATAACCGACAAAGTGCCTCTCCCCGCGAATTGTGCGCCGATTAACCACGCGCCGGCGTACCGGTGGCGCATGCCTCACCGGGGCGCAGGGGCGCAGCCGGACTGCTGGACTGGCGGCTATGCGCGCCTGTCGCCGCTGCTCGATCGTGGCGCTGAAATGCTTAAAGGGGTAGTGTTCCTTATACAGGAACACTATAAAGGGGCTGCGAAACACTGCTTGAACGGTTGCCGGCTACACTTCAGATGGAATTCTTTATGTCACAGAGATTGTGACTCAAAAATAATTACAGGAATCGATGCATGAACGGGAGTTATTCAATGAACAAATTTCAAAATACAAGCAAACAAAATGCTGCCCTCGACTCGATTTTCGCGTGGCTTCCCATTCTCATCGAAAGTTTTATTCGATTCAGAGCTGGTTCACGGCACCAGTCCTGAAAGTGTCGCTGGTGCCAGCGCAGTGCTCTGTGGTGCAGGTGCAGTCCGACAGCAGCGCCGCACCTTTTGTGCGACAATCAATCGAGCGCGTTCAGTCTGCTCGACGTGGTGGTGTCCAATGGTGCAGTTCTCGCGTGTGTTTTTTTCTGTGCGGTCGCTTTCGTGCATAACGAGACTTGCGTCGTCCATGGAGTTGGCCATGGTCGACGACGGGGATATCACACAGTTCCTTGTTATGGAGTAGTTCTACTCTTCCGACAGTGAATACCAGGAAACCGACTCCGTGCTGTCCTTTTCCGCAACTCACTTGTTTGGACCGATTGCAGCCGAAGTACTGTAAAAACGTGGTTGCAACTGCTACTTCAATTTCGAATTCATGGGGGCTCTTCAGACTGGATCTGGAATCTCCACTAGTACAATGAAAACAATATACCTTCAGCCTACTGATGAGCAGGAGATTTATAACACTTTCATGTTGCTCCGAAACAGTAAGGCGCTTGATATTGAAAACATTCAAATCATGCCGATAAAGTATGTATTGACCTCACTTACATCCGTACTTGCTTACATATTTAATTTAATACTGGATTCGGGCGTCTTTCCTGAAAAAATGAAATGTGCCAGGGTTTCTGTAATCTTCAAGGGCGGCGACCCAAACTTGGCAACAAACTATCGCCCAATTTCAGTCCTCCCTGTATTTTCTAAGGCACTAGAAAAAATCATTTTTGCTCGTATAACTAACTTCTTTAACAAAGAAAACATAATAACAAATGCACAGTTCGGTTTTAGGAAGGACAGATCGACGGAAACTGCTTTACTAACATTAAAAGAAAATATTTTACGAAACATAGAAAGTAATTTGTTCTCGTTGGCTGTTTTTATAGATTTCAGCAAGGCTTTTGACTGTCTGGACCATAACATTCTTCTATCCAAAATACAAGCTTACGGGATCCGCGGCACGTGTCTAGCTTTGCTGAAGTGCTACCTCGGCAACAGGTTTCAGAGAGTGTTTGTCAAAAACTGCAGCTCATCCCTTTTTCCGATAAAGAGTGGCGTACCCCAGGGAAGTGTGTTAGGTCCGCTGTTGTTCAATACATACGTTAATGACTTGGTGAATATTGATAATACAGTAAAACTAGTGATATATGCTGATGATAGTACTATTCTTATTTCTGGCCCAAATGCTGATGGTTTAATCATGCAATGTAATGAATTTTTAGCTAAGCTGTCCACATGGTCCAAGTTAAACAGACTTCAAATCAATTGAACTAAAACTAAAGCTATTATATTCCGCGCTAAAAACAAATTCGTTGAAATAAATCACACTATAACCTATGAGCACCAAGAAATTGAAATCGTTGACAACCATAAAATATTAGGTGTACATTTTTCCTCACATCTAACCTGGGATGCTCACATTGATCACCTTCGTAAAAAACTTTCCTTGATTACAGGAGTTATATCGCGCTGTCGTACTGTACTTCCACCCAAGATAAAACTTCAAGTATATCATGCTTTGTTTAACTCCCATTTAAGATACTGCAGTCTAGTTTGGTGCACAACCACAAAAACCAGTTTAAATAAACTCCTGGTTTTACAGAAAAAAAATCATCCGTTACATAGCAAATATTGAGCCCATGGAGACTACAAAGGGTGCATTTGAATCATTCAATATCATAAGTGTAGACAAGTTGTATGAATTTCGCCTATTACAGTCAATCTACTTTTCCTCCCCTGAAGTTACTAACCTTCTAAAGTCCTTGGCATCCTTAGAGCGACGAAATATTAGCGTGCAAACAAGAAATGTTGATGCGTGGGCAGTTCCTCATTTTCGTACATTTTATAAATATCAGTCACTTACCCATAACCTCCCTACAATACTAAACAAATATAGACACACAGTGGGCTTGAACAAAAAACAATTACATTCCTGTTTTGTGCAGTTGTGATCCATTAATTTTTGTTTGTTGTTTCCGCGTATGTGTTTTTCAGTTGTTTTATTTTGGTTTCAGTTCATTACTGGTAGCTTTATGTGATTGACATCATTATTACCTGTCACAGTAACTGTTTTATTATTTCCCTATTACTGTCTACCTATGTACTATTCATCTATTATGTTTCTATTCTTTACGCTGCTGCCTTGTAATGGTCTCTTGGGCCTCGTCAAGCTTTTGTGTAGCTTTTAGCCCAAGAGACCATCCAGTTGTCTTCTGGAAAAATAAAGATGTATGTATGTATGTATGTATGTATGTATGTATGTATGTATGTATGTATGTATGTATGTATGTATGTATGTATGTATGTATGTATGTATGTATGTATGTATGTATGTATGTATGTATGTATGTATGTATGTATGTATGTATGTATGTATGTATGTATGTATGTATGTATCTAGAGAGTCGCTCGAAGAGCTTTCGGCTCGCTTCAAATCCCTGCATATTTTCCGACGCCTATAGGGGGAGCGCCCACAAAGTACCGTCGAGAGTCCGCCTCGCTCATTTAGCTCTTTAGAAGCAGTTTAAAAGCTACCTCGTTGCTTTGCGTGAGCCCCGGCATCCCCGTAGCCGCAGCAGAATTAATGCCCAGGCTGCGGCGAACCAGCAGCACCCGTATGCATGCTAGCGCAGCAGGCAGAGGTACCGGCGCCGGCCAAACAGGCCCGTGATTCGCCCTGCCCGTATTTTTCCAACAGCCCACACAATTGTTGTGCCGTCTGAAAAAAAAAGTTTTGTGTGAACTCGCACGCACACGGACGGCTTAGCTATCTGTTACAAGTAGCAGGTACAGCAAAAAACACAGAAAGTTACCTGCTGTCGCGTATATTTCAGCGTCATTTTCTCGCAAAATGACATAGGGCCCGTCGACGACAGCGAAGACCTCCCTCAATTCACCTTCAATACTTACGAGCATGTTAGCGTCGTCTGCTCAAAGCTGTCTGTATGTGCACAACTTTCCTGCACCTCCTTCGCGGACGGTGTCAAGGTTCCTTGCACCGCAGCGACACCACGGTTGCACCCAAGTCAATCGCGGACAGTGGTGCAGGGGCGCTGTGAATCAGGCGCTTTGGTGCAGCGCACAGCGAACCGCTGCCGGCGGTGCAGAGAACCACGGCTGAATCGAACAAAGCTTCAGTTTCCCAAATGACGACACTGGGCGGGACAAATCAAAACAGCCTATCTGAACAGCGGCAACTGACGGGCTAGTTTGTTTTCCATGCGCAAGAAGACGCGGACGAAGGAACATAGCGCTCGTTTGTCTTTGTCCGGTGTTCCTTCCTATCTGAGCACGTCGCGGAAGTTTGCTATAGAGCTGTTATACCAACTCTAGCGAACCATGACGGCCGCGCCTGATGCCGCATAGGCAGATCACTGACGTCGACGATGCGCCCATGAAGACGAGGCGCCGATGAAAGACGAAGCGTCGCCGCGCTGCACGAGATCGCTTGTTTTTGGACTGGCCGTCCTCTGCGCTGCCCGCCCTGCTGCTCGCCGTTTTGTGTTGCCCGCCGTGAACTCTTTTCCCTGATCTAGTTTCCCGCTTTCACTTGGTGGAGGTGCGTATTTGCTGACGTCCTGGAGCTTCGAAGCCGTACGCTTCCGGTCATCACCATGCCCGAAGATTCCGGCCCCAGTCCTGTCGCCCTGCCGCCGACCGTCGTCGGCGCTGGAGCTTTGCGCCAGCGCGATCCTGCTGTATTCAGCAGCACCGGAGACCATGACGTCGAGGATTGGATAGCCTCGTACGAGCGGGTCAGCACCCATAACAAATGGGACGATGCCCTCAAACTGAACAACGTCATCTTCTATCTCACGGACGTTGCGAATCTGTGTTACCGCAACCACGAGGCTGGCATCACATCGTGGTCCGCCTTCAAGCAGAATTTCGCCGACGTCTTCGGCCGGCCTGCGGTGCGCAAGTTGCGCGCCGAGCAACGCCTACGTGCTCGGGCTCAGCTGCCTGGTGAAAATTTCACCAGCTACATTGAGGATGTGGTGGTCCTGTGTAGGCGTGTGGATTCTTCGATGCCGGAGCGCGCCAAGGTCTATCACATCCTGGAGGGCATCGACGACAACGCGTTTCAGATGCTTCTGGCCAAAAATCTAGCAACCGTCGTCGACGTCCTTGCCCTATGCCAGAGCTACGACGAAGTACGCAAGCGCCGTCTTCTCACTCGCTCTCCACTCTCGCACCCGGAGCCTCTGGCGGCTTTAACGTCTAACTCCGACCAGTGGCCACTGCTGGCAGCTTTCTCGTCAGCTCTCTCTCGTCCACCCGAGTCCTGACGCTCCCTCTCCTCTTGTGCCTTCGCTTCAGCGCGTCATCCGAGAACAAGTCGCCGAGGCTCTTCCTACCCTGCCTGAAGTTCCTTCCGTCCCTCCTCTGTCGTACGCCGGCACCGCGGCACGTTATAGCCACTCCACTCCTGTGGCGGCGCCCTTGACGCACGCCGCCGTGGCTGTGCGGCCTCGGCCTCTGGCGTTTCCACCCAGTCAGCCTGTCCTGCGTCCGGCACCGGTCCCACCAGCGGCCACGCTTCATCCTCCCTCTTCGCCACATTACAACCCTTGGCGCACACCGGACAACCGTCCTATAGGCTTTTGGTGCGGTTTCCCCGGCCACGTGGCCCGCCTCTGTCGTCGATGCATGGTCGCCCCTCATGCGTTTGCGCCTTTTGCCGGCTAACCTCAGCTGCTGCGGGCTGCTCCACCTCCGGCAGAGTACGCCATCGATCAGCATTCGTATACGACCCGTCGATCCCCGCCCCACGTCGCCGTTCACTGTCACCTATGCGCCGTCGCCCTACGTCCGCTGACGAGGGAAACTCCGCAGTTCTAGAGGCAAGAACTGAGTGCTCTTCGAACAGTTCAAGGCCTCATCGTTCTCCCACGAACATTCTAGTGCTGTCTGTCGACGGTCTGTCTGTGTCTGCGCTTGTTGCCAAGGGTGCTGCTGTGTCAGTGATTGATGAGAGACTGTGTCGCCGCATACGGAAAGTGACGACGCCATTTTCTGGTTTTTCGCATCGCACTGCAACCGGAGAGAGGATCGCACCTTTGGCCACATGCACAGCGCGGGTTGTCATTGCTGACATTTTGTACAGAGTCGAATTCTTGGTCTTGCCGTCTTGTTCCCACGACGTAATTCTCGGGTGGGAGTTCCTGTAAAAAAAAATAATGTAAAACATTTTCTGCATTGTGCGACGAACTGGCCGATGACCTCATTTCGTGTGTCCGTAGAAGCTCACCGTCACTGAAGACGTCCATGTCGCTCCGAAGGCTTCACCGCTTGTATCCCTCTCGTGTCCTGCCACACCAGCCGTCACCGTTTTATTTACGCCGTCTTCCTCCTTTGTCCACCGCAAAAACCTGCCGCTGCCGTCTGCTGTTCTCGATATTCACGGAGGTCTCACGAAGATGCTTATCTACGATCCATCTCGTTGCCCGCTTACCCTGCTACGTGGCTAGTATCCTGGTTCAATTCAACCTGCCCACCTTCCCTCTGACCTGGATGCCCCCGTGACCCCCCGCAGTTCCTCCATCAACGCTCTTCATTCCGATTCGGCACCTGACCCTTTCCCCACCGCCGGCTTCCAAGCCGCCATCGACGACGCTCTTTCTTCCGCCCACCGAACGCAGCTCTCAGCCCTTCTGCACACGTTTCGCTCCGCTTTCGACGTCGCCCACACTCCTCTATGCCGGACTTCCACCGTCGCTCATCGCATAGCGACCGGTTTTCACTGGCCTTTTCGACAGCGGCCATATCTGTGTCAGTGGCAGAGCGCCGCGTGATTAGCGAACAGGTTGAGGACATGCTACACCGGGGTGTCATCCGTCTGTTTCACAGCCCTTGGTATTTGCCGGCGGTACTTGTAAAGAATAAAGATGGCTCAATCCGATTTTGTGCCCACTACCGTCGCCTCAACAAAATTACCCACAAGGACAATTACCCTCTTCGCCGCATCGACGACGCTATTGATTGCCTCCAAGGCGCTGAGTACTTTTCTTCCCTTGACCTATGTTCCGGCTACTGGAAAGTACCGACGGCGGCACCTGACAGAGAAAAGACAGCATTTGTTACACCCGACGGCCTCTACGAGTTCAATGTGATGCCGTTCGGTCTGTGCAACGCGCCCGCCACATTCGAAAGGATGATGGATAACATCTTGCGGAAGTTCAAGTGGCAGACATGCCTCTGCTACTTGGACGACATTGTTGTCTTTTCCGCCGATTTCCCCACGCCCACTTACGGCCGGTTTTGACTTGCCTGACTGACGCCGGCCTGCAGCTTAATCTCGAGAAGTGCCCCTTCGCAGCTCGGAAGTTGACAATCTTGGGGCACAACGTCTCCAAGGAAGGCGTTCTCCCTGACCCGGCCAAGCTCCGTGCTGTGGCGCAATTCCCTAAACCTATGTCGCTCAAGCAACTTCGAAGCTTCATAGGTTTGTGTTCCTATTTCCGGCGCTTCATACGCAATTTCGCGTCGATCATTGCGCCACTGACGAAGCTACTTGGCGGAAACAATGACTTGTCTGGCTGGTCGGCCGAGTGCGACGAAGCGTTCACTACCATGCGCCACCTTTTCACTTCCCCGCCAATACTCCGACACTATGACCCAACCGCACCTACCGAGATCCGTACGGATGCGAGTGGCGTTGGCCTCGGAGCTGTCTTGGCTCAGCGAAAAGATGGGTTTGAAGAATACGTAGTTGCCTATGCGAGTCGCGTGCCCACCAAAGCTGAATCCAACTATTCCGTCGCGGAGAAGTAATGTTAAGCTATTGTATGGACACTAACGAAATTCCGGCCTTATCTGTACGATCGCCGGTTTGGCGTCGTCACGGACCACCATGCGCTCGACTGGTTATCGTCTCTTAAGGATCCATCCGGTCACCTCGCTCGATGGGCTCTTCGCCTTCAAGAGTTTGACATCCGCGTCATCTACCGTTCCGGCCGGAAGCAAATGGACGCCCATGCTTTGTCTCGGTCTCCCATTCCCAGCGACGCTGCCTGCTCCTCGGCGACAGATCCCGTGCTTTCGTCTCTTACCATCGCTGATATGCCTGCGGAGCAGCGGAAAGACCCGTGGCTTGCTTCCCTTATAATAGACGCCGCGTCTTCGTCACCAAACGTTGCGCCTTCAAGAACATTACGGCGTCAAGCTCCGCACTTTGCCCTCCGGGACGGCCGTCTATACTGCCGCAACTACATGCCTGATGGTGGGCGGTGGTTCTCGCGATTCCCCGCCATTTACGATCTCAAATTTGCGCCTCTTACCACACCGACCCTCAGTGTGCGCACACTGGTGTGCTGAAAACATTCAGAAGACTTTCTCAGCGTTACTATTGGCGCGGCATGTACGCCTGTGTTCGGCAATACGTCCGATCTTGTATCGCCTGTCAGCGGCGGAAGACATCCGCTCCTCGTGTGACCGGCTCATTGCATACACTGTTGTCCTAGGCGATTTTAACTACCCTGGTATCGACTGGTTAAACGTAGGCCCACTAACCGCCGGTAAGCCTAAAGCAGGAGAATTTGTAGATGTATGCTCAAATTTTAACTTCATTCAAATGGTGCTCGAACCGACACGCGTCGCTCACGGATCCTCAAATATTCTGGGCTTAATACTGGCCAACAACCCTGAAATCTTATCACCGATTACTTACGTGCGTGAAATCAGTGATCATAAGGTTATTCATGCCACATTTGAGTTCTCTCCCACATCCCCCCAAACGTTCAAGAAAACCATCCGTATATATGGCAAAGGCAATTACGAAGAAAACAACGAGCTAGAAGCATTCCTACCTTATTTTCAATCCACATTTCATCACCGGTCTGCCGCTGATAACTGGTAAATTTTCAAGAAGAAGATCGAAGAACTGAGAAACAACGACTTTATAGTGCAGCGAAACGGAGCCCAGGCGCAGATGCATGGGATCGGTGCTATCAGGCCGAGGATACGTATTACAATGCAATTCGCTGCACCAAACAAGCATTTTTCCAAACTGATCTACCAAAAATCCTAATGAATAACCCCAGGTGGTTTTGGGAAATAATAAATCCGCAAGGAACTCGCACCATCGCTCTAACGAATGCCACAGGCGAGGATGCCAGTGACACTGAATGTGCCGAGATATTTAACCGCGCGTTTGTATCTGTTTTCACAAACGAAACTGCCTCACCATTGTACCACTGCCAGCAATGTCGCCCATCGAAATCACAGCGCAGGGTATCGAAAACCTTATCGACAGAATTAAACTTTCGTCAGCCGCTGGAGTGGCCGAAATGAACTCAAAAATGCTGAAAAACACAAAACACATTTCTGCCATTTATCTCTCATTATTGTTTTTGCAATCGCTGTCGACAGGAACCTTACCGGACGACTGGAAGGTGGGGAGGGTCATCCCAGCCCACAAATCAGGTAAAAAAGGATTCTCCTTTAAATTATCGTCCCATCTCCTTAACCAGCGTGCCTTGCAAAATCATGGAACATGTCATATATTTTCATATCATAAACTTTCTAGACTCAAACAACTTGCTTAATCCGGCTCAACATGGGTTTCGTAGGGGGTTCTTCTGCTAAACCCAACTGGCAATCTTCACTCACGACGTGCATGCTAACCTTGACCGCAACCTGCAGACCGAGGCGTTTGACAAGGTATACCTCACCAGCGCCTAATACTAAAACTCGCCCTTTTAAATTTACACCCTAGTATCCCGGAATGGATTAACGAATTTCTAGCTAGCCGCTCTCAGTTCGTTTCTACTAACAACCACCGCTCAAGCGCTCTCCCTTTTAAATCTGGCGTCCCTCGGGAATCTGTGCTCGGCCCACTCTTGTTTCCAATATATATTAATGATCTAGCTTCACATGTGTCATGTAAAATTCGTATCTTCGCCGATGACTGCGTAATCTATCGCACTGTCACTAACATTTCTGATCAAATGGCCCTTCAAAGCGACCGTAACAACGTCCATAAATGGTGTGACCTCTGGCTGACGACGCTAAATGCTAACAAATGCAAACTCGTTTCCTTTCATCGTCAACACAACCCTCTTATTTTTTCCCTTGCAGTTGCTAGCTCGTTTATAGAAAGCGTCCAATCGTTTAGGTGTCTTGGTGTCACCCTCTGCAGCGATCTTTCTTGGCGAACACACATTACCACAATCATATCATCTGCTTACAGATCCCTATATGATTCATGAAACGTCATCTTTGTCATGCCCCACAACACGTGAAGCTTCTCTTTTATAAAACCATCATCAGACCCAAACTTGAGTGCGCCAGCCCCATCTGGAACCCACACCATGCATACCTAACAGATGCACTCGAATCAGTTCAAAACCGCTCCATTCTTTTCGTTCACTCTGCATATTCATATACGACCAGCGTTTCAGCTCTGAAGAAGAATACCGGTCTTGAAAGCCTCGCAGACCGCCGCCGCATCGCCAACCCCTGTTTGCTCCACAAGTTTTTCCACAGCTCTCTAAATCAACCACCCTACATCACTCATCCGAACCGCACACTTCACAGCACTGCCCGTCTGTGTTCGATTGTACGCCCTGTGTCCCGTACTGCAACTTTTTCAGGCTCATTTTTCCCTGAACTGTTGTGGACTGGAATGCCACCCCCCCATCATGCACCCGTCTGTATTTTCAGATGGTGTAAACACTTATATTTCAAGGCAATGACTTGTACTTGTTGATGAATATGTTAACTCACCCCTTATGCAATACCACCTGAAGGGGGTCTTTAAGGTGAATAAAGGGAAGTGAAGTATCTTGGGGTGTGGATAAATAGCGGTGATGAGTATCTGACAGAGCATAAAAAACATGCAATGAACAAAGCTAGTAGGAATGCAGCTGTCATTAGAAATAGGGCACTGGGGAATTACAATAGGTATGAATTGGTAAGAGGGATCTGGAAAGGGTTGATGGTTCCTAGTCTGAGTTTCGGCAATGCGGTCCTGTGCATGAGACCAGATGTTCAAGCAAGGTTAGAAATCAAACAACGCGGCGTGTGGAAGTTAGCTTTGTGAGAACATGGCAATACACCAAAACAGGGTGAGCATGGGAGCAGCGCACACAGCAGCATGGCTCACAATCTTCTTTTGTTTGCCCCGCAGACTATGCTGACGTTGGCACTGTACTGCTACCACCCTTCATCTTGCGGTGAATTTACGCCCAGAACCGTTCAAGATACTGCCAGCATGCTTGGTCCCGGCAATCCAATGGACATTTCCTGCTACTACCGGCCTTTCTCAACCGTGCTCCTTGCGGACAAGGCAGCATCACGGACAGCGACAGCGTCACTGGTCATGGATTTAAGCGACCCCCGGAACACTTTCGCCTTCATGGACTAACACAGGACACACGCTAGGCAGTGACCATTACATTATATCTACCACCTTTGAGGCAGCAAAGCATAAATCAGTCTTCAGCAAAGTAAAAATTACGGACTGGGACAAGTTCAGGGTAATAAGAGAACAAAGACAAAAAGATGAAAGCACAGACCCAGTAATTGAACATCTCGGGGACTGGGTGGAATCACTAAAAATGGACAGTAAGGCTACCACAGCCGAAATCGGCATGGAAGAAGGACAAGTCACTGACTCTAGGTTATTGCATATGTGGGAAGCACATTTCAGCTTGCAAAACCGCTGAAAGAGGAACAAACACAACAAAAATCTTAAAAAGAGAATTGCACAGTTGCAGAGACTAATTGAAAAATATACTCTAGAGCTTCAACACAAACAATGGGAGCAAATTTGCGACCGCATGAATGGCAAACTCGAGTGCAGGAAAACTTGGCATCTGCTAAGGCACCTTCTTGACCCCACAGAGGCTAAATCAACCAAACGAGGTCAACTTATGAGATTAGTGCATCAGTATCAAGGCACCACAGAGGAGTTCTTAACGGAACTACGAGATCGATACTTAAACACAACCCCAGATGGACCACTGCCAAACTATCAGGGAACACCAAACGAGGACTTGGACGCTGAGATTACGGAGTCGGATGCGTGGCTTGCCATGGGGCAACTACGCACCACGTCTGCAGCCGGGCCTGACGGCGTTACTAACAAACCACTTAGAAACTTGGACGCAGGGTCAGTGACAGCACTCACTGCTCTCATGAACAAATACTGGACAGACGGAAACATTCCACAAGAATGGAAACATGCAAAGATTACATTCATTCCAAAGCCAGGCAAGAAATTGTGGATAGAGAATCTACGCCCAATCTCTTTAACATCCTGCTTAGGAAAGTTAATGGAACATATAATTCTCAATCGGCTACAAGAATACGCTGAGGACAATAACTTACTCCCTAACTCCATGCTAGGCTTCAGAGCTAATCTTTCTACCCAAGATGTTATGCTGCAACTCAAGGCAGACATAATAAACATGGAACGCAGCAGAGGAACTAAAGCCATATTAGGCTTGGATTTGAACAAGGCGTTTGATAATGTCACGCACGATGCTATCTTAAGGAATCTCTCGGACATCAACCCGGGGTAAAGAACTTTCCAGTACATCAAGTCATTTCTCAGTAACAGAACGGCAGAGATAGCAGTGGGAGAGATTAAATCAGACTCTATCTCACTTGGAGGTAAATGAACGCCACAGGGCTCAGTCCTGTCACCCTTCCTTTTTAATCTCTCACTAATTAAAATTCCTTCTAAATTAGCAGCCATCCCGGGGCTGCAACACACATTCTACGCAGATGATATCACTTTATGGACCACAACTGGCAGCGATGGTCAGATAGAGGATACCCTGCAACAAGCTGTAGACATAATACAAGACCTGGCGGGAAAAGCAGGGCTAGCCTGCTCGCCCTCCAAGTCCGAATTATTTCTAATCAGATACAAACCAAGGGGCCCTCGAGCAAAAAATTACAAACCTCCGCCTCCACTGAAAATCTGGGTGGAAGGGCTCCCTGTAAAGGAAGTTCAAACTATAAGAATCCTAGGACTCTTCCTTCAGTCGAATCGGAAGAACAAGGAAACACTAGAAAAACTCCAGACAACCGTCAATATGAAACATTGGTTGCGCTTTCTAGACAATCACATGTAAGAAGACAGGACAGGCGCCGGTCCTGTCTTCTTACATGTGATTGTCTAGACAGCGCAACCAATGATTCCTATTGCAATGAACCAACTTGCCCAACAACGCATCCTGCTAAACCGTCAATATGACGGTAAGACTAATTAGACGAATTGCAAGCAAAAGGAAGGGAGTGAACGAGACAGAACTTTGCAAAATAGTACAAGCATTTGTAATAAGCAGGCTTGTCTACGCACTCCCATACTTAAAATTAGACAGTAGTGAAAAAGCCAAAGTAGAGTCTATGATTATAACAGCATACAAGGTAGCATTAGGGCTACCGAACTGTACCTCCACCGAAAGGTTTCTGGCCTTGGGAGTACACAACACCTTAGACGAGCTTACAGAGGCACACTTAACAATGCAGAGAGGCCGGCTTTCCCGCACCAAAGCAGGAAGAACCATACTTGATCGTTTAGGACTAGGCATACAGTTGCCACCCCAAGATACCAAAACACAGATACCTAAACGCATCGCTAAGGTAATAAGAGTTAAGCCACTAGCTAAGAATATGCATCCTGCTCACCACGAGGGGAGAAGAAGGGCTAGGGCAAAAGCTCTACACAACATATACAACCAAGATGAACATGCAGTAGGTATATGTAGATGCCGCAGAATATCCCCAGAAACAAGCGTTCGCACTAACGGCGGTAGATACGCAAGGTAGACTGATAGTCTCCGGCACTACCATAACGAAATCCTCGGAAACGGCAGAAGAGGCGACAATCGCCCTTGCTATCATTAACACAGAAGCTACTACCATACTCGGCGACTCTAAATTTGCCATACGCAATTATGCGAGCGCAAGAATTTCTCAGGCAGCAATGAGCATATTGGGTCAAACCAAAGACTTATACAGAATTATTGAATTGATATGGGTCCCGGCTCACTCGGGGAACCCTGGTAACGAAGCGGCACACATAACAGCTCGAGGATTCGTCAGCCCAGCAGGGGACGCTGTCGTTGCTGAGAGTTTTTCGAAGGACGGCCTATCATCTTTTCACGATATTAGTAATCATTTTAAACTTGAAAGGAGGATATTCCCTCCTCCAGACAAAGCCTTTAATAAGGAGCAGGAGACCACTTGGAGGCGACTCCAGACGCGATCCTTCATGCCGCCTTACCTGTTGTCAAAATTCTACCCCGGTGAATACGACCCTGCATGTACATTATGTGGTGATTTAGCCACTTATGATCACCTATTGTGGAATTGTAAAGAGGAGCCGCCCCCGAAATCTCTAATACAGGTTCCTACTCTCGAGCAGTGGGAGGCCGTGTTGGTCAGCTCAGACTTGGGAGCTCAAACCCGGGTCATTGAATGGGCTACCCAGGTCGCTGTCAGCCGTGGACTGATAGCCACCTAGCACGGATTGTCTGCATTCTGCCTTTTCTGACTAATTAAATGTTTTCCAATCCAATCCTTCAGTGAGCATGGGAGCAGCGCACACAGCAGCATGGCTCACAATCTTCTTTTGTTTGCCCCGCAGGTTTGTAACCGTTCTACACTTTATGCAAAAAAGTGCAGCAATCGTTGTCTAGTCCTGCTCCCATACTCACAAACATTTTGTGAACTTATGCGCGAATGTGCTGAAGTGTTATTGCTACTTCTTTCTGGTGATATTGAATGCAATCCTGGCCCCTCGAATCTCTGCTCTCAAACCGAGAACCAACCCGACCAGTTATCGGCTATTACCGAGATGCTTAAAAATATAAGTAGTCAAACATCTGTTCTTGCAAAAGGTAAGGTTCAAATCCAGTCCGACGTTAAAGTTAATAAAACTGTCGAACTAAATATTGAGGCTAAGCTTGAGAATATTCATGCACGTCTTGAGGCCCTGGAAGAAAAAGCCCACTCCATAAGCAACCTCGAAGAAAGCCTTGCAGCCGTTCAGAGCACAGTAGGCCATTTAGCGCTCCAGCAAGACAGCGTTCAGTCTCGTCTGGACGATTTTGAAGACAGAGCCCGACGAAATAACCTGATTTTTCACGGCATTCCTGACGAGACTGAATCGTGGAAAGATACAGAGGATAAACCGCTCGCTGTGCTATCGTCCGCCCTTGGTCGTCAATTCACGCCAGACCTTGTTGAATGTGCCCATCGCATCGGTAGTTTTTCGCCATCAAAGTGTCGTCCCGTAATCGTCAAATTCTCTTTGTTTAGAACTAAAAATGCAGTCCTGTAATCGCGCGCAGACCTAAAACCAGAAAAAGTTTCTGTGACCGAAGATTTTTCTCCTGCCACACGGCAGGTGAGGAAAAAACTTGTCGAGTTCGCCAAATCCTTGCCGCAATCTCCTAATTATCAGCTGAGGTACAAGAAGCTGCTTGTGAACAAAGAATGCTACGTCTACGACTGTACAACAAACAGCGTTAAGAAGCTGCCTCAACAAAGGCCTGTCGACAATATTTCAAACGAGTCGCAAATTGTGTCCCCATAGGGCCACACGAGGGGACGTGATGCGCAATCTTCCAAATCAACCTTATCTGTTCTTCTGGCTAACGTTCGAAGCATCCTTAACAAAGATGACTCCCTTAACTCTGTTATCGACACCTGTGACGCAGACATCATTGCACTAACCGAAACCTGGTTGCACCCCAATGTTCAAAGCAGTGAAGTATTTTACAGGTCATCACATTTCACAGTTCATCGCTGTGATCGCACTACCCGTGTTGGTGGCGGCGTGTTGCTCGCGATAGCTAAATCCATTCCTTCCTAACCCTATTCGCATTCAAACCGACTTCGAATCTACGTGGACATGCGCAGAACTTGGCCACAATAAATTTATTTTTGGTGTATGCCACCGCCCTCCTTCGTACTCGACCACTTTTGTTTCCGAGCTTCATGACGCCCTTAACATAGTATCAACACGCCATCCTACTGCACCGATATTTCTTTTAGGCGACTTCAACTTCCCCAGCATTTCGTGGTCGTCTGAAGCGCCTGTCTTAAGCCCTTCTTCATTCCAAAGTCATGATTTTTTAGATCTTTGTTCCACCTTTTCCTTAAGTCGACTCGTTACTAAACCCACCAGGTCACTCAACCATAGCGCGAACACCTTGGACCTTATTCTAACTACATGTCCAGACCTTGTGTCTCCAATATCCTACCCGCCTGGTTTAAGTGACCATGTAGTATTGTGACGATTCGTGCACATGCACCGGTGCCACGGCGAGCCGGTCAGTGACTTTTCCTGGAGACGGTTGGCCGCGCCGTCCTGGGGTCGGGTCGCAGCGGAGAGACATGACCATATTTGGTTGTGGCGGAGAAACATGACCATATATGGTAACCGTCGACGGCCCTGTCGAACGACGCTTGAGTGTCCCCGTCATTGTGCACCCCTCGAGAGCCACGGGGGAGGGGACAAAGGCGCGGCCACGGCTGAAGAAAGAAGCAAAGGCTTTAAAAGCGCAAGCCGACGGGAGGAAGGGGGAGAGCGATCGGGGCGAGTGGACGAGAGGGCCGGAGACGGAGCGAGGCAGAAGACTGGGGCTGCGCATTGACCTGAGCCCGGGGTCTAGCCGTCGCTAACGTTCGACCTTCGCCAACGCGCCTCCACGCCTGGCAGCTCATCCAACGACCAGCCGAGAACGAGGGCAGCACAGCCACGAGGAACTCCCAGCCCGGCCGCTGCAGACAACCAGCCATTCATCGAGCCCGTGCCACACCACGCTGACTCAGCCCCGGCGACAACGAGCCCAGCTTCCGTCCCGTAAGCGGCATCGAGCCAGATGCTTTAATTAAATCACTTCAAAGTCATTTTGGAGTCTGTGCATCAATCTCCTCATGCCCAGTGTGGACCCAGGGCCATTTTAAGAAACTGGTTCATCACAGTATTAGCATTTGAAATTGGAGTCGCGAAAGTTAAATGACGTAACACCACTAAAACCATTTGCGATTATCAGCAGAGCTAACTTTGAACAAATTAACAATGACTTGGTCACTTTCCTAGATTTATTCAAGACTGGTTTTTTTTTTCAAGTTAGGAGGGCCTCGCTCTCTGCTATCCCCTTCACTTGCCTACGGGAGGGGTCCCCTTAAATTTAGCTCTTCTAAATGCTTAACCACCAGCCTTAGCTGTGTATTGCTCCCGCCGGCGGCCATCGCACAATCCCTCTCGTTTCATCTCAGTAATCATTTCGTGTGTTCCAATTTGACGTCATGCGTTGGCTCCGCCCAGACTTCCGGGCACGTGGTCCCACACTTCCAGCGTTTTCAAATTTGGCGCCACTTTTGCTTTGGCCCCGCCCACTTATTTTACATTTTTTGCTCCAAATTATTAAATATTCATCAGATTTCGAAAATTTTTGTTTGCGCCATCCTTACATCAGCCTCTTTGGAGTGCAATCACTCGTTTGACGCTACCTCTTCTGAGTTCCCCACAAATGCTGCGGACACGTTTTTGTGAACACCACCTTTTTTTTTTATTGCAAAGCTTTCGCTTTAAAAATGCGATACTTGTGTGATAGCGCAACAACAAACAGCACGTTTGTCCGGTCGGGCCGACATAGTCGCGCGTGCCGACGTCGCGCTGGTTTCTGCTCCAGGAGTCTACGCCAGCGTTGCGCCGCGCCTAAAGCCGCACGGGGAGAGTGCTGCTTTTGCCACTGCCACGACCGGCTTTGTCGTCGCCACTACAAAGCCTCCTAAACACTGTAGCTCGACCTAACAAGATGGAAACCGGCTGTGGGCACGGTGTTGTCACACCGCGAAGCAGTTTCGCGTATCGTCTATTGCATGTACGGTGCATAAAAAGTGCTCGCAAGTTTATTTTATTTTCTATAACACTGTTCTAAAAAAAAATAGGGCAGAAGTTTAGTCGAGATTAGAAATAAATCAGAGTTTTTGGAAAGTTTGCTCTGAGATTACCGTGCTTCGAGCGATGCATGGCAGCCCATATCCGCCTGTACCTGCTGGCATACCTCGGCAAAATTACGAGTGCTCACTGAGGCTCAGTCACAAAACTTTGGTCAGCCTGCGAGCTCACTCAAACTCACACTCACAGAGGCCTGGGCTCACTCGAACTCATGAACTCAAACTCATTTATGATAAAAAATCACTTGGGCTCGCTCAGACTCATTACTCATCCGGGGCGAACCACTCATAGCGACTCACGTCTCACTCAGACTCACGACTCATCAAGGCTTACTCACTCATTTCAACTCACGACTCATTTGGACTCACTCACTCGTTTCGACTCACGACTCATCTGGGCTCACCCAATTCGACTCACGACTCATTTGGGCTCATTCATTTCGTCTCACGAGTCACAACTCATCTTAACTCACGACTCGTCTGCGCTCACTCATTCGGGCTCACTCCCCCTTTCAACTCATGACTCAGCCAGTCTCTCCTTGACTTACGACTCCTATCTCACTCATCGGACAGGTGAATCTGCTTTACGCCCAACGGCCGATGTTATGTTATGCGCCTGAAAGAACATTTACATGTGGCAACTATGGCACCCGTACTTGTACTTTATTATGGTTTTGTGCTCTAGAAATCACTGACAATTTAGGCAACTTTTAGATCATAAACACTGCTTTTGGTGTTTCAATATTTTTGCCTTTATTGTCTTTTTTTGTTTCTTTGCTGTGCTACCCTTTCCTCCAGAATTAATCATATTGTCAAGCCTTTAAGTCGGCCTGTTTCTGTGTTTGAACCATATATTACGCCCCTCTCAAGAGCAGCGAGAGCCTCCCGTAAGGACTTTAGAACTGCTACGTTACTGTTATTTACGTTACTGCTATGTATTGTTGTTATAAACTAATTTTCCTATTATGCAGCTTTTCTCCTCTGCGACCCTTCTCCCTTATTATCCCCTAACGGATCCCATCTGGAGTATATTGTTTAGCCTCATTGTCAGGGTTGCATCCTCTGCCGTTTTAATTTCTTATCCGCACTTCATGGGCGGGAGCAAAAATTGTGCCTTCTACGGTGTGATCAGCCCACCAAACAATTCGGGTTCAAGATTCACCGATTCACCACGGACACACAAATGCTTGTGCAGCGGTGCGGCTCGCACATATCTGCAGGTAGGAGAGAGGCGAGGCTCGCCTCAGAAAACAGGCCCACTAGTTCACAGAAATTATGCGGGCACATAAGCGATTCTTATTAAGTTATGCGTAAATGCGAGAGCACTGCTTGTCTCTGAGTTTTTTGTAGGGGACTTGGGAGGTGAACGTGCTTTCGCTGCGTTGGTCGCGTACTTAATCGGCAATTAACTGCTGCCTCCAGCCACGCTTTGCTGTCCCGCCTGGTGGTGTTGACGCGAGCGATTCAACTGAAGGACAAATCACCGCGGCGGCGAGTACTTTCCCTTTAGTGTAATCTCTAGCCATGTTTACATGAATACGACAGGGGCGCATCGTATTTCCTATGTGTATCTCGCGGAGGCGACCCGCCACTGTTTACATGTACATCAAGTCATGTGGGACAGTTGCATCTCGCCAATGCGGCGGAGGGGGTCAGCCGCTCCCATCTTGAGCCAACACCTTCTGGAGAACTTTGCTTGAGCTTGGTCTGCTTTGTCACATGACTGGGGGGGGGGGGGGGGGGGGGGTATTGTACCCAAGGCAGGAGCAGGGTCGCCTCCAGACCTGTTTCCATTCATCGCGGAAGTCGTCTTACCCTTCTCGGAAGGAGAAAGTCGCAATAAGGGTGATGACGTTACTCGCATGCGGCGTCTCTGCCACGCGTGCCTGCCACGGCTTCCTGGCTACGGCGCGCTTTTCGCACAAGCCAAGTAGTATTCTAGCTTCAAAATACACGTTTTATTGCAGTCTTCCTCTAGCGAAACCGTCAATCACCCTGTTCCGGGGACGCGTAGCAAGCAAGGCGCCACGGCGCGCTCAGGGTGACATGGACAGCGACGCCGCCAGCACGCCGCTGCGGTAGGAGGTCTCCTCGCGACAATGCTGTAACCTCTCTCGCAAGGCGCGGTACATGTGTTGAATATCACTGGACCCCGTAAAGTCATATTCACTGGAAAGCTTTCTGGGCTTCTCTCTTGTGCACTTTCAACAACTTCCCTTTCATACACTAAAGAGGAACTTCCCCACTTTCTTTTCGGACAAGACTGTGAACATTTCATCTGTGAACGAGGGTTTTCATTTGGAGCGCGCTCAATATTTTGCAACTTGTCCATGCGGCAACACAAAAACGACGTTGGCGACTTCACAAGTGAGCACAATCGGATACCCGAACATTCCAAGTGCTCAGACCATAGAATCAACTTTGACGAAAGCATAGGTTTCCGTGGGATAGGTGTCCACGGCAAAACCACAAACGGGGCAGTACAGGGGGATATGGGCTGGGCATCGTTTGAAGCAAGGGAAGCTCAGATTAAAATACTATACGAAGAACGCCTGAGGAAATCGGACGATAACAGGTGGGCAGCTAAGGTATTTAAATACCTACGCAGAAAGAGCGTTGACTCACAGTGGCGGAAAAGAACTAGGAAGCAAACCAGTAACTACTGTGACATTCCGTGTATGCTACGAGGATCCACGTTCGACGGCGCGGCGTAGACGGAGACCCGTGACAGCGGCATCATCAATTACCCAGCCATGCTCTTTGAGTGACGACCAGAAAAACCGGACCTGCCGCCGCCCCGGGGAAACAGGCTTTATCCTCCCCAATTTCCGGGCCACTGGGACAACATTCTTTCCCTCCCCCCCCTTTGTCGTGGGCTATCGCCGGGAAGGCACCCACAGCTTCCCAGAAGGGCCGTGACGGACACCTGTCATGGCGGACAGGCAGTACTCGCCAAGAATGTGGAAAGACAGGCGCTAGTGAATTAGCTCCGAAGAGAGAGCCTGTGTATACTCTCACTTGAGAGAGAGTGGTGGCGTTTTTGTTGTTTATTTAGTTTGTATTGTTACAGACTCTGGGTTCGAGGCTAAGCCCAACCCAAGGAGGTTGTCCCCATCTCGCATGTTATTTTGGATTGGAGAATTGATGCTTTGGGCGGGCCACTGGAAATGACCGCCCTTAGTCCTTTGTTAATCAAGTGCTTAAAAGCACATGTAAACGGATGCAGTCCAGTCTGAGCTGGGGCTCCATGCTTAGCATGTAATGTGATGCTACTTAGGCACTAACCTGCCCGGTCGATGAGTAAAGTAATGCAAAGTTTGTTCTGTTGTAAAATTATGCTCTGCTGTCATCATCTACAAGCTCGCCTCCTGTTCATCTTCCAAGCCGAACGACACCAGAGGAAGGGTTTGTGAACCATCCTCGAAGAAACGGACGACTATTGAAATTCTACTGCATACACGCTCAGGACGACATCGTTAGCGAAGAGGGCCTTCAGCGCCGAAGCCCGACGGCGTGCAGCTTCTGCCAGCAACCGCTCGAGCCCAACTCCGGAGCCACTCCATCGCCCCCATGAAGTCGTCGGCACGTAAGCTCGGACGCCCCAGCCTCTGATGTATAACCTTAGCCATGTGTAATTATTGAATATACCTGTTTGTTTAAACTGAGCCATACGGTGTCTCTTTGCCTCTCCGTCCCGTGTGGACCTGCGCATTATGGGGGTCATCACACTGGTGACAGAAGTGGGGTCTCAAAAACAAATGTCCTCTGAATGCTGTGACATTCATGACTTCAAAATTTTAATCAAAAGGGAATCACGGGACTGATTGTGGGACTTTTACCCCCATTTGAGAGGCTTGAGGCACTGGAGGGCTTGAAAAAAAAAAATGACTGTATCTGAGAGAGCTCCCACTCCACAGCCGTCGCTCGGAGCAAGCATGCTGGCATTAGGAAGCGTCATTCCGACGTTTACGGGAGATAAGACAGGGGTTCCAATCTGCGATTTCTTTTCCATGCTAGAAGAGATTGGGAAAATGGGGGAATGGTCCGATGCTCAAATGCTGGGAATGGCGAGGTGTAAGATGGCAGGAGCTGCTCATGATTTTGCATGGCGAGACGAAAAAGTAAAATCCACAAAATCATTTGCGGAATTTAAGAAGCTCGCGTTTGAGCATTTTGACACTGAACCACGTCACGTGCGAGTACAGAGGTTCCGTGACGCCGGACAGATGGTAGGGGAGGACGTGCGAACGTTTGCGTCGCGGCTTCAGCGCTTAGCGCGCGATACGTTAAGCAGGGAGGAGGAAGGAGACCAGCTTAAGAAGAAATACGCGGAGGATATACTTAAAGAGGAAATGACCGCTTTGTTCGTGGCTGGTCTGCAAGACCCCGTGCGCCGGTTCGTGCTCTCGCGCAAGCCGAGCAATTTCGACCAAGCCGTGGAGGCCGCATTGGATGAGGAACAAAATGAGGCGTTAACGACAGCCGCAGCGAGAGTACGCGTCATAGAGAGAGCGGTGCTCAACCCTGAGGTTGCTCTCTTGACAGAGCGGTTAGATCGCTTAGAACAGCTGCTATCTCAGCAGGTAGAATGCCAGGTTGAAGCGCGCGCTCAACAGCGCCCATTCGCTGGAAACCGGAGACCGCCACAAAGCTACAGGCGCGGTATGCGAGATTTTGAAGAAATCGTATGCTTCGCTTGCCAGGGTCGCGGACACATCGCCAGGTTCTGCCAAAACGTGCGCCGTGGGGAGCCACAAAGAGAAGCAGGCGAGACAAGCCCTAAGCAAGCCTACAGCGGGGCTCCAGATACCGAGTCAAAAAACTAGTTAGTCCTCCCCAGCCTGAGGAGCGTGGGGAGGGAGCAGTAGATGATGAGGTGGTGGTAGTTTGTGTGGCCGACGAGGCATGCCCTGTTGTGCGTTTCAAGTTAAATGGTTGTTGTATGGAATTGTTGATAGATACGGGGTCAAAGGTGACATTGCTTAAGGAGAGCAGTTTTAACACGCTTCGAAGGAAGGGGGACCGCGAGGTGTTGGAAGCGTCTGGTGGTATGGCAACCAAATTTGTAGGCATAACGGGGGATCCTCTTGGCATAAGTGGACTCTACCGGTTACACTTCTCTCTCGGCGGAATTGCATTGGAGCACCCCTGCTACGTATGCCCGGACACGGTGTCTCTGCCAAACGGAGTGTCAGGTATATTAGGGCAGGATTTTTTGAGAAAAGGGAAGGTAGTAGCCTCATTCTCTGAGGAAGAGGTTAATGCGGGCGGCTCAAAAGTTCCGTTTTTGAACAGGAGAGGGGCTGAGATTCGCATTACCGATATTGACACCCGTCAAACAGTGGGATCATTGGAGAAGGTATATTCGCGGGTTGCCGTCCGGCTGGTCGAGGAGGCGGTCGTCCTTCCTTGGTCGGAGCACATTTTGTACGCGTTTGTGCCTTCAGATGTAGAGAGCGGCGCCGTGGGAGTGCTTGAGCCGGTCGACTCTCTCAGCAATGGCCTGAAGGCAGCCGCGTGCCTCGTGACAGTTAATGACGCCCACAGAGTGCCCCTACGGGTGGTTAACTGTAGCCAGCAGCCACTGAGCCTTCCCAAGAACAAAACATTGGCTTTCTTCACCTCTGCGATAGAGCAACGTGAGCCCACCGATACGGTACTCGCAACTGTTAAGCATGCTAGTCCTTCGGCTGCTCCAAAGGTGTCGTTCGATCTTTCTCACGTAAAATCCAGGGAGAAGGAGGCTCTGGCTGGTTTGCTGAACGACTACTCGGAGGTATTCGCCGCGTCCAACCTGGATTTGGGCTGCTGTGGCGTTATAAAGCACAGGATAGAAACCGGCACTTCATCGCCCGTTTACCAGCGTGCGTACAGGATTCCTTACTCCCAACGTGAGGAGATGGAGCGGCAGGTGCAGGACCTGATTGATCGCGGCATTGTCGAACACTCAAAGTCACCCTGGGGAGCACCAGCACTATTGGTGGAAAAGCCAGATGGCTCGTATCGATTGGTAGTGGACTACCGCAAACTAAATGCCGTAACTCGCATCGATCCATACCCCATCCCCAATATACAGGAGACGCTTTCTCAGCTGGGCTCTGCCAGGTACTTCACGGTAGTGGACATGGCGGCGGGATTCTGGCAGATAGCAATGGATCCGGCAGATGCCGAGAAAACGGCATTCAACACGCCCTCAGGGCACTATGAATGGAAAAGAATGCCGATGGGTCTGGCCAACAGCCCTGCTGTCTGGCAGAGAACCGCTGATGTTATCCTGGCAGGTCTTCTGGGGAGGCTGTGCTTCGTGTATATGGATGACATTATCATATACAGTGACAGTTTTGAGAACCATTTGCGCGATATTGAGCAGGTTTTGGTGCGACTAAGAGCAGCGGGTCTCAAACTGAAGCCCTCTAAGTGCCAATTCCTCAAAAACGAGGTGAAATACCTCGGGCACGTTGTTTCAGCTGACGGCGTGCGACCGGACCCTGAGAAACTAAGGTGTGTCTCGGATTTTCCATCCCCGACTAGCGTCCGCCAGGTCCGGCAGTTTCTCGGCCTGATCGGTTACTACCGAAGGCACATAGAGGAGTTCGCCAAGCTCGCTAAGCCGCTCACCGCCTTAACAGCCAAAAATGTCGCCTTTCGTTGGGACGAAAACGCGGAGAATGCTTTTGGGGCCCTGAAAAGGAAGCTAATGAGTGCACCGCTGTTACGCCACCCGGATTTTAGTTTGCCCTTCGTTATGGCCACAGATGCGTCAAAGTTCGCAGTTGGTGCCGTGCTATCTCAGGTTATCGAGGGCAAAGAACATCCCGTTGCTTTTGCTAGCCGACAGTTGAGCCCCACAGAGCAAAAGTACGGAGCTACGGAAAGGGAGTGCCTCGCCGTTGTCTGGGCAGTAAAGCACTTCAGATGCTACCTTTACGGCCGCAAATTCAAGCTAGTCACAGACTGCCATCCTCTGAAATGGGTGATGAGTGTCAGGGACCCTAGCTCGCGACTCGCTAGATGGAATCTACACCTGCAGGAATACTGCTTTGAAGTTGAGCACAAGTCAGGAAAGACACATCTGAATGCTGATGCACTCAGCCGCACAGCTGCCGTGGCAGCTATAGAAGAGTTTGTCCCCGTAGTCGACCCCGCCGAATTACGCACAGAGCAGTGCAAAGATCCTGACCTGAAGCGAATAATCGAAAGCTTAGAGGGCGCACCGTCTCATCCCGAACAGCTAGGTTATTTCATTGACAAAGACGGCACCCTGTGTCGGCGCACGAGGCCAACCAGGAAAGGGAGACCAGAGAAAACCGCTTGGGAGAGAGTCGTCATACCTCGGTCGTGGACAGAAAGGGTTCTTCGCGCGTTTCACGATGCGCCATGCGCCGGTCATTTTGGCGTAGCGAAGACACGCAGGCGTGTGGAGCGTTTGTACTTTTGGAGTGGCATGCGACAGGATGTTAGAGACTACTGTGCGAAGTGTCATTCCTGTCTCGAAAGAAAAACACCCAAGGGACGAAGACCAGCTCCAATTCAGCCGTTCCCTGAGGTTTCGGCTCCCTTCGAGCGGACAGGTATGGACATAATGGGCCCATTGCCCACGACCACTTCCGGAAACAAGTACATTTTAGTATTTGTCGACCACCTTTCAAAATACGCGGAAGCGGTAGCACTCCCAGATCAGAAGGCAGACACGGTTGCAAGAGCATTTGTCGAACAGATCGTGCTCCGACATGGACCCCCGAGGCAACTCTTGACAGATCGGGGAACGAACTTCGTGTCGCAGCTAATGAGGAGAGTTTGCGAGCTGCTTAAGATCGCTAAGAAGCAGACAACACCGTACCATCCGGCTTGCAACGGCGCGGTGGAGCGACTGAACCAAACCGTGGCCGGGTTCCTGTCGCATTTTGTTTCGCGCGACCAGCGGGACTGGGACTTGTGGCTCCCGTATGCAATGTTTGCCTACAATTCCGCAGCACACGAGAGCACGGGCGAATCGCCATTCTTTCTTCTCTACGGCCGAGACCCGGACCAGCCTAGTGAAGTGCCAGAGGGCCCCCGTCGTGTCCCATACGCTTCACTGGACGACTATAAGGTTGAGCTAGAATCGCGCTTGCAAGGGGCGAGGGACATCGCAAAGGAGGCCTTAAAGAAAGCGGCGAAGCGCAGGAAGGAGGTGCACGATCGCAGTGCTAGAGACGCGCCGTTTGATGTGGGGGACAGCGTGTACATTAAAAACTGCCAAAGGCAGATTGGGCTAGCTCGTAAGTTCCAGACGAAGTGGAGAGGACCGTGCGAGGTTGTCGAGAAGCTTTCTCCGGTAAACTTCAGAGTCCGAGACGTGAACCGGCGTTTTATAAGGATACACGCAAATCGCCTCAAGTCGGCACCGGTTCAGTATTCACGAAATGAGGAAAGGGAAAGCGCGGATTTTGATGGGGACAGAAGTGAAGCGGAGCGCGCAGATAGTTCGCAAGAAACGCCCTCTCCTGCATTTGTTCGGCAGGCGCCCGAGGTGACGGCCGGAATGCCACCGGATTTACTTCATGCATTGCTAGAAGAAGAAGCGCGCGAGGTTGCCGCGCAGATAACGCCAGGAGAGGCTCCTGCCACGAGCCCTCGCGAGTCCCAAAGCAGACAAAGGGGCACAGACTTACTTAGTATGACTCATGAAGGCCGATATCCGCTGCGAAATCGGAAAGCTAAGTCGGACTAATGGCGTAAACAGAGCGGAGTTGTGAACTGGTTAGAATTGTGTGATGCCGCAGCTCATAACATTGCTATGTGCTTATGTGTTAAGTTATCGGAGTTGGTAGTTAAACCTTTCTGTCATTAAGTAACACCTGCACAGGAGAGCATGCGGAGCGCATGCAGAACCTGCCCTACTTCCTTTCGTTATCTATATTTTTGTCTGTGCCGTGATCGTGCTAGAAGTGGGAGCTCCTTTGTAACTGTGGTAAATTTATTTCGTCCAGTTTGGACTAGAAAGGAGAGGCTTGGGTGCTGAGTTTCATGTTTATCTGTAAAAGAAGATCAGTGCTGCCCCTGGAGACGCCAGTATTGACAGCGGAGGCATATGGTGTTGTGCAGTGGTGTTGAGTGCAGCGAAAAGTGTTTTGTCGGACGCACTGTGCGAGGCGATTCAGAAAGACAAGGGGAGCTGCGTGGACTCAAATGTTCGGAGAACATTCTTCTGGAGGGTGAGCGAGTGTGACATTCCGTGTATGCTACGAGGATCCACGTTCGACGGCGCGGCGTAGACGGAGACCCGTGACAGCGGCATCATCAATTACCCAGCCATGCTCTTTGAGTGACGACCAGAAAAACCGGACCTGCCGCCGCCCCGGGGAAACAGGCTTTATCCTCCCCAATTTCCGGGCCACTGGGACAACATTCTTTCCCTCCCCCCCTTTGTCGTGGGCTATCGCCGGGAAGGCACCCACAGCTTCCCAGAAGGGCCGTGACGGACACCTGTCATGGCGGACAGGCAGTACTCGCCAAGAATGTGGAAAGACAGGCGCTAGTGAATTAGCTCCGAAGAGAGAGCCTGTGTATACTCTCACTTGAGAGAGAGTGGTGGCGTTTTTGTTGTTTATTTAGTTTGTATTGTTAACAGACTCTGGGTTCGAGGCTAAGCCCAACCCAAGGAGGTTGTCCCCATCTCGCATGTTATTTTGGATTGGAGAATTGATGCTTTGGGCGGGCCACTGGAAATGACCGCCCTTAGTCCTTTGTTAATCAAGTGCTTAAAAGCACATGTAAACGGATGCAGTCCAGTCTGAGCTGGGGCTCCATGCTTAGCATGTAATGTGATGCTACTTAGGCACTAACCTGCCCGGTCGATGAGTAAAGTAATGCAAAGTTTGTTCTGTTGTAAAATTATGCTCTGCTGTCATCATCTACAAGCTCGCCTCCTGTTCATCTTCCAAGCCGAACGACACTAGAGGAAGGGTTTGTGAACCATCCTCGAAGAAACGGACGACTATTGAAATTCTACTGCATACACGCTCAGGACGACATCGTTAGCGAAGAGGGCCTTCAGCGCCGAAGCCCGACGGCGTGCAGCTTCTGCCAGCAACCGCTCGAGCCCAACTCCGGAGCCGCTCCATCGCCCCCATGAAGTCGTCGGCACGTAAGCTCGGACGCCCCAGCCTCTGATGTATAACCTTAGCCATGTGTAATTATTGAATATACCTGTTTGTTTAAACTGAGCCATACGGTGTCTCTTTGCCTCTCCGTCCCGTGTGGACCTGCGCATTATGGGGGTCATCACACTACGCCAGACACGAGGACGGAGAAAGAGCATTAAACTACAGGTTAAAAACGCGGAAGGTAAAAAGTGGATAGATTTAATGGAAAAGAAGCATAGTGTATAACCATATATATCGATACTGGAAAAGCCAGACCAGGGAGGAAGCGTTTTATGATCACTCAAGAGGCAGTGCCCTACTCTTTGAAGTTAGGTCTGGCTGACTGCAGGTGGCTGAGTGGGCCATGCTGGAGGCAGGGACGGAGGTGCCGATAATCTGAGCGTGGAATGCGGTGGGGATCCGCAGGTCGAAGACCCAGCCGCAAAGAGGGGGCGTCGGGGAGAGGGATACCTCCGCCGGTATTAGCGTGGGAGGGCTTGCGACAGTGTGCGAGGAGGGCTGAGCTGGAGCCGCCGTCGGACAGGTGCTTGGAGCCGTAATTGCGTTTTTTTGTCAAACTCTGTGGAGCAGTGTTGGCAGCAGGATTGTGGAGCGGAGCGCCGTAAAAATGAAAAAAAAAAGCTTTTTTCAGTCCATCGAACAGGTGGTCGTCTGGCGGCGGAAGGTCAAGCTGGTCAAAAGTGGTGGCGGGCAACTTCCACTTGACGAGGAGGAACCGCCAAAGCTGGGACGAGACGCCGTTGACGCATAGCTGTGCATCCACTTGCGCGAACCAAGCAATGGGACTGTGCGGGCGTATTGGCCACAGCTGTACTCGGGACGGGTCCTGGTGCGGGATCGGGTGGTGGTGAAAAACTTTATAAAGTAGATCAAGCCTTAATTGTTACATCCTAGTGATGGGATTGCTCTTGAATGCGTGTCGTGGCCGGAAGGTGATGCTTCTCAGCGACTTCCAAAGCCCAGTCCACTAGCTGCCGTTGGGCAGCCGGGTCAGAACTGGACACCGCAGCCTCTCATCGCTCGAGGTCTGTGAGTTGCCAATCGGCTGGTGGAAGGAGCTCAGAGCAAGAATACAGAATGTGTGCAAAATCCGCTTTCGGAGCGCCGCAGAGGGTTCATACTGGCGTGAACAGTCCCGGGTGAACCAGGGCTAAGTGGGCAGGGGAGAGGAAGGTGCGGGATTGTAGCTGTAGCCACGTCACTTGCTGCAATTTAGTGAGAGACTTGTGCGGATGGGGATACGTTAGCCGTTGCTCACGGTAGTGTAGAGTGATCTCGTGATGCGCGACCATTCGATCTCGAGCGTCTCCCCAGGCGTCGGCGGCTCCTGCTCGGCTGACGAAACCTCGAGCTAAGGAATGAGCAGCCTCGTTACCTGGGTGGCCGGCGTGGGCCGGGACCCAGAAAAGCTGAATAGGTCGGGTAGGGGCGGAAGACCGGCTTAGAAGCCGGAAAACGGGTTCGGAGATGCGGCCTTTCGCAAAGTTATGGACCGCGGTCTTTGAGTCGCTGAAAATGTGGGTCGCCGATGTAGTAGCGATGGCTAATGCTACGGCTGCCTCCTCCGCTTCCGCAGGAGTGGAGGCAATGACAGTGCCTGCCGTAATAGGGGTGTACGAATTGGACACTACCGCCAGGGCAAAGGCGGAAGAGGAGGTGTAAGAGGCTGCGTCGACGTAGACGCTCTCCGGCTGTGCGCCATAGTGTTTGTGTAGGGCTGCAGCCCGAGCAGCACGACGAGCCGCGTGATGCTCGGGATGCATGTTCTTGGGGAGGGGGTGAATGGTGATGAGGTCCCGTGTGCGGTGTGGGAGGGAGAAGGTGTGGGTATAATAGCCAGGGGGGTGTAGGTCAATGGCGTCAAGAATGTGACGGCCGGCGATTGTGTGTCTGTTCTTCCTTCGTCCGTGTTTTTCGTGCGCCAGAACGATGTATCATAATAGGGTGGAGAGCCGATCAAGTTGGGCAGATCGATGGGCCTCGGTGAGCTCGGCGAGGGTGTTGTGTACGCCCATCTCAAGAAGGCGTTCATTCGACGTGTGCTGGGGGAGGTTGAGGGCCGTCTTGTACACCTGACGGATGAGGCAGTTGACTTTGTTCTCCTGTACTCGGGAGAGGAAGAGATAGGGCAGGGAGTATACTACCCGGCTAAGGACGAAAGCCTGGATCAGGCGGCGGAGGTCGTGTTCCCGCATGTCTCGGTGTTTGTTAGCGATTCGTCTGATGAGGCGAACGGTTTGTTGAACGGTAGCAGTGAGCTTGGTGATTGTGGCAGTGTTCTTGCCATTGTTCTGGAGAACCATCCCCAGGATGCGAACTTTGTATACCTCTGGTATGCGGGTGGCATCAATGGTGACATCGATGCCAGGTGGTGCGGGATCGGGCGCCACTCATCTTGCGGTAGGTCCATAGAGAGGCAGGAACTCGAAGGTGCACTCGTGGCCAAACTTTGGCCACATGACCAAACCGTTGTCATCTAAAACACCGTGGAGGATCGAGCTTCAGTGAAATCGGCAACGGCGTGTTTTGTGAATCCCAGATCAATTTTTTTCGGGGCGCTCTGAGTCGGGGGCGAATGTCAGCACAATATAGTTGGTAGGTTTCGCAGCCCATTCCTTTTCTTGAGACTCCACACGACGCACGAGTCGTTTCACGTGCAGAACACCTTGCGGCTTCAAGTAATCAAGTAGGCCGCTTTCTGAATATCACTTTGGTACACCCTTAATAACCCAGGTGTTCTTCATGTAGGAATGGGGCAACCGCACTTTAACTTTGAAGTCACCAATCTGAGAGCACTGCAGGAGCTTGTCGACCTGCTCTTCGCTCGAAACGTCCTGCGCGGTTGAAGATACACCTTGGTCACTCTTGCATCCGCCAATTCATTCACACGCGTTTCCTGGGCGTCATTATTGACTCCCGTCTACTGCGGCGAAAAGCTGTCGACGCGATTGTTTCATCTCTATCTTCGCGTCTCAATGTGACCCGTAGAATTGCAAGTAAGCAATGGGGAAACCATCCTTCTTCAATGGTCAGACTTCATGAAGCGCTGGTGGTCAGTCACATAATTTATCAATTACCTTTAATTTCCCCCTCGGCATCACAGCTTGAACGTCTCGAAGTTGTTCACAGAAAGGGCCCAAGAAGAGCCATTGGAGTTCCTCAGGCGACTGCGAACAAAGCAGTACTTTATGAGTCTCTATCGCAATCTCTTAGCCTTGTCGCTCCTCAGAGACTACTAATTCATCTTGGCCACCTAGGAAAGACAGTAGCTGGGCGATCTATTCTCCAGTGGCTCTGAAAGAGATACGAGTCGAATGCCTACTTGGCACTTAATACTCTTAGTTCTTTAGGCCTTAATGTCCGAAGGCAAAGGAAACGGTCGAAACCCCCCTGGTATTTTCCGACCCTCGACTGTAAGGTCACAGTTCACCATGTGAGCGCAAAGCGCAACTCTCCTTTGGCAGTAACTCGTTCGCTCGTACTTGAACATTTGGAAAAAGAGTATGCCCGTCATCTTTAAATTTTCATGGATGGTTCTGTGGACAAGGTCAAACAAGCTAGCACAGCGGCTTTTTACATTCCTTCTTTGGGCTGTAAGTGGTCTGTACGCTTTACTGCTGTCGTATCCTCCACAACGGCCGAAAGGGTTGCTATTGAGGCGGCTTTACGGAAGTTAGGGCCTTGTCCGGCTCAACGTGTTGTCATCCGAACTTATTCAAAATCTGCTCTTGAGAAGTTAGAGCGCGGATTCCCTACTGACGCCTTGTCTATAAGCTCTCGATCTGCGCTTGGTGCAGAATCTGCAAAGCAGAGGCTTTACTCTATATTTCCAATGGATGCCCTCTCACATAGGAGTCAGCGCAATGAGGTGGCAGACAGTCTCGCCCATAAAGCTCTTCAAGGAATCCATAAAAGAAAGTACCTCAAGATGGAAAAGGTCGCTACAGAAAAACGGTGATCGATCATTTTAGTACCCTATGCAGTGCGCCCCGCGAGCCATGCGTGACCAAGGGGCTGAGAAGATCCCAGGCCACTCTACTACATCGAATTCGCACAGCCTCTGCTCGCACTCCTGCTTGGATGCATAGGACGGGCGTGCCATCGTCTCCGCTATGTTCTTTATGTGGTGTGAGCGGGGATATCGAACATTATATTATGTACTGCCCAGAGTACAACGCGGATAGGTATGGGATGTTCGCTTCCTTCAAGAAGACCGGAGCCCCTCACAGTACAGTTCAGGACATTGTCTACCCGAGTGGAAACCAGACATGTAGAAGGGAGGCTGCACGCCTTGTTTTAACATTTCTGCAGGACACTGATCTTGTCTCCTAATGGTGACAGCAGGAACGGACTATGGCCTACTGTGATTGAATGTGTGCGTAGATGGTGTCTTCTGGAGTGGACTATGTTATACTGTGAGTGAATGTGTCTATGAATTGTAGCACTACAATGGCCTATGTTCTACTGTGACTGAATATGTACATAGATGGAGACTTCTGGAGCGGACTGTGTGGAGTGAATGTGTGCATATATGGTGACTGCGGGAGTTGAGTATGGGCTATTATAAGTGACTGTACGCATAGCGAGGTAGATTCGACAGGTTTTTAGGACAGTATTAACATAGAAGTGACACTACGGTCAATCAAAATTGCCGTTTGGGCGAGTTGGTGTGACATGATTCGAAAAGACCAGCGCGGAAAAAGACAGGGACACGAGAACAAAAAACACTGACGACAGGACGAGCGCTGACTAACAACTCTTTATTGTCGAGGAGTGCACCCAGCACAATATATGCCAAAACACAACGTGACAGTCAGGGGGCCAAAGATTGCAACCTAATCCACAGTCATCACGGGGCGGCCAACACGTGCTTGAACCAGAAGGAAAAAACCACATAAAGTGAATAAAAGGGGTGAAACTTTATGAAGTCAGCATATCAAAAGTACTTTAACCAGCAAAAAAAAAACAAGGAAAAAAACACAAGTGCCAAAAAACATCGTGGCCAAAGGGCGGTGTCAAGAACACTTTAACAACAACAAAGAGCGAGCCTAAAAGGGCCCAAGCAGGCGAAGCAAAAGCAGAGTCAGAAATCTAAAAACAGATAAAACGTCATGCAACCCTACAGACGCCACAAACGACTAAAACCAAATGAAAACAACCTAAAAAGCAAAACCTTGTCAACGCCAATAAGGTAAGAGGTAAAAAACAGTCTGCATGTAAAAACACAATTTGGACAATTACCACTTATGAGCCGCACCAAAAAACCTCAGGAGAAGAATGCGCACGGGCTAGCATAGGAAAATTTATGAGCAAACTGGGAAGTGGCAGGCGAACACGTAAAATCAGTAATCTTTAGGCATGGTCAAGGAAGCGCATTTCTTTCTCGTGCAGTGAAATTGAGGGCGTGCTTACGCAACTGTCCCCTGCCTTAGCAATAAAGTAGACCTCAATGACCTCCCTTTCTGTTTTGTTTTTTGATGTTTTGTTTTTCGAATCATGTCACACCAACTCGCCCAAACGGCAATTTTGATTGAACGTATTTCTTCTACATTGGGCTCTTTTCTATGTCGTCCACCCAAGCACAATTCTGCCATCACGCTGGTCAACCTTGTGGCCGCGACCACCTGTCAGTCGAGGGTGGTGTCCTTCTGTTTGAAGTAGAGGATTGTTCCGCTCGAGGTTCAGGCCCTCTTCGGCAGCCTGGAACCGTCCTGGGGCCACGCCCGTCGTGTGGGAAAGATCTTGAAGTCCGAATACTGGCGACAAGTGCGACTTTATCACGACTGCCTCAGATGCGTCATCCATCAAGAAGCACCTGGGTGCATGGAGCACAAACGATTCCAGGACTTCATGAAGTTGGCTGCCCAAGCCACCGAGTTTTTGTGGAAACGCGCCCGCCTGCGCCTCCAGGCAAGAACTACAGTGAAGAAGGCTTTGCAAAACCCTGTCACGATGCTCGAAGGTGCTTCTGTGCCAAGTGACGTCCAGGCCATCCTACAAAAAGGACCGAAGTTTGCCTACGAACCTACCACCAGCCGACCTCAGATGCTGGCAATGGTTAGAGACGTTGCTGACCGTTCCCATGACAGAGACAAGGAACGGCTCATCGGGGATGGTGTGGATTGCGTCATCCGCAATGTGAGTCGAGAGCAGAAGGCAGCCCCTCCGTTCGCTAAAGTATTGAGCTGCCTAGAACGCAACAATTTGACCGTTTTGCAACCGGACAAGGAAGGGGGCTTTGTTGTAATGCCGCGAGATACTTTCAATGAAAAGGCAATGGCTGCCATCGACAAGAATTTTAAGCCTGTACAGTTTCGTGCTTCTAGGAAGAAATCGGCTGCACTCGCGCTTTTGAAGCAGTGCCAGCTAGGTGGTTTGGCAAAGAAAGTGGACGGTGCAAAAACCGGCTGCCTGGAAATTTTTTTCACAGGAAAGACGCAAAAACCGGAATGCCCGCTTAGATCAATTGTCCCAGAAAAAGGTGCGTGGCAGGAGCATGTGGGACATTACCTAAGGGACAATTTGAAGAGCTTGTTGGGAGAAGACCCGTTCCAGATTCGCAGCTCATTGGAACTTGTGAATGATCTGAGAGCCGGCATAATGGTAGCGGCGACTGCCTTCTCGCTAGACGTTGAGGACTTGTTTTACTCTGTTCCGCATGATGGTCTCTACAACGCAGTTCGCCAGAGGATAGACGACACTGGAGGCGTGGTGTTTCAGAATACAGCCGGCATAGGCGTGGACGATTTTATGGAGCTCCTGAGCTTTTACCTCTCGTCCACTGTCGTTTCTTTCAGTGGTAGATTTTTGACCCAGAAATCCGGGATTTGTATTGGCTCGTCAGTTGCCCCGGTATTGTGCGATGTTTATCTGGCTGCAATGGATAGAAACATTGATAAGAAATTGAAGGATAAACATGTTGTGAAAGTTTACAGGTATGTGGATGACTACCTTGTAGTCATGGACACAGCTGCCATTGACCATTTGGCGGAGGCCGCTAGTAGTATCTCCGAACTGTTCAAAGCCTTTTCTGGTGGTCTGAATATCACTATTGAGTTGCCTGTGAATAACAGCATCCAGTTTTTAGACGTGTTGCTTCTTTTTAAGGACGACCATGTTTGCTGGTATTACAACGTAAGGTGTAGAAAGAGTTTGCTACCATTTGACAGCGCGCACTCAAAGTTAATAAAAAGAATGATAGTAACAAACGCACTTCAGGCGGCGTTAGCCAAGAGTTGTGTGCATATGACAAAATCAAGCTTTGACAACCAGGTACAGCGCCTCTACTCTGCCGGGTACACGCCGTCATTAGTTACTAATATATGTGAGGCGATGGTCAAAAAGTTAAAGGAGGGGAGGCAGGTTGGGAAGGAGCGAGAGAAGAAACGCGTTGCAGTCATACCGTACCTTCACAAGATGTCCCACAACGTGAGAAAGGTAGCAGGACGGTATAACGTCCAGGTCGTCTTTTCCGCACCGTGCAAGCTATCGAGGATATGTGTCTTGAACAACAAGGCAAGACAGGCGACCTGCACTACGAGACACGGGCAACGGTGCACACACTGCCGGACAGGGGTTGTCTATCAGATACCCCTAACGTGCGGTAGTGTGTACATAAGCCAGACGGGAAGATGCTTTAATGTCAGGGCCAGGGAGCACTTCCTCAACGTAGATAGAGGGTCTGGAAGTAATATAGCAGACCACTGCAACAAGCCTCGCCACAAGTGTAAACCTATATTAGAGAACACAAGGTTCTTAGCAACATCAAAAAACAAAACAGAAAGGGAGGTCATTGAGGCCTACTTTATTGCTAAGGCAGGGGACAGTTGCGTAAGCACGCCCTCAATTTCACTGCACGAGAAAGAAATGCGCTTCCTTGACCATGCCTAAAGATTACTGATTTTACGTGTTCGCCTGCCACTTCCCAGTTTGCTCATAAATTTTCCTATGCTAGCCCGTGCGCATTCTTCTCCTGAGGTTTTTTGGTGCGGCTCATAAGTGGTAATTGTCCAAATTGTGTTTTTACATGCAGACTGTTTTTTACCTCTTACCTTATTGGCGTTGACAAGTTTTTGCTTTTTAGGTTGTCTTCATTTGGTTTTAGTCGTTTGTGGCGTCTGTAGGGTTGCATGACGTTTTATCTGTTTTTAGATTTCTGACTCTGCTTTTGCTTCGCTTGCTTGGGCCCTTTTAGGCTCGCTCTTTGTTGTTGTTAAAGTGTTCTTGACACCGCCCTTTGGCCACGATGTTTTTTGGCACTTGTGCTTTTTTCCTTGTTTTTTTTTTTGCTGGTTAAAGTACTTTTGATATGCTGACTTCATAAAGTTTCGCCCCTTTTTTTCACTTTTTGTGGTTTTTTCCTTCTGGTTCAAGCATGTGTTGGCCGCCCCTCGATGACTGTGGATTAGGTTGCAATCTTTGGCCCCCTGACTGTCACGTGGTGTTTTGGCATATATTGTGCTGGGTGCACTCCTCGACAATAAAGAGTTGTTAGTCAGCGCTCATCCTGTCGTCAGTGTTTTTTCTTCTCGTGTCCCTGTCTTTTTCCGCGCTGGTCTTTTCGAATCAAGACACTACGGTGGAACAGTTCCCGGCATAGTAAGCAAGGCTAATGTCATCTGTAGCATTCAACACCTCAACTCAACTCGGAGGTACAGCTGGGGCGCTCCGGTCGGGAGGCCGTTCGGGCTATCCTAGGTCACCATAATGTGTAGGTCGCTTAAGAAGGCGACCGCGGTCACATTTATTGAGGGCTGCTGCAGAATAGTGAGCAGCGGAGCGGCGGCTGCAGCGTCCGGCCCTTGTCAAGGCCCCGATCGTTCCCCTCGGCTCGCGCTTCAGGTTCTTCCTCCTCTTCGCGCGTGCCGCTACGGCCGCTACAAGGCGGCGCTACAATTCTTTTCGTGTCAACCGTACTACAAAACGGGGCGGAGGCGTTGCCCTACTCGTGAATTAGAACAGATATGTCGGCGAACTGTTATCTGATCACTGCTTTTGCAACGCTGATATCGAAATGCTCACCGTGAAGCCTGCATGCCAAACTTTTTCTGTTCTTTACCGGCCCCCTCAGGGAAACTTAGCCATATTTTTTGATCACTTTGAGCGCGAAATGGTTCTTTTTTCAATTCAGAAACTTTTCCTTCTTGTATTGACGGAGATTTCAAAATTTATATGAGCACAGCAACATCTTTCAGCGCTCCTCCTGGCCACTGGTTTTCACAATGCTATATCAACAGTCCTACGCGTATCACTGCTACCTGTTCTTGGACGCTAGAGCTCGCCGTTACAAATAGTGAAAATGCACGCGTCTTGGGCCGTATTGCAGTAGATATCACTGATCATTTGCCTGTTTTTAGCATCTAGAAAAACAAATCCGTAAAAAGGCAAATGTAAAGGCTCAGCGGCAACTTATTTCTCAGGAGTGACTTGAGCAATTTATGGGGACCGTATTGATTTAATGAACTGGGATCCGGGATGCACAGAATATGTAGCTGAGGGTGCTTATCACAAATTCCTGAAAATTTCTCTTCTAATGCAGAATGACTCCTTCCTGTGGTTGACATAACGCAGTGTAAGAACGCTCGCAAACCCTGCATGAACCGTCGCCTTATACACGACTCGTGAAAAAGAAACACAAGATGTCTGCCAAGTTCATTAAAACTAGGGATGAGGACGTAATAAGTCATTATGTAACCGTTTGAATAAATAAATTAGGCGAGGACCTCTTACTATAACAACTTATTTGATAAGCATCTTCCTACAGCAACCGCGAAGAAAACGTTTAAAGTTGCTCCTAAATAGAGACACACATAACAGGAATATGACCGATATATGGGGAGGCGAAACTACTTCGATTATGATCGATTACTGTCTAAACTGGATGACCTTCCACTGTCAACAAGGCGTGAACTCCGTGATGGTTCATTCTTTCAGGGATCAATAAATTGCCCCGAACTAACCTGCGCACTTAAACTGACAGTGCACCCCAGGCAAAATGTGAGAAGCCATCGGGGAGGGAGACAACCGCAGATGTCTCCCTCCATCACTGCGCATTCAATACATGCTTAATACATCTGCATTGTTTGAAAATGCAGTTGTGGACATTTTCACCTTTAAGAGCTTTAATATGCATCCGTGTGCTTATATATGAGACTACCAGTTGAGTTCCTTTTACCCCTTTCTCTTCTTTGATGTCAGCCCGAAGGGGAGAGGTGGAAGTTGTTGGATGCCGACGTCTTGAGGTTCTAAACTTGCTCAGTCACATTACTCGTGGAACTTCAGGAAGTAAACTCTTTAATCACACAAAAAATAGCTAAGACAGAACGGAAGGTACAACAAGGAGAACAACTATGTACATAGTGATTGATCCGCAGAGTGACCAGACGAAATCAACCTCCGGTCCCACCAAAACGTCTTCTTTTAATCTCTAAGTCCCCGCCCTCAGTGGGGACACCAACCAATTAGGTCAAAACACAAGCACGCATCCAATCAAGGACCGGGGAAAGGAAAACACATCCAATAAAACACATGGGAGAGGAAAACACATTGAAAAAGAGACAGAGGAGCGTAAAACACGCCCAATCAAAGATTGGGGAGAGGGGACAGGACATTGTCACGAATACTAACAATTCCCCTCTCGGATCACTCCATCCTCCCCCGCGGGGCGGCATGATTACTCGCTTAAAGAGCATGCGAGGGCCGCACAGATTGTCGAAAGCCGTGCCACTTAAGGCGCCATCGCTCCCCAATTCTTCCTGATGCCCCACGTGTACAGGAAGTGCCTGGCAGTCATATGGAGCTGATACGCACTCACAGTGAACATGAGGAATGTGTCTTCAAAATTGCCTCCTAGCCACACACTGAACGACCGCCGCCCGGGTAATGGCCTTGGGCAGCGTCGCCGCGGTAGGGATGAAAGGCGACGCGCCTTCGTTGCTGCTTCTCGGAGCGGGGCTGCGAACAATGGGGCCCGGCCAAGCTGGGTCGCCTGCGCACCCCAAACTCTCCTCCGTCGCCGTCCGCTTGACTCGTTAGTTCCATGTGGAGTCAAAAGGAAATGGATCACAGCGTACGCACTCTTGTCCACATACAGGCGGCGTTCCGTACGTGATTACTTGGGGCTCCGGATGTGTCCAATCCAGCCGCGCACGACACCTCCCCACCAAGTGTGCTGCATAACATCTTGGAATGAAGCACACACAAAAAACCGAACAGACCAACGTGGCGCGGGCCCGGAGCCGAAGAAGCACCACCTGCCGCTGCCGAACCATATGCGTTGCCAAAGCCTCAGGGTACACCTCCATAAATGACATAACTCCAGGCCCCGGATACCCCCACGCCTCTAGTTGGCAGCTACGAGTCGCGACATTGCATCGGCATTAGCGTTTTGCTCCCCCTTTTTGTGCTCGACCCGGATATCGAATCTCTGCAGAGCGAGCGCCCAGCGTGTCAGCTTGGCGCTGTGCGGACTACTCAGAGTCAAATATTTGAGCGGGTTATGGTCCGTTATGACCCTAATTTGTGCGCCACACAACCAGACTTCAAGTCGCCCCAATGCCCAAATGATGGCATAAGCCTCCTTCTCGATAGTCGCCCAGCGGGTCTGAGCCGGGCTTAGCTTTTTGCTCAGAAAAGCGATAGGCTGCTCGCGGCCCTCGTCATCGCACTGGGCAAGGCAGGCACCCACCGCGTAGTCCGAAGCATCGGTTGCGAGCACGAACTCCTTACTTGGGTCAGGCGCATGAAGTGAGGATGCGCTCTTCAAGCAAGCTTTCACCTCATCAAAAGCTTTCTGCGCCTCGTCATCCCATGGGAGCCGCTGCGGTGTCCGCCTGTTAGTTAAGCTCGTCAGTGGGAGCACGACGCGAGAATAGTCGGGGACATATTGTCGGTAATAGTTAGCTAAGCCCAGAAAGCTTCTGAGCTCCTTCTTTGTTTGGGGCCTCGGCATCTCGTCTATTGCCTTGACCTTTCCTGGATTAGCGCTGTGCTTCCCCGACCCAACCACATGGCCCAAAAATTCGACTTCTCGTCTCGCGAAATGACATTTGCCTGCGTTCACGGTGAACCCGGCGGCTGCGATCGAAGCGAGCACCGCCCGAACGTGCCTCAAATGCTCCTCCCAGGTGTCTGAATAAATCGCGAGGTCATCTATGTAGGCGCATGCGTACTCGCGGTGCGGTGCTAGTACCTGGTTTATGACCCTCTGAAATGTCGAACTCGCATTTCGAAGGCCGAAGGGCATGACCCTCCATGCGTACTGCCCCACCGGAGTGACGAATGCCGTGAGGGCCTGTGCCTGCTCGTCAAGGGATATTTGCCAATAGCCTCTCAGCATGTCTATTAGGCTGATGAAGTTGGCCTTCGCTACTCGGAACAGCAGCTCGGACGGTAGGCTCATCGGGAAGGCGTCCTGCTCGGTTATCGCATTCAACTTCCGATAATCGCAGCACAGGCGCAGCCCCCCATCTTTTTTAGCGACGCAAACCACTGGGTGAGCATGAGGACTCTCAACGGGATATATTAGTCCCCACTCCAGGAGCTCATCTACTTGCCTCTCCACTTCCTTCCGATACGCCATCGGGACCTTGTACGCATGGCCAGCCCGTGGCTGAACACCCTCCTTTAGCACGATTTTGTGCGCTCCTAGCGTGCATTTGCCGGGCCTACTGCTGAAAACCTGGCCATTCTCTTCGATCAGTGCCTCTAGATCTCGGCGCTGCGCTTCGTTCAAATGTTCGAGAGCACCCGGCGGCAGCGCGTCGCCTGGCACTGAGCGCATGGGGAACGTGGGCACGTCGCCGAACTCCGCGTCGCCCTCGAATATCACCCCTACTACATTCACCCGTGCGTGGTATGCTCTGAGCTTGTTTGCGTGGACAGTCCGACATGCGCCATTGTCGAGTTTGATCAGATAACTGTACGGGCGCGTCTTCCGCATTACCGTCACAGGCCCCGTCCACTTGGACATCAACTTTCCCTCGCCATCCCTTTCAAGCAACAACACCTGCTGCCCATCTGTGAAGTGTTTATCGACAGCGCGCAAGTTGTATTGTCCAGTGTACCTGCGTTGCGCTACCGTGCTGTTGTTACTAGCCTTTGCGTTTGCCTCGGCCAGCTTCTCGCGCAAAGCTGACAGGTACTCTGCCGCCGGCGTTGCCAAAGAATCTGGTACTGCCCAGTCTCCCGTCCAAGTTTTTTGGAGAATGGATAACGGTCCGGTCGGTATTCTGCCATACATTAACTCAAACGGCGACTGCCCGGTCGTCTCATTAGGGACCTCTCTGTAAGCCCAGAGCAAGAATGCCACAAGCCTATCCCAGTCACGTCCGTGCTCCTGAATAATCTGGAATAGCATGGATTTGAATGTTCCATTCCAGCGCTCGACCAGACCGTTGCTTTGAGGGTGGTCCGGCGTGGAAAACCTCGGAGAGGCGCCCAATTTTCTGAGAAGCTCTTGTGTAAGCTTTGCGGTAAAATTTGTGCCCTGGTCACAGCACACTGTTTCAGGGACTCCCAGGCGCGCGAATATTTGCAAAAGAGCGTCACACGTGGCCTTAGCGGTCAGCGCTTTTAAACACATGACTTCGGGCCAACGCGTGTTCATGTCCACTACACAAAGTGCATAGCGGTGCCCTCGAGCTGACGGTGGTTCTATCGGTCCTATGCAGTCGATGTTTACCACTTGGAATGCGGCCTCTGGTCTAGCGATCGGCGCGATCGGCACTCGATCTGCTGTGCGTGCACGCGACTTCACCTGACATGAGTGGCATGTGCGGCAGTACTGCTTCACGTCGCGTGTGACCCCGGGCCAGAAGAATGAAGCCTTTATCCGCTGAAGCGTTTTCCGCTCGCCGAGATGACCTGCCCACACTGAGTCGTGCGCCATTTTTAACACCTCTGCGCGTCGCTCGGTTGGGAGGACAAGCTGAGTACATGGATGCCCAGCAACAGGCTCCTGGTGGAACAAAAGCTCGTCCCGGACCGCCATGCCGTGTGTTCCCTCTCTAGCCTGAGCCCACGCTTCCTGGAGTGATTCGTCTCCAATCTGCGCCTCGCGAAACCGTTGCCGCGTCGTCTGTGCCACCGCGGTTTCCCCTTCGCTGCAATCTGCTGCTACCGCGCCCGCTAGAACCTCGTCAACCCGCTTCTCCCTCTCTTCGATTTCTTCGTCAGAACCCTCGGCTTCTCCCTGTTCTTGCGCATGGACACGATCGCTCAGAAGCTGCTCATAGTCTTCTGGAGTGATTAACGCGCTTATCCCAGTTATAAGCTCGTCTGTGACTGCACACAGTATGCCCCGCTCCGACGGGTCAAATGATACTCGCGGTGCTCCCTGAGTTGTTACTAGGGGAACGTACGCCAGCTCCGCGACAACCTGCTTTCCGAAAGCCCCGGTGAGTTTTATTGCTGCCCCCGCGCATTCATATCGCGGCACGAGCGACCTGCGGATGACCGTGATGTCGGCCCCTGAGTCAATGCGCGCACTTATAGCGTTCCCGCTACTCAACAAAGTCACCTCTCCGGCGCTGACCTTCTCCTCCGCGGGCTGCCTTTCCACTGAGCCGTGCACTGTCTCCCTGTCATGCAAGGGGACCGATATACGGGCGATTACTGATTTCTGGTCTGCGCGTCCGCCCCCCATGTCTGGCTTTTCCGCGGTTTGTCTTTTCGGGCAAAATCTTGCGATGTGCCCACGCCCGTGGCAATGGAAACACTGTCCACGTCCCCGGGGCCGCGTGTTGTTTGGTCGGGACTGGGTTCCGTCGCGCTGTGTTACCTCGACTGCCTCGTTCGTCGCCACCGCCGCGCTCGCTGCTTTCCCGACCTTATATCTTCGGCTTTCGTCGTGGTTTTCTGCCAGCGTGACAATCTCACTAGGTTTTAGGAACCCTGGCTTATCATTTAGAGCAACGTGCGCTCTCGCCTCTGCACTGAGGGCTTCCTTTAGTCGGTCCGCGACGGCTAGCAGTTTGAACTCCTCTAACGAAGTTACCTGACAGCTGTTTAAATAGTATTCCAGGTAGTTCTGCAGGCGTACCGCAAACTGCTCCCACGTCTCATTTGGGTTTTTGTTCGCGGATGAGTAAAGACGCTTGTATTCGGCGGCAGTGAGCCTCAAGCCGTCTAACACTTTAGCTTTCAGGAGTGCGTACTCGCTCCTTTCCTCTGCGGACAACCGCGTGAGTAGCATGCGTGCCCTCTCGCTAAGGTGTGGCAAAACTAGTCCAGCCCACCACTGGGTTGGAGCTTCGTATGACCCCAACGTGGCCTCTACGTCCTCGAACCACCCTTGTACCAGGGCTTCTTGAAGCGGCATCGGCGTGAGGACGCCTTTCATAAGGTTAGCAAATTTCAACCTTCTGTCCTCGTCCATTCTTCCGCTCGCTCCCGCGCTCCCACCAAGCCCACCCGCTGTTCCGCTCTGCTTAAGATTCAGCCTTGTATTTTCCAAAGCCAACCGCTCCTTTTCCACCGCTAGTTCAGCAATTCGTAATTGCACTTGCAACTCGGTCATTTGTTGCACCGGCGCGCTAACTGTCAGAGGGTACGTCGGACCCTCATTTGCCTGACCCGCGGCTGCCAACTCTCCGTTTCCTGCCCCGTTCTCCATCTCTTTCTGTTTAACACTGTCACTTCTCAAAACCCAAGGCTTTGGCATAAGCACAAGCCCGACAGAAACAGAAAGGTACTCGCCCGGCTACCGAAGCTCCGCTTTACGAGGCTGCCGGTGCCCCAGCATGGAAGACTGGCCCGGAAGTTGGTCGCTGCGCCGCACGGTCCCGGTTGGAACTCGTCTCCTTGATCCGCGTCGTCGTCGGCTCCTCCTGATCAACAGCGCCCGCCTTGACTCTGGTCACCTGGTTCCTTCAGCTGCCGGCTGACTTGGACCTTCACCGTCACGTCGGCGTTGACCAGCTGTCACTCTTCAAATCTTCTCCTCTGGACGTGCCACGCTATAACTCGTCCGCCGCCTTGTACTTCCGCCCTCCTTCAGTTGCCTCGAGTAGGACGACGTCGCATTTCTGTCGACTGCGCCAGTTGAGTTCCTTTTACCCCTTTCTCTTCTTTGATGTCAGCCCGAAGGGGAGAGGTGGAAGTTGTTGGATGCCGACGTCTTGAGGTTCTAAACTTGCTCAGTCACATTACTCGTGGAACTTCAGGAAGTAAACTGTTTAATCACACATGAAATAGCTAAGACAGAACGGAAGGTACAACAAGGAGAACAACTATGTACATAGTGATTGATCCGCAGAGTGACCAGACGAAATCAACCCCCGGTCCCACCAAAACGTCTTCTTTTAATCCCTAAGTCCCCGCCCTCAGTGGGGACACCAACCAATTAGGTCAAAACACAAGCACGCATCCAATCAAGGACCGGGGAAAGGAAAACACATCCAATAAAACACATGGGAGAGGAAAACACATTGAAAAAGAGACAGAGGAGCGTAAAACACGCCCAATCAAAGATTGGGGAGAGGGGACAGGACATTGTCACGAATACTAACAATTCCCCTCTCGGATCACTCCATCCTCCCCCGCGGGGCGGCATGATTACTCGCTTAAAGAGCATGCGAGGGCCGCACAGATTGTCGAAAGCCGTGCCACTTAAGGCGCCATCGCTCCCCAATTCTTCCTGATGCCCCACGTGTACAGGAAGTGCCTGGCAGTCATATGGAGCTGATACGCACTCACAGTGAACATGAGGAATGTGTCTTCAAAATTGCCTCCTAGCCACACACTGAACGACCGCCGCCCGGGTAATGGCCTTGGGCAGCGTCGCCGCGGTAGGGATGAAAGGCGACGCGCCTTCGTTGCTGCTTCTCGGAGCGGGGCTGCGAACAATGGGGCCCGGCCAAGCTGGGTCGCCTGCGCACCCCAAACTCTCCTCCGTCGCCGTCCGCTTGACTCGTTAGTTCCATGTGGAGTCAAAAGGAAATGGATCACAGCGTACGCACTCTTGTCCACATACAGGCGGCGTTCCGTACGTGATTACTTGGGGCTCCGGATGTGTCCAATCCAGCCGCGCACGACACTACCTATTTCGCGTACACATCGTGCATGCTTAAAATTTTGTAGCATGATTGAATGTACAATGGTGCAGCACATCCCAGGCAGGAAGGCTGTTTGTGGGCACCTTTTTTTTGTGGGTACACTGCTCTCCTAACTCTGAAATAAACTGTATTGGATAACATTCATAGAAACTTTGTTACCCTTGGCCTTCTCGAAGACTTCCCGGAAGCTTTTGACTGCTTAAGCCATATAGCATCCTTATAACAAAGCTATCTTGGTACGGTGTCTGTGGCACAGCCCTGGAATTAATTAAATCCTAATTAAGCGACAGAACACAAATGGTAAGCTTGCGTAACCATCGATCAAACTTTCTACCAGTCACTAACAAGTGTTCCGCAAGGAAGACTACTTAGACCGCTTTTGTTTAATGTATTTGTCAATGATATTGTACACATTGACAAGCCAATTAAATTCATCATATACGCCGACGACTGTACAATACTTATGCCCGCTCATGATTCAAATGTCCTGAGAGAGCAGTGCCAAAACTTTCTTATAAAGTTGTCCTCATGGTCAAAGTTAAATGGACTGAAAATCAACCCAACAAAGACGAAAGTAATGATTTTCAGAACGAAAAATAAAGTGTATCAATTGAACCATCCAATCACCTACGAAGGCCTGAATATAGAAATAGTTGAGTCACACGAAATACTAGGAGTTATATTCCACAGTAATCTAAACTGGGACTCCCATGTTGTAGACATATGCAAGAAAATCTCCAAGGCAGTTGGCGCTATCTCACGTTGCCGGACAATCCTTCCAATGCAAATTAAGCTTCAACTACATCGTGCATTATTTGCGTCACACATCTACTAGTATACTGCCATCTTGTTTAGGGAATCATCACAACCACTGATATGCACAAAATCTTTGTCCTGCAAAAAAGAACCCTCCGTTACATTGCAAACCACGAATACCTCTCTCACACCAGTCCCTTGTTTGCGGCCTATAATATCATCCCCGTGTCGTGTTTGTACGACTTTCGTATGTTACGCTCATTTTATCTTTGGCGAAGCTTCTTCCATGAATTCTTAATTGCCACCGCGTTATTAAAAGGTCACGAAAGTATCGCTTCAACAAGAAACTCTGAAATTTGGTTCGTCTCACGCTTCCGCACTAATTATAAAAACCAGTCGCTAAAACATAATCTTCCATCACTGCTAAATAGGTACAGTTATGATACTAAGCCCACGCTAAACCAGTTGAGGAAACAATTTCTCAAGATATCAGAATAAAAATCGCATGAACAATGCTCTGGTTACTACTCTTACGCAACATATCTTTGGAACTAGTTGTGCTTTTCTCATAACCTAGTGCAGTTGTTTGCTGTACTTTGTTGCCATTTTTTTTAGTTTACATATGTGGTGTTTTAATTATTGTATAAATGGCAGGTGTCTGCCATTTGAAGTAGTTCCCGGCTGTTTTGTATAAGAAATATGTTATACGTCTCAGGGCTTCGTCTTGATTGCAATGTTTGATTACATGATTTATTTATTGGAGCTGCAATGTTTTATATACTACATATCTTGCTTTTTCGAGCGCTTCTGTAGCGCACGTGTGAACACGTCGGTTTCGTTGTTCTGCTCTGTTTATTTCGAGGTCTCTACATTGTAGTGTTTTCAGGTTCACCACCCCCACCTTGTAATGGTCACCTTGGCCTCGTCAAGCTGCCTCGAGCACCTTTTAGCCCAGGTGCTCAAACCAGCAAATATCTGCTGAAAATAAAACGATTTTATTTGATTTGATAAACACCCGAATAGAAATGTGCAATCCTGGGAAACCTTATTGCTCAACCACAAAGCAAAAAAACAACGCGAAGTCATCCGTCTCGCCCTGACCGCCGCCGAGTGCCAAGGGATTCCGGCCGACGGTTAGGGCAATGAATGGGGGTTTAGGCTATAGCCTTCTTCTCCGCCATTTCTGAAGGGTGCAAATTAAAGTTATTTCTCTCTCTCTCTCGGCTGCTGACCCGTAAGACGCGGGCTCGATCCCGACCGAGGCGTTCGCATTTCGATGAAGGCGAACAGCTAGAGGCTCGTGGACTACGCTATATGTCAGTGCACGTTAAAGAATCCCAGGTGGTCGAAATAATCAGGAGCCCTCCACTCATAGCATGAGTCATTTTGGAGTGCTAAACCCGCATAACCCAAACCATAAGCGAGTCTTTGGGTGGCGCACATGTCCTGTTTACGCAGGCTTCTGCCTCTCCACTGAGCTGTCGGGTAACGTGTTTCATCCCGGGAGCAACGAGTGTGAAATGGTGTCCTTGTTTCCACATTGATGCAGGTGGCGTGGCAGGTGCCGCGAAACCGGTTTTGTTTGCTTTCTTTTTGACTCGACTCGAAACTTATTCACAGGTGGTTACATGAAAACGCGATTTACAGGGCGAGATCCCGGAGCGTATCGGGATCTCCGGGACATGGTGCTGGAACCCAGGCCGCCTCGTCTGAAGGAAACGATCCCCTTGACGAAGGCCGGCAGGATGGATCTCGTCAAGCCACCGGAACCGGAAGAAGACAAACAACCACTGCTTAAGCAAAGGGCATTCCTGACTGCAACAGAGGCTATTGGTAATTGTCACTACCTTAATCGACGAAGACAGCTTTGTTCCGCTGGAGACAAAGCCATTCTCCTTCCAGAAGACAAACCGTAAACAAAAAGTTCACAAGTCAATGAGGTACTGTAAGCTTCATAAGAGATGTGAAGACAAAGGCAGCAGGAGAACAAAGGCAGACTGATCGAATGCAAAGCAGCAAGCGCCCCACGAATTCGGAATCAAGAGAAATACCACATTGCAGAACTCAAGGTGAAACAGTTTAAATAGTCCAAGGTTCGACGGAACACCGTCTGGTCAGGGCGAAGCATGATTTATTCACAAATGAAAATTGGGTCACTGACCAAGTCGAAAGAAGAAAAATGACGTTTCGGGTCCCATACGGGGCCCTTGTTCACAATGAGGCTGTCACAGAAGAAGGAATGGTTATATACGCTTCAGAATCTGCTGCAATCTTTTCACGTAGATAGGATGTAGCGTGCCCTGATTCTTGTTTAGCGTGTTGGCCGTTGTCTGGATGATTAGGGATTCTAGATGAAGTCTTGCAGATAGGTTTCTTTCCGTCGCCAAGATTTCCACCTCATCCCAGCCAATCTCGTGGCCAGTGGACAGCACGTGCTCTGCAACTGCATTTTTTGCTGCGCGCTTGTTTCTGACGTCGCCCTGGTGCTCCTTCATGCGCCGCTGGAAGTTCCCGGTTTCCCCAATGTAGACGGAGGGGCAGTCGCTGCAAGGGATCCTATAAACAACGCCAGGGAACTTGGCACGTGGTAGCGGGTCCTTCACGTTGACCACATCGGCTCGCAGTTTGCTAGTTGGCACGTGTGCAATGTGCACTTCGTGTTTACGGAAAATCCTAGAAAGGGCCTCGCTGATCTGACGCACGTAGGGAATCGCAGCACGTTTTATCTTTTTTGTCAGCTGTTGTGCTCCTCGTGTGTAGGTGGCTTTCTTGGTGACTTTGCTGGTAAAATTTCTAGGGTAGCCGTTTCGCTCAAGATCGTGCTGTATAAGCTTCATCTCGTTGCCAAGGCTGACCGGGTCGGAACAGATGTTTTTAGCACGGTTGACAAGTGACGCAACCACTGAACGCTTGTGAGCCGTAGGATGAGCGGAATCAAAATCCAGGTATCTCCCCGTGTGCGTTGCTTTTCGGAAGACGCTGAAGGCTAACCGATGCGCATCACGTTTGACGAGCACATCCAAGAACGGGATCATGCCGTTCGCTTCCTCTTCCAAAGTGAAATTTATGGATGGCTCTACGGCATTCAGGTGTTCAAGGAAGCTGTGAATGTGCTGCTTGTTTAAAATGCAAAAGCAGTCATCAACATACCTCAGAAACACCTTTGGACGATGTGTGAACGAGTTCAGGGCTTTCTGTTCAATAGACTCCATTGTCAGGTTGGCAGCCGTGACTGAAATGGACGCTCCCATTGCGGTTCCGAAGATCTGCTTGTACACTGTGCCGTTGTAAGAAAAATACGTATTGGCTAAGCAGAAATGAAGCAATTCGCTGATCTCGCTGACGTTCAACGGCGTGCGATCGGGAAATGAGGGGTCGCTTTTTATGAGCTCCTTGCAGGTTTCCACAGCAAGATCGACCGGGACACTTGTGAACAGGGAACATACATCAAAGGACACGAGCACATCGCTTTCTTCGAGGACGACATCCTTGACTTTTTCAATAAAGTCTTGCGAATTCTTGATGTGCGTCGCTGTTTGTCCCACCAACGGAGCCAACACTTTGTGCAGATAACCGGATAGACGGAAAAGATTAAGTTCAAGCCAACAGCGTGATCAGCCAGCTTGTTGATTCGAAAGCCGATTCCGGATCTCAGGATTACCTCGCGCTGTACGCAAACATGCATCCCAAGCCGCGGTTAAAGCCTAGTAGTGCGGTGTTACGATCCTGTGTTGGAAGCATCTGGGAACCATGCGGAAAGAAGGATTTCTTCGCCAAACAATCCTCGGTTTGCGAGATGATTGGTGTGCTATCCCAACAAGCACTCAGCGTATTCAAGAGCAGTTCGAAAAAAGTTGTGCACGAATTTCACCACCTTTGTTTACAGCCGTGTCCAGCGCCAGCCGAAAAATCATAATTGAAACCGAAAATCGCAGTCATCTGTAAGAAAGCCATTGGCGATATGCCACCGAGGCTGTAGCGATTCTTCTTTAGATTGTTCAGGCATGGTTTCGGCCTGCACTTTCTTCCAGAAAGGCAGCTCCTGCTCGTAGACATGTTGTCACGGGCTCCCATCAAACGGAAAGCGATTACGTCAGCACCAATGATGCAGAGGTGCATGCTGTGAGCAGTGTATCTTCCCTTATCAGCGATTACACATGCAAACGTCTCGCTGCTGAAACGAGCAAGGACACTGTGCTACAGAACTTGTGAATGGATGACCCGATCAGTTGAAACCCCGCTCCTCAGTGCTTTCTCATGCTGTCGTGCTCGAGAGAAGTAAGGTGATCAGGATGTGTCACGAGAGACTCGGTGAGAGACATTGCAGAGGACTCCCCAAGGCCATTATCAAGTGTAAAGCAAGGGCATATGTCATCGAAAACCGAGGCATTCGATCAGAAACGCGCTACATGCAAAAAGGAACCTTCGCTGATGCAACCTGTTCATGACCAACATTGGCAGCAGCTGCTATCGCGAAACCGGTTTTCCTACTTTCTGCTTTTTGCCCGCCTGGCATGGTGGGAAGGTGACAACATGCCCATCGGGTTGTGGGTAGACTGCCATAAAGGACGTTTTTTTTTTTTCGCTAGCGAGGCATCTCTAACGCACTACATTCGCGGTCAGTTTCCACTGCCAGCAGCAGACTTGGCCTGACGCGCCCTGACCTGACAGGGTTAAGACGAAAGGGAATATCCGAGTGCGCACCTAAAGACGAAACACGACGGTTCTAAGCATTCCCCGCGTGCCTACTATGAGGTTCCAAACAACTCTTGGTTTGAATAAACACTGGCACTAGAGTTTATTGACCAGATTGCTGACATTGTTTTCACTGCTGAAAACCATGACGTACCTAAAAGCTTACATGCACGTTGGCACAGGGCTTTCTGACGAACACAAGAGGGAATTTTCCGCCACAGTTCTCGGGCGGTGAGCTCGGCTGCAACACTCCCAGCGGCCGCGCAAGTCACGGCGTTCGTTGGCACACATCACTCGGGGCACACCGGGGCGTCTCGTAGCGGGGCGGCAGGTCTCCGGGCAGCGCGCCCGAGAGCACGGGGTCCGATTCCTTGAGGCGCGGCGGCTGCGGCCTGAGCAGCTGGGGCGCCGCCGTGGAGCGCAGGAAGACGCTCTCGCGGCGACGCATCCACAGACGGATGGCCAGGTGGCAGGCGCCCAGCGACAGCGCGCAGCCCAGCAGCAGGGCGATGATGGGCAGCGCCACGCTCGCCTCGTCGTCCGACGAGGGGCAGCCGCCGGAGAGGCCGCAGTCGGCCCGCGTCGGGCGCCACGCCAGCACCAGCAGCAGGCCGCCGCACCCCGGCGCCGCCGCCATTCCCTGCTGCCGACAATCGATGCGGGAGAGGTTTTCCTCACACCATCTCACCCCCGCCGAGTCTGCGCGTCGTCTGCTTCGCTCGGCGCCGCCGAGCAGGAAATTGCCAAAGAAAATATCTATGATAACTGTAGGGGAAGCTCTTTGTTGTTTGAGGCCAGGACGGGCGTTTTGCGGACTAAGACATATAGAGTCGGTACCACGAGATAGACACGTTGTGCGTTGCGTGCGGAGAGGAGGAGGAAACGGCTGAACACTCGATACTTTTCTGTAAAGGGCTTCACCCCACAGTGGAAAGCAGCGGGGCTGATTTATCCAAGGCAATGGCACTCCACAGGCTCTCCGGCGTCGAGAAAGGTGCGGCGACAGAAGACGAACACAAAGACGATGCTGATAGCTTTTTTTTCGACGTCAGAGGTGTCATACACCACGAGTTCATCCCACAAGAGCAGACGGCGACTCAGGAGTTTTATATCCGCGTGCTCCTACGCATGCGTGATGCACTGCGACACCGTCGCCCTGACTTATGGGCATCTGGAGAATGGAGTTTTCTTCACGATAACGCAAGACTGCACACGTACTGCTCTCAGCGTGATAAGATTTCTCTCCAAGCACAGCATTACTGTACTTTCCCATCCGCCATACTCGCCTGACCTCTGCCCATGCGATTTTTTCCGGTTTCCTCGTGTGAAGAGAGCCCTAAAAGGTCGCTGGGTGGGGAGCGTGGAGGCCATTCAAGACGACACGACAAAGGAGCAGACAGCCCTGCCAAAAGAAGCGTTTTCCAACTCTTTCCAAGACCTCAAGAAGCGTTTGAAGCTGTGTATAGACTGCAAGAGAGACTCTTTCGAAGGGGTGCCGCACAATGATTTAAATGTCAAACCCATTTTTTTAATGGACTCAGTCTCGGAACATTACGGACGAAGGTTGTATAACGGAAGAAATTTCGGAAGGGCTCAGTGAACAAAATTTCACAGATGTGTACCGATTACGAATACGCGAGGACAACATATAAGTAGATACAAAACACCTGGTCAACATATTCAACACCAACTTATTGGCGAAACCATCGAAGTGGGATAATCAGAAGTATATGTACGACACTATGTCCCTAACGCCCGGAGATGTTTCAGTTGCCAGAGGTTTAGCCACGGCTCACAGAGTTGCCGCGGCCGAAACGTGCACGAAATGTGCGTCGAAGGATCACACTTTAGAGAAGTGCGATGACGTTGGGCTGCATTGTGCATGCAATCTTTGAGGGAGAGCCCTTTGCTTACTCTTGGACGTGCCCATCCTGAAAACAAACAGACAAATAAATCGTGACTCTAAAACCGAAGAAAACATCCGCTTCGAAGAAGCAGGAAGGCGATACGGACTAACACAGGGCACATTCTGTTTCAGCACAAAAAAGAACTTGGCTGATGTCGTGAGCGGGCGCGGCACACCACACCGGCCTACGCCACCTGCCCAACTCACGTACAGTGAGCCTGAGGCATGGCCACCCGCACCTCTGGCCGACACAGCAAATGCCGCTGTGCCACTCCGAAAAAAGGCCCCGCCAGCCACCATCGCCCCTTCGGGAGAAGACGAACCCTCAGCCCGCGGGTTCTCCGCGGTACTCCAGTGCCCCCAGTGGGGCGATGGATGTAACCGCCAACCAGTCCGCCTGCTTTGCATCGGCGGAACTGAGCGAAAAAAGACAGATCCCTGATTATGAGCACAAAAACGAGGTAAATCTTTTCTATTTCCACCCCAAAATTTGTAAACATTACTTTTTTGGTACAATGGAACTGTAGTGGAATTACAGTGACATAACAGGTATACTAGCGTCACAGTTGCCTGTATCGTGATACTTGGTTTAAACAGCGCAAAAGACGCGGACGCAGAAGGGACACCCAAGACACACACAGCGCTGACTCTCAGCTATGTTTTTTCATGAAATTTACATGTATATATACAGATGGCTTGATGCACGACAGGTGGGAAAACAAATACAGTGCACAAAAGAGAGAGAGGAAAGAATGAATGCTAATCGCGTTTCACGCGCTTATCCAAGTACGCCCGTTCTTTTCCTGACAGGGCAAGGAAAGGTGTGCTAACGCAAAGGTCACCCAGAGCTAAAATCCTTTGAGCTTCAATTATTTCCCCCATGAGGGAAATAATTGAAGCCCAAAAGGGTGGGCGCGCGTGCCGATGTAAACGTTGTTTTTTCCGAGCCCGATAAGCTCTCCAGACTCTGCCATATTGTAAACAGCAGCAATGCAAGGATGATAGGCTGCGATAAGAAACACCAAAAAGGTTTTGTACCATGTACCAAAAATGTTGTGTACAGGTTTCCGCTTTCATGTGGCAAGCACTACACGGGGCAAACTGGTCGTTGCCTCAACGACCGGCTGCGGGAACACATCAACAACGTGAGCGGCACCGCATCCCGTCACCTGGGCATTCATTGCAGAGACTGCACAGAGGAGAGAAAAGAGAACAAGAAAGCGCCGTGTTATCCTGTTTTCAGTCAGTGCTGAGTGCTGTCAGATAACAGAACAAAAATCACTCGGGAAATCATTGAAGCTCATGAAATCCATAGATTCAAAGATGAATGTGTAAGCGTTGCCTCTAGCTCTGTCTGATAAAGAACTACGTTTCCTTGATGCGCACTGGTCTTGCGCAGCTGGTCTTGTGCCACGTGTGCTCAGGAATTGTCATTATTGCCAATCTGTAACTTGTGTATCTGTCTTTTTCATTTGAGATTGGTTGCCGCTATATTTAAGCAGTGGAAGTCGCCTCAATAAAAACCAGTTGTAAGTTCAGCGCCGTGTCTGTGCACTTGTCTGGTCCTTTGTCTCCTGCACTGCTGAAAAACAATGTCTCACCAACTTGCCCAAGCTTCTATAGTATAAGTGTGCAACAGCTGTATCTTACCGGTGCTCACCTTAGGGGCAGAAACGTGGATGCCAACGAAAAGAGTTCAGCTTAAGTTAAGGGCAGCGCAGCGAGCCATGGAAAGAAAAATGATAGGTGTGACGCTAAGTGACCGGAAATGGGCAGAGTGGGTGAGGCTGTTGAGGCACTGTTGAAATTCCTTAATAAAATATGGGTTACTGGGAAAATACCTGGGGAAGTGAAAAAAGTAGTTACAGTACTGAGACGCGAAAACCACCATCAAGTCCAAGCAGCTGCAGGCCGGCAGCTCTTATCAGCTGTATTGCAAAATCTTTCGAAAGTGTTGTCAAGACTCACTTTCGTGCTCGAATCCCGGCGACTCTTAGATATGCATCAATGTGGATTTATAAAAGAATGCTCGACCACTGATCACATTGTCCGCCTAGAAAGCAGCATCCTGGAGGCGTTCATCCGCAAGCAAGGTCTTCGACCTGGAGAAAACCTATGATATCGTGTGGAGGTTCGGTATCCTCCGTGAACTAGACGACTTAGGTGTCCACGGCAGGGTGCTGAACTACTTGAACAAATTTCTGGCTCCGCCTAAGAGTAACCCTCTCCATGAATTTGATCCAAGACAACGGCGTACGAATTCCTTAGCTAAAGTAATTCCCAAGTCCATAACGTATTTGGTCTATGTAGATGACCTACACATAGCATGCACTTCCTCCAGCAAACTACCTGTCAGAGACAGGTACAAATCACACTGAATAAACTGGCTGCTAGGCCAGAAAGAAATGTATTTACGTTTTCCCTTAAAAAAACTAGCTGTTATGTTTTCATTGAGACGGGGCCTACACAGGTCGATCAATCCTAATCTATACCTGAACCAAACCGCTCTACTAATTAAGCAAGAACGTAAATTTTTAGGCATCACTTTTGACAAGAAACTCACATTTCTGCCACACAAACCTTAGAAAGAAAGGTTTTCAAACTCATAACGTCCTGAAAGTGCTTTCACGAAAACAGTGGGGGTTCTATAGAGCATACCTTCTGAAAATCTATCGCTCCCTGGTACGCTCTAAGTTAAACTATGGGTGCATGGTATATGGGTCAGTAAGAGAATCCGACTTGAGACAATTAGACCCTGTTCACAATCTTGGTCTGCGCTTATTATCTGGGTCATGCAGAATAACCCCGGTAACAAGCCTTTACCTTGAAGCTAATGAGCCCGCTCTAGAGCATGGAAGAATCGCACTGACCTGCTCATACGTCCTAAAATTCCGTTCTCTCCTCAAATATCTCGGCCGTCACATTGTCACCAAGTGCACATCCCAAAGATTATTCAACAGCAAACCACATTTTATTTATTTATTTTATTTATTTAAATACCCTAAAGGCCCAAGTGGGCATTACATAGGGGGGGGGGGGGCATGAAAACAACACAATACAGATTATTGGCACACAGTAGTTAACAAATACAAAGAATAACTATATATACAAATTGCAAGTACACATCACTGCAGTCGCTGAAAGATACATAGGTTGAGCGTATAAGACTTAATGCTTCAACAATACTGAAAATATCACGGTGAATTTTGTAGGCCAAGGTGCGATGAAAGTTTTGTTTGGAAATGTGATAGCTCAGTTTCAGAAACTATGTCAGCCGGTAACGAGTTCCACTCTGCCATAGATAATAGTAAGGGTGATGTTTGATATTTCAGTGTTCGTGCGATGGGTTGCACTTTGTGGGAATGATCAGACCGGGATGAAACATGATGGGCAGGGGCGATGCGATCAGCTGTGAACGGGGAGCCATCGTAGTACAAGGAATGAAAAATCCAAAAACGAGAGAACTTGCGTCGAGTGATAAGGTCGGGAATACTGATAGTTTGCTTCAATAATGACACACTTTCATTGGGTGAGTATGAAGAAAGGATGAACCTCACAGCTTTATTTTGCACAGACTCAAGACGGTTAATTAATGAAACGCTACTTGGACTCCATATTAAAGATGCATATTCTAAAGCTGACCTTATGAGTGTAGTATACGCGCGAAGCTTTGTCTCGGGGTTGGCAAGATATAGACGACGTTTGATGAGTCCCAGTTTCTTAAATGCTTTGTTTGTGATGTGATTTATGTGGGTGTTCCAGCTTAAATCAGCACTGAGATAAACACCTAGGTACTTAAAACAATCCGTTCTTTCAACTGTATTCTCATTAATTGTGTAGACATTAGAAGGTATATTAGTGCGCGTGGAAAAGGTCATCAACATTGTTTTTTTGATATTAATTTACATCTGCCATAGCTGGCACCATTCATTTAGGCGCACTAAGTCGGTCTGTAGAATAACTGCATCAAGGGGGGTGACTATCCTTCTATAGATTACGCAGTCGTCAGCGAACAGTCGCACGTTAGATGATATGTTAGATGCTATGTCATTAATGTAAATTAAAAATAGTAATGGCCCTAAAACGGATCCCTGTGGGACTCCCGATATGACTCGTGAACTGCTCGGTGAATACTCTTTGATTTTGACGCTTTGGGAGCGATTACTTAGGAATTCTCCGATCCAACGGGTGATGTCGCGGTGCAGTTGTAGGTTGTTAATTTTCTTCATTAGTCTTATGTTGGGAACGCGATCGAAAGCTTTTGAAAAATCTATAAATATGGCATCAGTATATATTAATTCGTGTACAGATTCATGAAGATCTGTTAAGACCTCAAATAGCTGTGTTTGACAGGACTTTTTTTGCCTAAAGCCATGCTGGTTAGCAATAAGCAAGTTATTGGCGTTTAGGTGGGCCATTATGTTTGAATACAGTATATGTTCAAGCAACTTGCAACAAATCGATGTTAGTGATATGGGGCGATAATTTTCCGGTGACGTGTTATCATCGGATTTAAAAACTGGGCTGACGTTTGCGGTTTTCCAGTCATCGGGAATGCATCCTGTATCTAAAGACTGCTGAAATATTAAAGTTAGTAAGGCAGCTGACACGTGTGCGGTAAATTTAAGAAGTTTGGTATTGATACCGTCTGGACCAGGGCTACAATTAAGTGGAAGTCGCTCAATAGCTCGGGCAACACCAGCTGCGCTAATGATGATTGGTTCTGATGGATGAAGCACTAACGGTTGTTGAGGTTCACGGTAATTAAAAGGCACTGATTCGGTTGTAAAGGTGTCTGTAAAATGCTTGTTGAATAGGTCAGGCATTGCCTCTGGAGGTGCCACACGTCCGTCCGCATCTTTCAATACTGGTATCTCATGGCTGCCGTTAGGGTTTATCACTTGCCAGAATTTTGCAGGGTTGGTTCTTAACAAGTCGGGTAAAGTGTGGTTAAAAAATTTGTTTTTAGCCTTCTTTATGGCAATTTTGGTCGTAGCAGATACGTCTTTGTACTGTTGCCAGGCGCTGTCAGAGTTAACTTCCTTAGCTCTGCGGTACACTTTTTTTCTTTTTGTTTAGACACTTCTTAACATCTTTTGTGAACCAGGGGGAGTCAGTTCTTGTTTTGACGTGTAATTTTGGGATGCAGGCATGCTCGATTTCCTTCAACTTATCGCGAAATAACAACCAATTTTCGTTTGCCGTGCGAGTTACAAAGGTGGTTTGAAAAATATGCGCAAAGTCTCTTAGCATGCGGTTTATTTTTTCATGATCGCATTTCGGGTAGTTTAGGATGCATTTGGTCGTAATATGCTTGGCAGGAACGTACCTGGGTACTAAACTGTGGACGAATCTGTGATCGCTTATCTCTTCGAGTACGTAGGTGCGGGAATGAGTAGGAAGGTTTGTAAATAACAGATCTAGAACGTGATCACCTCGGGTGGGCTCCTGTACCAGCTGAGTTAAATGAAACGCTGTCATTGTATCAAGCAGGCGGGAACATTCATGGCGATTCGATCCGGAAGTGACAGATGACGTTTTCCAGTTGATAGCGTAATAATTGAAGTCGCCTCCTAACAGTACAATGCTTTGGGGGTATGTAGGGAAAATGTATTCTAGTGCATCCTGCAGGTGATCGACAAAATCGGGAAGACTGTTTGGAGGCCGGTAGCATGCACCTATGACATATGTGACACCTTTGAGCCGAACCATCACCCACAGCAGCTCAAGACACGTTTCAAAGGCGACGGGACATGGCTGATAATCGCTCCGTATGGCGATCATTACGCCTCCTCCCCTACCCTCTTTCCTGTCTTTTCGAAAAACAGTTAGGTCCACAGGAAGTGATAGTTCGCTGTTGGAAACGTCGGGCGCCAGCCATGTCTCGGTGCCAAGAATGATGTCTGGAGAGCACGTAAAAATTATGCCTTTCACGGTGTCAAGTTTGGGAACAATACTGCGGAAGTTTGCAAGAAGCACAGAAATTTCTCGAAGCTTGCCGGATGACCACTTGCTTTGAGTTTCCGGTCATTTAGGACTGCGCGCTTCTTGTTCGAGTACCTTCACAACTTGTTCCAAAGCGGGGTCATATTTGTAGGTTGCACCACGCAACTGCAGCTTATTAAACCGAATAGTAAATCGCTCATTTTCCTCCCGAATACTTTTTGCATAATCCCTCAGTTTTTTTCGTTGTAGTTGGATTTTGGGTGAAAAGTCTTCTTCCAACCACATTTTGGGCACGACATCTTTTAGGTTGAATGCATTCCGTAGTACTTCTTCCTTTACCTTGAAATTTAGGAACTTGATGATGATTGGACGCTTGTAATCATCGCGACGCCGGCCGATGCGGTGGGCTCGTTCAATGTCGTTTGCATCCAGTTTAACTTTTAGGTGGGTGGAAATGAATTCCAGTATTTTGCTTTCGGTATTTTCATACTCTTCGCCTTCTGTTTCAGGCATGTCCTTTACCAACAGGTTGTTTCGCCTCATTCTATTGTTAAGATCGTCAACTACATTTCCAAGATCATTGCTTGTGCTTGCAACTACAGATTTGACTTCAGTAATCACCCCATGAACAGAACAGACATTTTCCTTAATGCCGGACACGCCACCCATATTCTGCTCAATGACATCAATCCGTGATTTAATGTCAACAACATCGCGCTTGATTTCTTCCAACGTGGCTGTCCTAGCCTTGAAATTTTGGTCGTTTTCAGCAATGAAGTCTTTCAGCAAGTTAAGAACGTCCTCTACCTTTCCAGGTCCAGGATTGGCCTCAATGTCTCCAGCAGAAAGGAGGAGCAGCGCTAAGCATACAGATGCTAGTACATAAGAAGGTCGTGGTAAAAGAGCTTGAAGTAGCGCAGAAACGGTATTTCTTTGGACGGTTAATATACTGCAACGATGTGAAGATGGTAGAAAGGTGCCAATGCGAGCGCGGTACGTGTTCACATCAGTGCCCATTTTGCAAGGTGCGTTTACAAGTTGCAAACATCCAACAGACCAGAACGGGATCAGCGGCCACAATGTACTAACAAATATAGCTACAAAGAAAAAGACAGAACCCTACCTACAACAAAGCAGGAGCAACTTAACACGTGCCACCAGTGGCCGCAGATCCCAAGGGTCCGGGGGCTGTGCGTTCCTTTTATGTATCCAGGTGGCGCGGTTAAGTAGAATGAACATGATATATAAGGGAAAGGGGGACAAAGCAGACGTAAGTAACTATCGCCCCATAACAGTGACATCTGTGGTTTACAGGGTGGTGATGCAAATTATAAAGGATAGACTGCAGGCTTGGGTGGAGAACGAGGGGGTGTTAGGGGAACTACTGAATGGGTTCCGGAAACAAAGGAGGTTGGAGGACAATCTATTTTCATTGACACAGTGTATAGAAATTGCGGAAAAGGAACACAGGCCCTTATGGCTAGCATTTCTGGATATTAGGGGAGCCTATGACAACGTTACTCAGGAGCATCTGTGGGACATATTGGGCACATTGGATGTGGAAAATGGAGTAATTAATCTTTTAAAAGATATATACAGAGGTAACAGAGTGCTCATAAAATGGGAAAAAAATGTATCAGGGCCTGTAGAGATACAGCGGGGGCTTAGACAAGGATGTCCTCTGTCCCCTTTGTTGTTCATGTTGTACCTGCAAGGTTTGGAGACCAAGGTAGAGGGGAGCGGACTAGGCTTCAACCTATCTTTTTTCAAGCAAGGGGAATTGATTAAAAAGACATTACCGGGACTAATATATGCGGACGATATGGTGATAATGGCTGACAACAAGGAAGACCTGCAGAAGTTGTTAGACATATGCAGTACAGAGGGAGATAGATTAGGCTTCAAGTACAGTAAGGAAAAATCTGCAGTCATGATATTTAATGAAGAGGGCGGCGAGCATAGAATACAGGAGTTCGTGCTAAAAGTAGTGAATGAGTACAAGTATCTTGGGGTGTGGATAAATAACAGTGTTGAGTATCTGACAGAGCATGAAAAATATGTAATGAATAAAGCTAGTAGGAATGCAGCTGTCATGAAAAATAGGGCACTGTGGAATTACAATAGGTATGAGGTGGTAAGAGGGATCTGGAAAGGGGTGATGGTCCCTAGCCTGACCTTCGGGAATGCGGTCCTGTGTATGAGGCCAGATGTTCAAGCAAGGTTAGCTTTGGGAGCACATGGCAATACACCAAATCGGGGGGTACAGGGTGATATGGGATGGGCGTCTTTCGAAAGCAGAGAGGCTAGCAGTAAGATAGCATTTGAGGAACGATTGAGAAGGATGGAGGAAAAGCGGTGGGCTAGGAAAGTTTTCAGATACCTGTATACAAAGAATGTTGACACGAAATGGAGAAAGCGAACTAGAAAATTGACATGCAAATATCTGGACAGCAGTAAGGGGGCAAATCAGCAATTATCGGTTAAGAAAAAGGTTAAAGGAACAGAGAGAGCTTTGTGGAAAACAGGGATGCTGACGAAATCGGCACTGGAAACATACCGGACCTTTAAACAGGAAATTGTCAAAGAAAATATCTATGATAATTGTAGGGGAAGTTCTTTGTTGTTTGAGGCCAGGACTGGAGTTTTGCGGACTAAGACGTATAGAGTCAGGTACCAGGAGATAGACACTTTGTGCATTGTGTGCGGAGAGGAGGAGGAAACAGCTGAACGCTTGATACTTTTCTGTAAAGGGCTTCACCCTACAGTGGAAGGCAGCGGGGCTGACTTACCCAAGGCTTTGGGGTTTAGGGATAGTGAAGGGAAAGTGGATTTTAAGAGGTTAGAAGTAACCAAGCGAAGGTTATCTGATTGGTGGCTAAAAGCAAGACAGGAGGAAAATTTCACAAGACATGGCTGGGTGGCTTGAGCCACCGCCCGATGTAAAGGGTTCAGCCGTATCCATCCATCCATCCATCCATCCATCCATCCATCCATCCATCCATCCATCCATCCATCCACGTCACGGAGACGACGGCAGCGCCGCTGTCACCACCAAGGGCTAGTTTGCAGGTCGATAAGGCGCAGATTGCTGAACTGATGTGCTGCTGACTGGCAGCGGCAAAGGCGATGACGTACTCGGCAGGAGCTGGATACCTACAACAAAGCAGGAGCAACTTAACACGTGCCACCAGTGGCCGCAGATCCCAAGGGTCCTTCTTCTTCTTCTTCTTCAGTGATTGTTGGGAAGGATGAAAAGGAGGGAGACACGGGCTTGTCTACTGGAGGACTAGCCTCCACGCCCACTGCCGGCGTGTCGTAGAAAGAGGAGGGGAGGGGAAAAAAGATTGAAAGGAAAGGGTAGGTGGCGCGGTCAGCAGTGATGACGTCACGGAGACGACGGCAGTGCCGCTGTCACCACCAAGGGCTAGTTTGCAGGTCGATAAGGCGCAGATTGCTGAACTGATGTGCTGCTGACTGGCAGCGGCAAAGGCGATGACGTACTCGGCAGGAGCTGGATACCTACAACAAAGCAGGAGCAACTTAACACGTGCCACCAGTGGCCGCAGTTCCCAAGGGTCCGGGGGCTGTCCGTTCCTTTTATGTATCCAGGTGGCGCGGTCAGCAGTGATGTCGGCCGGACGATGGGTCGGCAAGCTAGGAAAGTTAAGTAGGACGAGGACGGGGAGTTAGTACAGTGCCAGGAGTGCGACCGTTGGTGTTACTTAGATGAGACAGGGTTCGGGAGCTTAGCCGAGGCGGATGAGGCTAGCTTCGTGTGTAAGATGTGCAAGCGGTTTGGGGACGCCGTTCATGCGTTAAAAGGGGAATGGGAAGCTGGGTTTAATGTACTTAATGCGGTACGGCAGGTCGAACGAGAGGCACGGATTAAGCTGGAGGCTCAGGTCGCCGATTTGATTAAAAAGGAGGAGAATGCCGCCCTGTTGAAGCGAATGGTGGGCGAGATTAAAGAACAGCGGGAAAAGCGGACCCAGCTAGAAAAACAGGTTGAAGCGCTCAGGTCGCGGCCGGCTGGGCACCCCAGTTCGGGGAAGTGTCAGGGGGGGGACGAGGCTCGTCGATCGTACAGTGCTGTAGTGCAGCGAGCATTGAGTGAGAAAAATGAGAACGAAATGAAAAAGGTTAAAGCGGGCATGGAAACTCGCGACAATAGCGTACAGCGGCAGGAGAGTCAGCTAGAGCGATCCGGAGGCCAACAGATGGAATTAGGAAGCGAACGTTTGGGGCGCAGGAGAGTTCTGGTGGTCGGGGACTCGAATGTAGCGAAGGTTGAGGGAGGCGTTCTGACGGCAGTGAAGGCAGACAGGCGGGTGCAGGTGGAGGCTCAGTCGGGAAAGTGCATGGTGGATGCAATGGCCAGAGCCCGGGACGTGGTGTTGGGCAGCATGGATGGCGAACACCTTGTGGTCATCCATGCTGGTCTCAATGATGTACTGCAGGGGAGGAGCCAGAATCTTGAGATGCAGTTGGAGGTGGGGATGCGTAGGCTTAGAGAGGCCTCTGAGAGTGTGCATGTGACCATATGCACAATCCCAGAGGTCCAGAGGCAGGCTCGCGAAACGGAAAGGAGGGTCATGGAGACTAATCGGGTAATTAGGCTATTGAGTCGACGACTAAGATACGAGGTGATGGAGGTCAACAGGGAAGTGTACGAGGTTAGGCCCCACCCTTTTGCACAGGATGGCATCCACTACGGTGGTGCCACTGGCAAGAAGGTGGGTAGTAGGATAGGTCGCCAGGCAACAGCTTTTTTGGGGGGACCCAGAGCTCTGAAGGAACCAGTGTAGAGAAGGAAGAATTAAGATCAAACGGACAATGGAACCATAGGGGAAGAAAGAGACGCAAGCGCCAGGGCCAAGTTAATTCAGATATAGGTTTCATTAACATGCAAGGTGGCAGGAATAGACTGAAATGGGAGGAAATAGAAGAACAGTTAAGACAGGAGGAATTAATGGTATATGGTTTAGCGGAAACACATCTTAGAGACATGGAGCAACCACCCTGTAACCCAGACTACGCATGGGAATATTGCAATAGAACAGAGGGCAGCAGAAAGGGAGGTGGAATTGGGGCATTCATTCATAAAAGTATGAATTTTCAAAGGGTTAGACTGGGATGCAAGGAACATTTATGACTAAAAGGAACACTGGCAGGCAAGCAAACACTCCTTGGCTTTGTATACCTGTGGACAGGGGTTAATGCCAAAGAGGAAAACAGGAAAATGTTAGAATGTATTGCAAGCGACATTGATGAGCTAGGAGGACAGGGCGAGATAATTATATTAGGCGACATGAATGCACACATAGAAGACCTGGATGGGTAAACGAATTCGACAGGAAGCATGCTGCAGGACATGTGTGACAGGCATGATTTAGTTGTATGCAACAGCACCGAGAAGTGTGAAGGGCTCATAACATGGGAGGCGGGGAGTCTGCACTCGACGATAGATTATGCACTAATGTCACAGAGGATGTATAACAGATTAGGGGTAATGAGCATAGATGAAGATGGTTCCAGAAGAAAAAGCAATGTAGGACTGAAGCAAGATAAACAATCAGGGGGAAATTTTTACTCAGAAAAGCAATTGGAAGTAGCAGCCAAACAAATCGAGAAAGTAATTTTTGAGGATAGTGAAACAGAATGGACTTATACCAAATTAACTCGATTACTGGAGCTAGAGCTAGCTAAGGTGCGAGTAAAGCTAAAAGGGAAAAGATGCAAACCCAAGAGTTGGTGGGATGAGGAGGTCAAGAGGGCAATAGAAAAGCGCAAGGAAGCATCCAGGGAACACAGATATTCCAAGAAGAGGGGGGAACCAAAACCCGAAGTAGACAGAAAATGGGATACCTTCATAAAGTGTAGAAGGGACGCATCCTATTTGATTAATGAGAAAATTAGAAGAAAGGGTGCCCAATGGATGTCAAAAGTAAATAAAAAGGATAGAAAAGCAGCCCAAAAATTTTGGAAACATCTAAATGCAATGAGTAATAAAATTAGGCTAGAACAAAGGTTTATTGTTACAGATGAGGGTATTCGACTAGAAGGGGATGAAGCAATAAAACACATAGGAACAAGGATGACGAAAAAATTTTCAGCAAAGCACGTGGTACATAATTTATCGAAGGAGGATAGACCGGTTACAGCAATAGCTTCACTTGAGCAAGGAGAGTGGGAAAGGGCAGAGAAGAAGGTTCCTAGTGGCACATCAACAGGACCAGATGGTATCCCGATTATGTTGATAAAGAAGTTAGGACCAAAATCCAAGCAAACATTAATACAGGTAGTGAACAAAATGATAGTGGATGAGAAAGTCCCCGATGAATGGCGATTAAGTAGAATGAACATGATATATAAGGGAAAGGGGGACAAAGCAGACGTAAGTAACTATCGCCCCATAACAGTGACATCTGTGGTTTACAGGGTGGTGATGCAAATTATAAAGTATAGACTGCAGGCTTGGGTGGAGAACGAGGGGGTGTTAGGGGAACTACAGAATGGGTTCCGGAAACAAAGGAGGTTGGAGGACAATCTATTTTCATTGACACAGTGTATAGAAATTGCGGAAAAGGGACATAGGCCCTTATTGCTAGCATTTCTGGATATTAGGGGAGCCCATGACAACGTTACTCAGGAGCATTTGTGGGACATATTGGGCACATTGGATGTGGAAAATGGAGTAATTAATCTTTTAAAAGATATATATAGAGGTAACAGAGTGCTCATAAAATGGGGAAAAAATGTATCAGGGCCTGTAGAGATACAGCGGGGGCTTAGACAAGGATGTCCTCTGTCCCCTTCGTTGTTCATGTTGTACCTGCAAGGTTTGGAGGCCAAGCTAGAGGGGAGCGGACTAGGCTTCAACCTATCTTTTTTCAAGCAAGGGGAATTGATTAAACAGACATTACCGGGACTAATATATGCGGACGATATAGTGATAATGGCTGACAACAAGGAAGACCTGCAGAAGTTGTTAGACATATGCAGTACAGAGGGAGATAGATTAGGCTTCAAGTATAGTAAGGAAAAATCTGCAGTCATGATACTTAATGAAGAGGGCGGCGAGCATAGAATACAGGAGTTCGTGCTAAAAGTAGTGAATGAGTACAAGTATCTTGGGGTGTGGATAAATAACAGTGTTGAGTATCTGACAGAGCATGAAAAATATGTAATGAATAAAGCTAGTAGGAATGCAGCTGTCATGAAAAATAGGGCACTGTGGAATTACAATAGGTATGAGGTGGTAAGAGGGATCTGGAAAGGGGTGATGGTCCCTAGCCTGACCTTCGGGATTGCGGTCCTGTGTATGAGGCCAGATGTTCAAGCAAGGCTGGAAATTAGGCAACGGGGAGTAGGGAGGTTAGCTTTGGGAGCACATGGCAATACACCAAATCAGGGGGTACAAGGTGATATGGGATGGGCGTCTTTCGAAAGCAGAGAGGCTAGCAGTAAGATAGCATTTGAGGAACGATTGAGAAGGATGGAGGAAAAGCGGTGGGCTAGGAAAGTTTTCAGATACCTGTATATAAAGAATTTTGACACGAAATGGAGAAAACGAACTAGAAAATTGACAAGCAAATATCTGGACAGCAGTAAGGGGGCAAATCAGCAATTATCGGTTAAGAAAAAGGTTAAAGGAACAGAGAGAGCTTTGTGGAAAACAGGGATGCTGACGAAATCGGCACTGGAAACATACCGGACCTTTAAACAGGAAATTGCCAAAGAAAATATCTATGATAATTGTAGGGGAAGTTCTTTGTTGTTTGAGGCCAGGACTGGAGTTTTGCGGACTAAGACGTATAGAGTCAGGTACCAGGAGATAGACACTTTGTGCATTGCGTGCGGAGAGGAGGAGGAAACAGCTGAACACTTGATACTTTTCTGTAAAGGGCTTCACCCTACAGTGGAAGGCAGCGGGGCTGACTTACCCAAGGCATTGGGGTTTAGGGATAGTGAAGGGAAAGTGGATTTTAAGAGGCTAGAAGTAACCAAGCGAAGGTTATCTGAATGGTGGCTAAAAGCAAGACAGGAGTAAAATTTCACAAGACATGGCTAGGTGGCATGAGCCACCGCCCGATGTAAAGGGTTCAGCCGTATCCATCCATCCATCCATCCATACGTCACGTAGACGACGGCAACGCCGCTGTCACCACCAAGGGCTAGTTTGCAGGTCGATAAGGCGCAGATTGCTGAACTGATGTGCTGCTGACTGGCAGCGGCAAAGGCGATGACGTACTCGGCAGGAGCTGGATACCTACAACAAAGCAGGAGCAACTTAACACGTGCCACCAGTGGCCGCAGTTCCCAAGGGTCCGGGGGCTGTCCGTTCCTTTTATGTATCCAGGTGGCGCGGTCAGCAGTGATGACGTCACGGAGACGACGGCAGCGCCGCTGTCACCACCAAGGGCTAGTTTGCAGGTCGATAAGGCGCAGATTGCTGAACTGATGTGCTGCTGACTGGCAGCGGCAAAGGCGATGACGTACTCGGCAGGAGCTGGATACCTACAACAAAGCAGGAGCAAATTAACACGTGCCACCAGTGGCCGCAGTTCCCAAGGGTCCGGGGGCTGTCCGTTCCTTTTATGTATCCAGGTGGCGCGGTCAGCAGTGATGACGTCACGGAGACGACGGCAGCGCCGCTGTCACCACCAAGGGCTAGTTTGCAGGTCGATAAGGCGCAGATTGCTGAACTGATGTGCTGCTGACTGGCAGCGGCAAAAGCGATGACGTGCTCGGCAGGAGCTGGATACCTACAACAAAGCAGGAGCAACTTAACAGGTGCCACCAGTGGCCGCAGTTCCCAAGGGTCCGGGGGCTGTCCGTTCCTTTTATGTATCCATGTGGCGCGGTCAAGCAGTGATGACGTCACGGAGACGACGGCAGCGCCGCTGTCACCCCCAAGGGCTAATTTGCAGGTCGATAAGGCGCAGATTGCTGAACTGATGTGCTGCTGACTGGCAGCGGCAAAGGCGATGACGTACTCGGCAGGAGCTGGATACCTACAACAAAGCAGGAGCAACTTAACACGTGCCAGCAGTGGCCGCAGTTCCCAAGGGTCCGGGGGCTGTCCGTTCCTTTTATGTATCCAGGTGGCGCGGTCAGCAGTGATGACGTCACGGAGACGACGGCAGCGCCGCTGTCACCACCAAGGGCTAGTTTGCAGGTCGATAAGGCGTAGATTGCTGAACTGATGTGCTGCTGACTGGCAGCGGCAAAGGCGATGACGTACTCGGCAGGAGCTGGATACCTACAACAAAGCAGGAGCAACTTAACACGTGCCACCAGTGGCCGCAGTTCCCAAGGGTCCGGGGGCTGTCCGTTCCTTTTATGTATCCAGGTGGCGCGGTCAGCAGTGATGACGTCACGGAGACGACGGCAGCGCCGCTGTCACCACCAAGGGCTAGTTTGCAGGTCGATAAGGCGCAGATTGCTGAACTGATGTGCTGCTGACTGGCAGCGGCAAAGGCGATGACGTACTCGGCAGGAGCTGGATACCTACAACAAAGCAGGAGCAAATTAACACGTGCCACCAGTGGCCGCAGTTCCCAAGGGTCCGGGGGCTGTCCGTTCCTTTTATGTATCCATGTGGCGCGGTCAGCAGTGATGACGTCACGGAGACGACGGCAGCGCCGCTGTCACCACCAAGGGCTAGTTTGCAGGTCGATAAGGCGCAGATTGCTGAACTGATGTGCTGCTGACTGGCAGCGGCAAAGGCGATGAGGTACTCGGCAGGAGCTGGATACCTACAACAAAGCAGGAGCAACTTAACACGTGCCACCAGTGGCCGCAGTTCCCAAGGGTCCGGGGGCTGTCCGTTCCTTTTATGTATCCATGTGGCGCGGTCAGCAGTGATGACGTCACGGAGACGACGGCAGCGCCGCTGTCACCACCAAGGGCTAATTTGCAGGTCGATAAGGCGCAGATTGCTGAACTGATGTGCTGCTGACTGGCAGCGGCAAAGGCGATGACGTACTCGGCAGGAGCTGGATACCTACAACAAAGCAGGAGCAACTTAACACGTGCCAGCAGTGGCCGCAGTTCCCAAGGGTCCGGGGGCTGTCCGTTCCTTTTATGTATCCATGTGGCGCGGTCAGCAGTGATGACGTCACGGAGACGACGGCAGCGCCGCTGTCACCACCAAGGGCTAGTTTGCAGGTCGATAAGGCGTAGATTGCTGAACTGATGTGCTGCTGACTGGCAGCGGCAAAGGCGATGACGTACTCGGCAGGAGCTGGATACCTATGGACCTCCTTCACCCCGTGACGTCACGAAGATGCGGTGGCGCTGATGTTAGCAGCGACTTTCGCATGGTAGGCAAAACAGGTTCCGCTTGCCCGTGCCTACCGCAGCTGCCTCAGCTACCGGCGGCTGCTTCAAGCTTGTGCAGTGCAGAAACAGCATGTATTGACCAGCTGCGTCACTGCTGGATCCGCGTAGTAGCATAAAAAATATTAATTTAGCCTCGATAGGTTTCTCGCACATAAATGCCGCATTCGGAAACTGGCTAACAGGCATTGGGCCACGGTAGTAAGGCGCGAAGTCTGGGAGTCGATAGGCACTGACACTCAATGCACTTAATAGCATGCAAGTTACTGCGTTCATTCACCTGAACTTCAGGATAGTAGGCTGATAATTGCTCAAGGAAAAAAAAGACATATGCAGCTGCACACGTACTTATCACCTTGAGCCGGACTGCACGGGGCGCCGACAGGTTCACTCGCCCCCAAGGAATGCGTTTTTTTGTTAATAGCACACCATGTTTTAATGGCGCGTTTTATGACATTTAATATTTACTTGAAACTGTTTCTTGATATGACGACGTAATTATTTCATTCGAGTAGAAAGAAGTCTGGTAAGTTGTATCAATCTTGCGCGGTCGCGTTGGTGTGCTTAGAATAGCGTACCTTAAGTGTGCTAAACGCCATATGCTTTTTCATTGCATTATGCATGTGTCAAGTTTCATGAGGTAGTACATGATCGCGAAGCCTGTTTGGAACGAAGCAGCCGTAGGCGTGCTACTAACAGACACGTGGCGAGATTGAGAGGGGACGCGGCAATGAAAAGTGTTTTCGTTATTCAAGCATGCGATATGTAACTAAGCTTGGTGCAAATATGAAATTCCTACGCTAGTTTCAGTAATTCCTTTTATTTATAGCTATACCTGGTGCAGTTCTGGGTAATTATAATTAACACCGTCGTCAAGTCCCCCCAAGGTCTCAAATAATTGACTAGATAGTGCGCAGTTTTTTCATGCCAGCATGTACATAAAGCCCTGTTCTGTACGATGACGTGATTAGTTCTTTTTCTATATGATCAGTACTTATGCATGCATAGTTACATGAAAACGTTTCTTACAAGAAATAACTAACACAGTACTGCATGTGTAGGGAAAAAAATCGAGAGATTTATTACGCTCCTCAACGTCTCAGGAATAGTTTGCGACAAATGAAATCATTTGATTTTCATGCGAATTAAGAAGGTGAGTGATCCAGTCGCAGAAAATGTGAGAGGTCACAAAACGAACCTTAAAGTTTATTCCCTCGTTTATGGAATCTTCGCTTTCGCTTTGGTCAAAGAAATGCGGCACTGAAATCAAAGAAATTACCTCACAATTTTTGACGACCACACTTCTAAAAAGTGTAATTTATAAATTTGTACTCAATATTTTGCTATAATTTTTCGTCACGAAACTAGACTTCAGGGCTAGGAAAGAGAATAATTCTAGAAATCAAAAATTTTCATCAAATCGACCAGCTTAACAAGAGGACAAGTCGGCCTGGCTGGTGCGTGGTCATGCGGCTAAAAACAGCGCTAAGCGAGACAGGAGATCAGGGACACGACGCTGTCCCCACTTTTCCCACAGCGCGGCACGTACGTATGTCAGCAGACGATGAGCGCATGTCTGCTCCGACGAAACAACGCCAGCACTTCCCCTCACTACTGTCCCGAAGTAAAATCATTCCGTATAGTGCAGTGTGTCAAAACTTGTTTTATTCAATGCCTAGCGCATAAATAAACGGCAGGAACGCTTGCTACATGTTTACTACTAAACATATATACAATACAGTGGCAAACTATTTCTCTTTATAGGCCGCACGTGGCCAACGCGAGCTCGTGTACTTCAACAAATTACTAAGTTGGAAGCATCGACCATTGCTATGATTCGCAGAAACTGGAATCGCGCCTACAAGCCTTGAAAACCCGCGCTCAACACCTATCCGCGACGCCACTCCCCGACCTTTTGCCTACCACGAGCTCGCTAGCGACTGCAGCGCCACCTCGTTTGTTTACAAACATGCAGGAGGTCCATAACAAAGCAGGAGCAACTTAACACGTGCCACCAGTGGCCGCAGTTCCCAAGGGTCCGGGGGCTGTCCGTTCCTTTTATGTATCCATGTGGCGCGGTCAGCAGTGATGACGTCACGGAGACGACGGCAGCGCCGCTGTCACCACCAAGGGCTAATTTGCAGGTCGATAAGGCACAGATTGCTGAACTGATGTGCTGCTGACTGGCAGCGGCAAAGGCGATGACGTACTCGGCAGGAGCTGGATACCTACAACAAAGCAGGAGCAACTTAACACGTGCCACCAGTGGCCGCAGTTCCCAAGGGTCCTGGGGCTGTCCGTTCCTTTTATGTATCCAGGTGGCGCGGTCAGCAGTGATGACGTCACGGAGACGACGGCAGCGCCGCTGTCACCACCAAGGGCTAGTTTGCAGGTCGATAAGGCGCAGATTGCTGAACTGATGTGCTGCTGACTGGCAGCGGCAAAGGCGATGACGTACTCGGCAGGAGCTGGATACCTATAACAAAGCAGGAGCAACTTAACACGTGCCACCAGTGGCCGCAGATTAGTACTGTGCTTTGAATATCAATGCGGAGAGCTAGCTATACTATATGTCCTAGCTAACATTGCACAGAGACGAGACCATTTGCCACAATGGTACAGCCTCCCCGGAGTATGTGCCTTCACACTTCAAAATTTGTCTCCTCATTTTTATGTATATTTCTTTTCATTGTGTTCTGTATCTTTTGAGTTTTAAGAATATATGCCTGTCCTGCTTGGACCCTGAAAAGGGTCTGCAGTATGTACTAAATAAATAAAATAAATAAATAAATACCAAGTGCATACGCCCCAAGAACACATACTACAAGAAATCTTTGCCGACAAGAAAAATACCACACCTAGACTGCATTTTATACTGATGGCTCAAAAACAGATGTGCGTGTTGAAAGTGCAGTAGTTCAAGGCACAAGTGAAAAATCGTTTTTTGCTGCCGAGTGTGATGTCATCTTTGTAGCTGTAGAACAACTAGCAATACAGAACATCAAAGACAGCATCATCTACACTGATTCCCTGAGTATGCTCAACACACTGCACTCTAGGAGTGCTGCTGAACCCATAATAGAAAACATCATGCATAATATAGTTAAAGTCCCAACACAGAAACATAACATTAAATTCTGCTGTGTCCCTATAGCCATATCGGAATTGTAGGTAATGAAAAGCAGACACATGCGCAGCACAGGCATGGAGAACATACCGCACAGTGAGTGTTTGAAGTTAATGTACAGTAAACTGAGAGGCAGCTGGCTGCACTGGGATAGCCAACAAACTGCATTCTGTAAAGAACACTTTAGGAGAATGGAAATTCGAAGACATTAAAAACGTTTTACTGAGGGCATGTCGTCTGCGCATTGGACACACACACACTACACACAATTTCTTACTGACAAAAAAACACTAACTTCTCTAAGAAATGTGTGCTGGTGAACTCACAATAGACCACATTTTAATTTCGTGCATAAGAACTAAGTAAAAATCTTATACACCATTTTACAATGAATGCATCCCATTACACCTCATGTTGCTTTTAGGTTATCAAGCACTTGTTGATTTTCTATGTATTTTTAAACTTCTCAAAGAAGCCAGCGTTTTTAACTGTGGAAATACGGAAGCTCCCCCCTCCCCGCACTCCCACTCCTCGGATGCAGCGTACGTTCTAACCGCGGAGGAGTTCGTGCTCGGGGGAGGGGACGACAAGCGTGAACACTCACGTGCTGTTTATTGCACGTGCAATTAATGCACAGAGCTAGCTACAGAACATCACCGAGGCATTCCTCGGAAGTAGAAGGCTACGCACAGGGACCCCGGAAAAGAGGGGCAAGGGGGGCGGTCGCCCCCCTCCCCTCCTGTCTCCAATTGCTTGCACTTGGATCAGATTTGTGACACTTCAGTTCTAGGACTCTTTTACTGCAAAACACAGTGGGGCTGAGCCACTTGGCTTCGCAGCCAGTTGTAAGGCATTTCGTGTATGAGTAACCTGAATTAGTCATGTCCCAACAGAAGTAGACTGACTCGTGCACATGATCATGATTAGCAGAATTTAAACAGACTGTGCACAAACTTTCTTAATGCAATTGATCACTCCTAGCGCGTAAAGCTTCTCGTCTATAAAGCTGCCATTTCAATTCGCTTTATACTTCCAAGAAACTTTGCACGTTTGTTCGTTCGGACTAAAAACCGCCGGCACAGGGCTTTATCATTTTGTTTTGTAATGCGAGATGCGACCAGACTTATCTCCATTGATCGTGGCCACGTGCAAATACTTCCACATTTTTCCAGATTGTTCTAGTTGCTTTTGGTTCCTTATCTCGAAGGTTCCTTGCCAGCTTTAAACTGAGCGCGGCCAAGAACTGCATGCATTCACTTCAATGACCGCCGAGCACGCTTGTGGCTATCGCCGCCGCCGAGTAATTCAGTTCTTAGTGGGCGCGAATCAGCACCTTAAAAAGTTTCTTTTGGAAGCCTTTTCATTTTCTTCCTGACTGCTGGAGTGTTGTCCCCAAACGTGACAGTTTGCATCAACGTGTCAGCATTGAAAAATTAAAAATGATAAATATATAAAATTTGTAATGTAGATTAGCGTTAAATAAATAAATAACAAAATAAACTCCAAGTCCTGCCCCCCCCCCCCCCCCCACACACACACACAGTGAAAAAAAAAAGTTCCGGAGTCCCTGGTTACGTAAGAAGGGCTTCCGACTTACCGGCTGGGGCAGGGGCGCGACTTCGGAGGTATCGGCGGCGAACGTTTGTATGCGCCGAAAATGGCGGCCGGGTTCTCCCGTGCGCGCCGCATTCTTGGGGCAAAGCCATCCCCGATCATTAGCTGGGGAAGGTGCCGAGAGAGCGCGTTTGCTGCGCTCTCTTCGCTGCCTGGAACCAGAAGTCCAGCGCAAGGCACGACGGATCCCCGTGCGCCGGACGCGGAAGGTGACGAGAGCCTGCGGCTGCAACCGCTCGTGACGCTGACCGGATCCCGAAGAGACTCTCAAGTTCTAACTGAATAGCGTGCGCTAACAGGACGAACACAGGAAACCTGGAGAAGACGAAAGAAGTTAATAATCGGAAAAAGATGTCCGACGCTTTTTTATAGCTGCTGGGGTTGAGGGTGTACGATATTATTAACAGAGGAAAATAACTTCAGCAAAAAAAAAAAAACGTGGCGTAACATGGCTCATCATGCAGTCCAAAAGGCAGGATGTAACAACAGGTGACCAAAGGGTGATAACGGTTGATATGATGTACGACAACGTGGGCAGAGGAAACGTAAGGAAGAACACGATGCAAGCGTAAAGGACAAAACTTAAAAAGGCACATAGAGCGGCGTGTAAAAGGCGCCTGAAGACAGTAAAAGAGAACAACATAGGGGAATGCAGAGTAAAAAGTATACCACGAAAAACTAGACGAAACCATCTAAAAAGGATAGTTCCTTTCTAGAAAGAATAGAAGGCGTGCTAACGCACCTGTCTTCTCTTTGGTCAATGTAAAAGGCCTCAATGATTTCTCTTTCAGTCTTGGCCGGTGCCTTGGCTGGGAACCTTGTTTCGGGGAACTTGGGACGGCAATCTTTAGATTGGCTACAGCGTATGAACCTCCTTCACCCCGCGACGTCACGAAGATGCGGTGGCGCTGATGTCAGCAGCGACTTTCGCATGGTAGGCAAAACAGCTACGCCAGCCGGTGCCTACCGCAGCTGCTGCAGCTACCGGCGGCTACATATCATGCCTGCGCACCGCAGAAGCCGCATGTATTGATCAGCTGCGTCACTGTTCGATACACGTAGTGGCATAAAAGGAAATTTAAATTAGCCCCGATAGGCTCCTCGCGATAAATACCGCATTAGTAAACTGGCTAACGGGGAATGGGCCGCGGTACTAAAGCGCGAAGTCTGGGAGTCGATCGGCACTGCCACTCAGTGTACTTAATAGCATGTAAGTTACCGCTTTCATTCACCTGAACATCAGCATAGTACGCTTATAACTGCGCAAGGAAAAAAAGCACGTATCTGGCTGCGCACGCATTTATCACCTTGAGCCGGTGTGCACGAGGCCCCGCGCGCCTGCAGTTTCACTCGCCCCCAAGGAATGCGTTCTTTTGTTAATAGCACAGCATGTCTTAATGGCACGTTTTATGGCATTTGATATTTACTAGAAAGTGTTTCTTAATATGACAGACGTAATTATTTGATTCGAGTAGAAAGAAGTCTGGTAAGTTCATGCGCGGTCACGTTGGCTTGCTTAGAATAGCGTACCTTAAGTGTGCTAAAAGCCACATGCTTTTTCATTGCATCATGCATATGTCATGTTTCATGATGCAGTCCATGACCGCGAAGCTTGTTTGGAAAAAAGCAGCCGCAGGCGTGCTACTAACAGACGTGTCGAGATTGAGAGGGGGCGCGGCAATGAAAAGTATTTTCGTTATTTATGCACGCGATATGAAACTAAATTTGGTGCAAATATGAAATTGCTACGCTAGTTTCCCCCGCCGCGGTGGCTCAGTGGTTAGGGCGCTCGACTACTGATCCGGAGTTCCCGGGTTCGAACCCGACATCGGCGGCTGCGTTTTTATGGAGGAAAAACGCTAAGGCGCCCGTGTGCTGTGCGATGTCAGTGCACGTTAAAGATCCTCAGGTGGTCGAAATTATTCCGGAGCCCTCCACTACGGCACCTCTCTCTTCCTTTCTTTCACTCACTCCTTTATCCCTTCCCTTACGGCGCGGTTCAGCTGTCCAACGATATATGAGACAGATACTGCGCCATTTCCTTCCCCCAAAAACCAATTATTATTATTACGCTAGTTTCGGTAATGCCTTTTATTTTTCGCTATACGTGGTGCAGTTCTTGGGTAATTATAATTAACACCCTCGTCAAGTCACCTCATGGTCTTAACTAATTGAGTAGAAAGTGCGCAAATTTTTTACGCCAGCATGTTTACAAAGCCTTGTTCTGTATATGACGCTATTACTTCTTTTTTTAGATGATCATGTACTTATGCATGCATAGTTACGTGAAAACATTTCTTACAAAAATAACGGACATAATACTGCACGTGTAGGAAAAAAAATCGAGAGAAATTACATTCCTCAACGTCTCAGGAATCGTTTGCGACAAATAGAATCATTCTATTTTCATGCGTTACGAAATTACGAAGGTGTGAGTGATGCCAATCGCAGAAAGTGTGAAAGGTCAGAAAACAAACCTTATAATTAACGTTTATTTCCTCGTTTTTGGCCTCTTCGCTTGCGCTTTGGTCAAAGAAATGCGGCCCTGAACACAAAGAAAGCCTCAAAGGAATTACCTCACAATTTTCGACGACCCCGCATCTCGAAAGCGTACTTTAATATTTTGCTATAATTTTTCGTAACGAAACAGAACACCCCAGGGCTAAGAAAGATAATAATTCCAAAAATCAAAAAAATTCACCAAATCGACCAGTTTAACAAGGGGAGAAGTCGGTCTGGCTGGTGCGTGATCCCGCGGATAAAAACAGCGCTTAAGTGGGACAGCTAGAGGAGAATAAGTACACGACGCTGTCCCCACTTTTCGCACAGCATGACACCTACGTATGTCAGCAGACGGTGAGCGCACGTCTGCTCCGCCGAAAGATCGCCAGCACATCCTCTCACTACTGTCCCGAAGCAAAATCATTCTGGCTAGAGCAGAGTGCCAAAAACTTCTTATTTTATTCAATGCCTAGCGTAGAAATCAACGGCAGAAACGCTTTCTGTTTACTACTAACCATATATACAATACACAGTGGCGAACAATTTCTCTGAATACGCCGCACGTGGCCAACGCGAGCTCGTGTACTTCAAGAAATTACTAAGCTGTAAACAACAACCATTGATGTGATTCGCAGAAACTGAAAACGCGCCTACAAGCCTTAACCCGCGCTCAACACCTATCCGCGACGACACTCCCTGGCCTTTTTGCCTACCACGAGCTCGCTAGCGACTGCAGCGCCACCTTGTTTGTTTACAAACATGCAGGAGGTCTATAGGAAGGTTACCTCCCGTCTTACTATTCAAGGTCACATTGTGCTTTCGGGCGCGCTCATTAAAATATTTTCCTATTTGTCCCACGTAAACTCTGCCGCACGTCAATGCACCAACTAGCCCGCCAGAATAGGTCTACTCTCAAGTTCTCAACGGCTCCGCGGAGTTCCGCTTAGCCTTCGAGGTGGCGCTCCCGTCTCTGTTTCCGCTTCCCTGATGAGGGAGACTTTCCTCCTCGCCCAGTCGGTGCTGTCCTGACGCACGATGGTGAGGATGGGCCGCGTCAAAATGGGGGGAACAGGTTCTCCTCAAAACAAATTATAGGTATCAAAAGCTTCACCTTTAACACAAGATACTCTAACCGTGTGTTTGGCGCAACATAGCCTTTGTCTTTGTTGCGCCATTGAACTCAATATAACTAACTTGTTCATTGTATCTGAGATGCAATGTCGTTGCCCTAATACATATTTTGACGGTACACATGCGCCTTCGTTCGTAACAAGCGAGCGTTCGTTATAAATGCGACAGCGTTAAGGAGCTCGTTTCGCAGAAAAGCCGGTGTCGTCGGCGTCTTTGGCCGTGAGTGAAAAATGGCGCATCTCGGTGGACACCTGAACCGCGCCATAAGGGAAAGTATTTTAACGCGACATCGTTAAGGATTGATTGATTGATTGATTGATTGATTGATCCGATCGATCGACCGATCGATCGATTTTTCCTTCCCCTTTCGGCGCGATCCGGGTGGCCAGCGAGAAATGTGAGACAGGCGTCATTTCCTTCCCTTAAAAGCAATTGTTCATTTCATTTTCCTTCCCTTACGGCCCGGTTCGGGTGTCCACCGAGATATGTGAGACAGGCGTCCTTTCCTTAAATTGTCCAACGGGCCACGCGTCACGCCGAACGGGCGATGGCGTTCCGTGTACCACTCGGCAACGCTGCGACACGCTGTCGCGCCTCACTCTTAAAGACGAAGCTTAAGCGCCCTCCAATTTTTTTCAGTACAGGCTACATGTTATGTTGTTACTAAACGAGAGAGAACACATCTCCTTGGCTCTAGTGGGTCGGCAGTTTGGTGAGTGAGCCACCAGGAGCACCTTCACGTTGCGATATTTTAGGCAATTTTGTATTTATTCCTTCTTTAGTTCGGCGTATGTAATGCGAGATTACATTAGTGGTGTGGCTCCGCATGAACAAATGAAACTTCCTTATTGGTACGAGGCATTTCTGAGGATTCCTTACATTTGGTGTAAGCACTAGTAGTTATGCACGTGTATACTGAAAAAAAAGAACTGTCAGCGTTGCTACGTGTGGTGTGCTTATTTTCCAAAGCAATGGGAATGTATGTATTTTTTAATAGTCTCATTTCCTGTGCTTTTTTTTGTGTGTGAAAATTTTTCTGATCCCTGCAAGTTGCTGAACTTGTCTGGGCTATTATTTTTATAGTTTGTTCCGCTAAATATATGCGCTGTAAAAAGTGCCATGTCTAAAAAATGACTTCCTACTGGTCAAATCACCTTTTCCTGATACCATAAATTAGGTTCGCAGTTTGACCTTTGCGGCAGCCCAGATTCATTCTTTCCTTCTGTGTTGACATTTGCACACCGGTCATAATGTTCACTACGCCTGGCTTGAGTTTCGGATCCTACATGCTATCGTGCATGTATGGGATGAAGAAAAATAGAAGTAGAGGTAATCACCATTGGCATGACAGCTTAATATTACAATACACTACCATGTAGCACATCGCAGGCTTGTGTAAATATGATCTTGTTTAAATAAATTAATGGTTCGCCAATTCTGTGCTTATATAAGCCAGCCTTCTTTTCTTTTCAAGTATTTTGTTGATAAAATACCATAATCCAGCTCAAGCAGTAAGTGCATTGTCAGTCGTAAGTGGTCGCACCAAGGGACAGTTACAAACTGTAGAGAGAAAGAGAGAATGAAAAGGAAACGCAGGGAGGTTAACCAGATGTGAGTCTCCGGTTTGCTACCCTACACTGGGGATGGGGGACAGGGGTTAGAAAGATGACCGAGAGGAAAACGCAAAAAAAAGGAACGTGCACACATGGAGACACACACACACAAGGCGTTCCAGTTAAAGGGACACTGAGGAGAACTCTATCATTTTTTTTTGTTCGCAAAATCTGATACTTCGGCATTTCATGGCTTTGTTGGCGCTTGTCCGGGCGAGAAAGATGCATTTATTTCAAAGAAATTTGGATTCGAAGTTGAGAAAGTTTTTCCCGCCGCTCTGATTCAAACTCGAGATCTCTTATGACGACACGGAGAACTCTTATGACGTCACAAAACGTAGTGACGTGATACGTGACGTAAACGCAGACTCCGTGATTTCTGACGGCTAGTGCTGCGGTGCGCAACCTTCCTTTGCCAGCCTCAGAGATTCGGGACTTCCATGAAGTAAGGAAAATTCCTCCAAGGTGGCGCCTCTTGTCCTAGGAAGTCATCACGCTTGTACTTGCGAGATTGGCCTGTGGCGGCGACACCTGTATTTTGGTTCTTGCTATTTTCTACATTACAAGAGCTTTGTTTTCAGTAAGAGTGGCGTCTTTGTGATCAGGAGCTGCTATTCTATCGATACAAGCCAACTTCAATTTCTCCTCAGTGTCCCTTTAAAGTCTTTCACACAGGCCGGTAGATTGTAAGAAGCGACGCAGCGCCTGCCTTGGTTTCGGCGACTCGCGTAATCTCCTCGTTGAGCTATAGAGGCTAGTTGAGCGTCCCGCCTGGTGATGGCTGCCTCACCTCCTCTCTCTATCGTCCGTTCATCGTTCGGGCGCTTCTTCCTAGCCGGCGCTAGTTGTCCACGAAGAGCAGGGCCGACGAAGCGGCGGAGACGCGCGCGCTCAATCATGCTTTAGCTAAAAAGCAATAGCTGTGAGGTAGCAAAAAACATTCCCTGCTTTGTTTACAGTAACCATCATTACCTTATTCTTTTTTATGAGCGCTGCGCGTTCTGCGGCATATGACATTTCTGCGCGCAGAGCGTTGGTGTGATTGGTACTGCACGCTCCTTGCTGTTGTTGTCGTTGCCTCAAAAGCGATGGCACATACACACGGTGGGGGATTGGCCAGGGTTTGGTGCAGATCCAAACAGGAAGAAACTCATCCAGGCTTATCTCAAGCGGCTCAAAAATATAGAGGAATCTGAGAAAAAGAAAATCACGAATTTTTTGAGGTGTTGGTAAATCGGAATGAAAATCCAGGAAACAAAGCAGTGTGGGTGGAATAACTAAAGTTTAAAGAATTAATCAGAAAGAAAAAAATTTGGAGAGGAAAGTAATGGCATCGAGAAGTTAACACAAAAATCTCCCGGTTTCAATGATACACTTGTGAAGAAGCTGACACGCCTGCCTAATAGCATGCCCTTTGAAGGTTGCACCGAAGGAGAGGAGGACGGGAAGAGTAAACGGCAGCCCTAATTGGTCGAGGGGAATTCGCAAATACTTAATTCTCTGCCGTGCAAACCGCCGGCAGTAGAGGATGAAATGATCTATGGAGTCAACGCCCCCGCATGACGCACATAGATTCGACGGCGTGAACCCAGAACGGTATAAATATAGATTAAGGCGAAGAATCCTGCAGTGCAACAACGTCATGGAAACCTCACATTGTCTTGATGCGCAAGAACGTATGTTCCATGGCAACTTTAAACGATCGAAATCTGCTGTATGAAGGATGGGCTCATGGCTCAGGTAATGGTGAATTTGGTAACGTTCATAACGGGGCGTGGTCAGTAGGGTGAGGTTCGGAAGGACATGGGCAACAGGCCCATTGATGGCTGATTTCGTTAAAAAATCGGCCATCGAATTTGAAGTAATGCCACAGTGCCCTGAAATCCACTCGCACCTCTTGTACATGACGTGGCACAAACTACATAAGGGATCGGTACAAGAGACTACTAGTTGCTGAACTTTCTAGGGCTGCCAAGACTGAGAGACAGTCCGAGAGAATGATAACTAGAGAAATATTGCGGGGAACTTATTGAAGGGCCAAACCAATAGCGAGAAATTTAGCAGCAAAATTAGTGTATAATCAGGGACCCGGATAGAATAACTCCAAGCTAGTGTTGGTCAAATGTTTTAGGGGAATCCCCCAAGGTGGGGTAGATTTGCAATAAGGAAGGAATTACTCATTGGCATCCACCCAAGCGCAGCCATACGGCTACAATGGAAAGCTATATAGCCTTCTCGGAAACTTCGTAGTTAACGAAAAATTCGTCCTGGTCCGGGGTTCGCACCCGGGACCACCACTTCACCGGAGCAGTCGCTCTACCAACTGAGCTAACGGGACGGCAAGCTTCTATATATATATATATATATATATATATATATATATATATATATATATATATATATATATATATATATATATATATATATATATATATATATATATATGGTAAGGTTCTTTAGCAAGGTGAAAAGTTGGGCTCGTTGGTGCATGATCTTGTGGCGGGAACAGCGCAGCACGAGACAAAGAAGGGACAAGCGGGACAGCGGGATTTTTGTTGTCGAAGCTCCACTTTGAGAGAAGTATACAGTCAGGCCGGAATGAACAGCAAAAAGCTCGTGCCAACAAAACAAAATATCTTACCTGTGTACTTGCGCACAAGCCTGATGCATGTTTAAGGGAAAAAGGTCTACCGAAGTTTCTTTTTCATAAAAAAGATGTAAATTAATATCTGCCTGCAAAGTGGAAAAGTATGGTATATGCGTACACGCGTTTCATTCCTGCATGACTTTACATAGCAGTTTTCATGCGCGCCTTTAAAACGGCATCAAGGATGCATCTTGAGCCTATTTTCTACTTCATATATTTTTTCTCAGATGTTCCCGTTTTCTCACATTTTTTTTCTCTCTCTAAGGAAGCATTTTTGTAACTTATGGTCAATAAAAGTTCCACTCATATTTAAAATTGGTTTTACTTCGCGTTCGTATAGGGCTCCTCAGCTTTGCTTCTACATGTAAAACCTAACCACATTCTTCACTTAATTTTCTTTGTAAACCTATAGTTGATGACGCCGTAGAGTGCACATCAGAGGGTTAGTTGTATGAATGGCTAGATGCACTTGCGCAAGATACTTTATGAAAATTTCTCTTGCACTGCCTTCAACGAAGCTTGGGTTCGTCACAAAACCAAATTCGCGCTCTCTAGGGTTATTTTCTGCAGCATGAAACAAAACCTACCAACTTTATGGAATGAGTATTTTCATAATGCAGCTCCTAAACTATCTCAAATGAGATGACATTCTCAAGCGCTTCTTTCATTAACTACGCAGTCCATATGTAGGAACATGTCATGAAACTAGAGTTTCAGCAAGAAACAAAATGTCAACTTTTTTCTTAGAACATTCAGGCTCATGCTGAGATTGTAAAGGCGACCACAGTGAATAAGTGTAGCTATATGGTAAAAGAATGCAGCGCGAAAAAACAAGGACGAACAGAAGTGGACAGGACAGGGCGCTGACAGCGCCCTGTCCTGTCCACTTCTGTTCGTCCTTGTTTTTTCGCGCTGCATTCTTTTACCATGTTCACTGACCAACAAGCCCAAACAGCCGCTTTAGTTTAAGTGTAGCTAGGCCACTCTTAAAGTGTTTTGAAATTTGCTTGTAATAACGCGCAGTATATATGCGAGAAAAAGCGTTGTTGTGAACGCATAGTCGTTGAAGCCAACATAGCACACAATGACGAATTACCGGTCTTAAGCAGTGCGTAAGCACGCGATATGTGCCGTTAAGTACAAAACGGTAAGAGTAGCCAACGAATTAATGAAGGAATGTCTTATTTATTGCTTTCTACTTGTACTATAAATGGCAATCTGATTTTCTAAAAAACTAGCTATCTTTTGTTACATTCTCCCAGCGCAGTGTTCTTGTTTGCATATAGCCGCGAAATGAAAATTGAAAATTAATTTTTGCACTTAGCTATATAATGGTGATAATCAGTATTTTACAAGCAGCCGCCAGGCCCATAAATGCGGCAAAACAAGAATTTCCCCCTTTAAGCTTCCTTTTACATGTTTTTGACGGCCTACAGAGCAGGAGAATGCCGCATCGAGTAAGCGGAAAACTTTTATTTCGCGTTTAGCGTTCGGGAGATCGCCAGTCACGCATGGCAAGCGTGAGCGCTGAAAGCGCACCACGCCTAAATCAAGCGTGCAAAAAATTGCCTCCACTCACGCTTGCTAGCGTTACTCCTCCTGTGAGTCATGCTTAGGAAGCGTAATTTCTGAATCGACACTCACGCTTAGAACAGGCGTGCAATAAACCACAGGCGTGAACAGGCATGAAACATTTTAGAGTGTAGTGACAGACCAGGTAAAGAGCCAGCTGTCGGGGGAAGCATTAAAAGCACACAATCCTCCAAGAGGGAAAGGAGTGGGTGAGGGCGCCCGAGATGGCCGCACTCCTCCAAACGTTTGAGGAGGCGGCAAGAACAGCCGGCAAGAACAGCGCCGGCTAGAAATCCGAGGGCCCCACATTCCAAGTATCGCACAGTCGAACGAAAGGGGTACGCCGTTGGCGCTAAAGGCTCAGGATGGAAGGTAGGAGCGTCCTCTTTGAAACGGGGTGATGGCAGTTGTAGCGAAAGCTACATTACGATAGCATTTCGACATTTGCTGACCGACTGCAATAATCACCTGTGGCTGACAACTACCTGCCTCCAGGAATTCGCAGACGTAAGTCACCGTTTTTTTTTGTCTGTTTGTGCTGCACTATTCGTAAATATCACCTACAATTCCCGGGAACCTTTACGCAATATAAAAAAGGAAGTTGAAGCAGTCTGCGCGTTACACGCTGAACTCAATTTTGGCTTTATTTTTTTGACGCATTAATCTTTTTATTTTAATTTTATTTTAATTAGAAAAGTGCCTAAATGAGGCAGTTAAATTAGCCGCGCCATGTTAACAGGCAGTGCATGAAATTATCCTTGTTACCTCTGTGGCAAGCACTAATCAGAGGTCCTTTCTGGAGATACCATAAACCAGAGATACCAGAAACCAGAGATACCATAAAGCTTCGTTCAAGGTCTCACCAGACAAACTAAGCATTCCAGCTCAAAGACAGCATCTGCCCAGTACTGATTAAGTTAGACAGTAACTTAATGTGGGTCAGACAAGATACTACTGCAATGACTGCCTGCACGAGCCTAGGAAGTTTTGATGAGCACACACCCATGTAAACCATGTAACCCATTGCAAATAATTCTCGTGCAAACCTACCTTTCAGCTGACTTTTGTTCAAAGTGTAAGGACAATGTAAACTTAACGTGCATGAGTGCTTTCGTTGGTAATGCTGGCAGAGAGAAAACTGGTTGTGAGGAAATCATATATTTTGAAATAGCCTTCAGGAAAGTTATACTAAACAGGTAGACAGCATCATGGCACTGTTTATCTCTGGTGTTCTGTACCTGTGCTCTGTTTCAAAATGATGCAGCAGTCGACCAACTATAGTCAATCTTCTTAAAAAAACATGCAGCAACCAATGGTAATGCATACATAATAAGACAGTGATTACTCATTAGCATCCACCCAAGCGCAGCCATATGGGTGCAAAGGAAAGCTGTACAGCTTCCACAGGAACTTCGTAGTCAAAGAAAAATGCGTCCTGGTCCCGGGTTCGAACCCAGGACCACCGCTTCACCAGAGCAGTCGCTCTGCCAAATGAGCTAAACAGGAATGCTATCCTATCACCTTGGGGATTCCCCTAAACATTGGATCATCACTATTGCATACAATGCGGTATAAGCATTTATGCACGTGTACCCATAGATAGGCCTGCCAAGGGAGTATAGCTGGCCACAGCTTATAACAGTGGATGAGAGAGTTGTGGAAGAAGAGCCATAATGTATTGAGGAATGCCAAAGTTACCCAAAGTGAACATAAGCTCGACCTCTGGCCCATTTATGGGCGTTTTCATACTTTGTCTGTTTTGGTAAACTGTGTTCTCTCTTCTGCTGACGTGTGTTTCCACACAGATTGCAAGCATTATTGACATTTCCTGCTAGAACTGTGCTGCGAAATTGACTTCACATCTAGTAATTTCATAAACGGATGTCATAGTCACAGAGGTAGTCAGCGGAATGCATGTAATTATGACTTGACTGTAGATTTAAAGAGTGTTTCCTTCAATGAACAGCAATGTTGCTCTGCTTCCTTACACTGTTTTCTTCTTCCAGGCCGTGAAAAGCAAAGGTGCTCCCTTGCCGAATTGCTGGGCCTTCATTGATGGAACAGCTCGGCCTATATGCCGGACTAAGAGGAACCAGCGAGCGTATTTTTCGGGCCATAAGAGGGTACATTGCGTCAAATACCAATCACTGATGTGCCCCAATGGCATTGTGTGCCAGTTGGACGGGGCATACCCTGGAAGACGGCATGATGCAGGTTGGTTCCTTTGTCAACAACATGAAAGGAGCAGGTTACATTGGTCAGCTTTAGAATCAACATTAACCACTAATGTGGAGGCTTTTGTGATGGGCATACTGCTGTGATGTGCATTACAGCAGTATAGCTGTAGTGTCTTCGAATGTGTAGCTGCATGCATAACATATGAAAGGAAGGCACCAGTGGACACGTTAATTTGTCGTCAATGTAGCTTTCAATATGCACTGACAACATGACATAACATTTTATTTGTTAACATTTTAGCCCTCAGAGTTCACGAGAAGGTAAGTGAAAGCAAAAATACATTGAAGGCAACCTAAAAGGCATGTTATGTATTCAATAATTGGAGACTTTCTTTTTGCCCTAAACAAATAATACGCAAGCATTGCACCTGCTATTTCCATTTTGTTACAAACTAAAAATGCCAGATTTGCGTTTTCTTCATTGTTATCTTTGACAGACCTGTGTGTGCTACAGCTATGTATTGGCACTTTATAGCCTAGTTTTTCCTCAAACCTGTCACTGCTGAAAATGAAGTCTATTTCCTTGCGTTTGTGGACCAATCCTCGAATTGCACAGTTTTTGTGCCTGTGCATGGTGGGCTGTTCTAAGACTCTGTGCTCCATCAAGAAGGCTGCCCATGCACACTTCATCCTCATCTGCACGGCTGCCCAGTAGCACGATGCATTGTGCTGTATCTTTCATTACAAGATTTGGGCATGCGTTCCTGTTTCGGTTTGAAAAATACAGGGTACTAAGCCGCTAATGGCTGTTCTGTATCTTCACAGACTTCCACTCTGGTCGTTAATTTATACCTGTGTCACTTGGGCACATTCAAAATGTTGTTTAGTTGAGGACCTCATGTTTTTAATTGTAATTGAGCCCTCAAGCTGCAACGCAAGTACATGGTAAACTCTATGGCCATCAAAGGTTCCATTATCTCGCTTGGAGCTGTTGTGGCAGCACTGTTGCCGTGAGTAGGTTAAAATGAAATGCATATTTACTGCAGTACTATGATTCTGCCAGTCAAGCCCTCTGAGGCTTTGGCAGGCCTGTTACGTGTATTGTGTTTTTGATTGTGCAGAATATTGTATATATTGTATTTGTTCTTAAACTAAATTTCGTGTTTTTGGACTAACTGCAATAGCTCTGACACTTTTGACCAATCACGTGCTAGGCATATTTGTCCGACTGGCAAAATTATACTTGCTGCAGTATTTTCGGGGCTGGCGTACCTTCTTTATGAAAAATAAGTTCTGTATTTTAAAGCCAAGCAGTCTCTTCAGTATTCTATTGTTCAGATTTTATTCCACTATATGTAGCTTCCCACATCCCAGAGTGCACACTGCTGCAGCTGAAAGTTTGAAGTCTTCGTGGATTTCAACACTTGTTTTTTGGCTGGACAGATTACTGACTTGATGCATTGCAGCTGCCCATCTAGCAGCACTCCTTTCGTCGCTAAGTCATTATTCTGTTGGTTCGAAGGCTGTCGAAGTGCCCAAGTGACGGGCATAAGTTTAACAAATATACATAGGATCCGCCGAACAGCCAAGTACCTAGCACATGTTATATCGTCACTAGTTTCATGAACGCACATGAATTTGTGTAAGCGAGGCACCCAGAAATAAATATGTAGCAGCACTGTCCTATGAAATACATATGCAGCGAAACCGAGCTGCGAGAGCTGTGCGCATGCGCCGTGTCAAGTGGGACGAAGGTGAAGAAGGAACGCCCAGCGAAACGCAGCGGCGAAAGACTGGCTTTGCAATTCGACTGAGCGAGTTCCACTGAGGGAAAAGTAGGCGATTTCGCCCATTGGGCCATGCCTCTTTGTTTGAAGTGAGCTCTTGCCGTGAGCGTGACGCAGAAGCCGGAGATAAAGCAATGAGCGACTGTTGTGTTCCCAGGTGTTCTGCTCACGCTAGAAAAGAACAGCGGCTATTTCGTCTTGCTCAGGAAAGCGAGTGCAGAAAATTGCATCTCAAGCGAGACGGCTGGAAACCAACAGAACTCCGAAGTATGCGAGGCAAGGCATGCGAAATGTTTGCATATCAGAATAGTTTTTGCTGGAGTGGAGATATAACGCGCAACTTTAACGTTCCATCCTCGTCAACTGAAATTAGCAGCCGTCAAAGGCGACTTCGCGCACTTGACTTCATGGTGAACGAGAACCGTTTTAAATGGCAGTCTTTGGCAAATATGCAGATGCAGCTCGAAATAACTAATACTGTTGGTCTGAGAATTAATGATATGTAAACTATCCTAGCCAACAGATTTCACTGGAGTATCTATCGCCCGTTGTGAGAATCTAACGACTGTTCACAAGGAGCCGAGTTGCTCGGCAGATTAGCTGCGAAAGAGGATTTTTTTTTCGTAACTAACTCTGATTCATTTTTTAAACAATCTGTGGCACCATCCTGTCTTGGGAGGACACCAAATTTTCGGAATATCACGTAGTAGCGGCAGTTTTCTGTTCGAAAAAACTCGCCGCATTGCTCCAATGTAGCCGAACGGGACAATGAGACCCAACATATGCCGCCGTCGAGAGCGGTGTTGCAAAACCAAAAACAAAACAGCCAACCAGAGGTCTGTTTTCCGCCTATGCACTGGGTAAGCACGAACAGGCAATCATCTAAGCGCCTACCACTTCTGAACCCGTTCTTAAGTTCTCCGAGTATTCTATTACTTTCTACCCATGACTGCATTTTTATTTTCACCGCCTGCATCGCCAGCCTGTATGTAACTGATGTCATCGTAATCTGTCGGAAGGATTTTATGTTCGTCTTATCGCCTTTCTCTTCATAAATCAAACTCCTTTTACTCTGTTTCCAACTGTGCGGAATTTGCTCATTTGTTATGGCGGCCTCCAATGCTTTTATCAGCGTTTCCTTGCCTCTTGGGCAAAGTTCAATAATTAACTTAATTGGAATTTCGTCTATCCTTGCGGACGTGCATTTTGGAATATTTGCTTCCACCTTTTTCCAGTATTTATACAGAATTACAGTATTTATAGAGAAATACAATATAAACACAGAAGTTTATGTTTACACGCTGTTCGAGGTGGACGTCCACCTCTCCACATTCACTCACAGTAGAATGCGCAGACGACTAGTGACAACGTATGGATGGATGGATGGATGGATGGATGGATGGATGGATGGATGGATGGATGGATGGATGGATGGATGGATGGATGGATGGATGGATGGATGGACGGAGGGACGGACCCTTTAAATCGGGCGGTGGCTCAAGCCACCTAGCCATGACTTGTGAAATTTTACTCTTGTCTTGCTTTTAGCCACCAATCAGATAACCTTCGCTTGGTTACTTCTACTGGTGATTAGTGTTCCTGTATGTGCTCCTGCAGAGAGCAGAGTTGCGCGTCGGTTTTCCCTCGCCGCTCCGAACGCCATTCGCCGAGAGGTGGTCACATGATTTCCGTGGCGTCAGTTGCTCAATTTTCCGCGGGGAAGCTGACTTCACAGGCGCAGTGCTGAGCGATCCCTCGTCAGCTCGACGCCCCACGTGAGCCCACGCTGTCGGCTACATTCCACACATTTCCCGTGCATACCTGTGGCGTCAGGTTTGGTGTTCTGCTGTGGCAGTGAGCCACACAGTCATCAGCTATGACTGCGTGCAGTGCGCCAAACAGCAGCAACCGCACTGGAAACGGCAAAGCGTTTTAAGGACTGCCATTTGGAAGTTCGGAGGCCCAAGTGCCTCCGCGACGAAATATAACTTAACTCAGATGAAAAGATAATGCTTTTTAATAGGAAGCTAATAACATCAACGAGAAAGAGTACCCCGTTGCATTTAGCAACGGGGTGCATTTTGTAAAATGTTTTACGCAAGCAATTGGGTTTGAAATTTTTTCGTTAAGTCAGACTCGCCTGTTCAACGCATTGGTGCTGCTTTAGTCTGCTTGCCTGTAACAAGCTGCAGAATCATTGTAATGTGGTTCTAGGGAGATGCGTTTTTATATTTTCCGTGCATAACTCGCACAGAACACGCGGCGATGCTAGTTGTGAAAAAGTAATTCGTCGCAATACTCTTTTTTTCTGATGACGTGCACAGAGAAAGACAGGACGGTACAGACGCTGTCCCATCCGGAACGGGACTGCTTGTTCATCTGAAATTACTGGCTCCAGAAAAAAACAAACTCGCAGGCCGTTTATAGTATTTTTCGTCAATTTGTCATGACTACAATTTGCTGTTAACCTTTGGCGATTTTACTGCGAAAGCAATACTGCTTGAGGTTTCCGTTCTTGGCCGTCGTCCCGGAGAATCCACCATTGACCTTTAGCGTGACCTATGTGTGACGTCATACCAGTTGTGGAAAAGCGGGGCCCCAACTCGGCTCGTCGCGATCGTCCTAGCGAATCCTCCATGCTGCAGCTGCGTGCCGCTGCCGCGAGGGGCGCTCGTTGTACGTGCCCTCCTCTTTGAAGCTAGGTCAATGTGTCTTAGAACGCGCAGCTACAGAAAAAAATTTAACGAAGAAGATGACACATGTGCTGTGTGTGGTGAATCTGAAGAAACAATAGAACACCTCATCCTAAAATGCTACGGTATCCATCCCGATGTCGATGCAGGCACAGTCACTCTTCCTGAGGCCTTGGGGTTTAGAGATAACAATAGTCATGTAAATAAATCTGCGGTGGAAATTAGCAAAAAGCGATCGGAGGATTGGTGACACAAAAGCAGAGAGGTGACATAAGTTTTAAAGTGTAGGAAGACGTTTTTATTTAAAGGAAATGGCCAATTGTATTAACAACTTACAGCAGAGTAAACAAAAATAAAGGAAAAAAAACTGAGCATAGTGGCAACAACCACTGCCCCGTTTCAAAGGGGACGCTCCTACCTTCCATCCATCCATTCCGTCCGCCTAAAGCCCCTTGATAATTTGAAAGTAGCGACACTCTCCTCCGCGCCGCGCTTTCCTCCTCGATTCTCCTCGCGCGGCGGATGCGAGCTCTGCGCACGACACGCTTTTTCTCCTTGGCGCCCTCCGGCCGACCGCAGCAGTGAGTGAAGCGCGTGTTTTTGGGCCAGGTTTGCGCTTCAGGAGTGCACAAAAGATCTGAAAAATTGCTAGAAAATCATTGAGAATGCCGAGAGTAACGTTCATGAGGAGATTGGTTTCTTCTTAGAACTGTGTGAATAGGGAATACTGATGTAAACAAAGCTTTCAGGCGAGTTCGGTACTGCAGACACTTAAGTCACATGATAAGGTGCTTTACTTTGTGCTCCTGACCTAGAACTGCCTCTGACTTTGTCTGTGCTTGCTTTTTTAGAGCGTGAACTCGGTCGCCGCGGTAAAACTTCGGAAAACGACCCAGGCTGGTGCTTTGAACTTCAAGATCAGAGAAGGTCAAAGCGGGACACTGTTTCGCTACTGGCAACCTATCAGTACAGACATAGTATATGTCACATGATCAACCGTGAGTTCGGATTATTGGTTAATTATACACTTATTTTGACCAATTACTGGGGGCCACATTAATTGATATTTAGTAAATTGGTCGAAATTATTCGACCGCTTGGGGATCTAACGTGCACTGACATCGCACAGCACGCTAAGACGCCCGTGTGCTGTGCGATGTCAGTGCACGTTAAAGATCCTCAGGTGGTCGAAATTATTCCGGAGCCCTCCACTACGGCACCACTTCCTTCCTTTCTACTTTCACTCCCTCATTTATCCCTTGCCTTACGGCGCCGTTCAGGTGTCCAACGACATACGAGACACATACTGTGACATACCAGACACATACTGCGCCATTTCCTTTCCCCAAAAACCAATTATTAGTATTATTATATTAAAACCCAAATTTGCGCTGCAGCATCGAGTCATATACCGTTGGAAAGCTTAGGCCAAGTGTAATGACACTGCGCTAGTCAGCGATCCGCATTAATCTGCGTTAATTAGTTAATTTTGTATAAAACCAAACAATGAGCTAGACGATGAAGTCATATACCTTGTGGCTGGAACAGCGCAGCACGAGACAAAGAAGGGACAGGCGGGACACGAGGCTTTGTCTCGCGCTGCACGCTTCCTGCCACAAGATCATGCACCAACCAGCCTAACATTTCACCTTGTTAAAGCCATATACCTTTGAAAAGCTTAGGATGAATGGAAATGCTCTGAATTAGTGATCCCTATTAATTAGCGTTATTGAGCTATATGCAATCAAAACCACACTTTGAATTTTAGCATCGAGTCATATACCTTTCGAAAGCTTAGGTTCAGTGCAAATGAGGTGTGCTAGTTATCTGCCCGAATTAATTAGTGCTAAATATTTAGCTGCAGTTAAATCCAAACTTTGCACTATAGATGGAAAACTAAGGGCAAGCGTAAACGCGTTATGCTTGCTAGCCAAACTTAAAAAACCTCACAACAACAGAGCTAACATTGTAACTAGACTTAACACGAACTGCTTCGAAATGCTTTTCTTTGCTTGTGCATACAGTTGCGCACTTTCAATGCGATCAAGGAGCGCGGACAGTTATTCATCGAACATTATCAGGCACTGGTGTCAAGGAAGCTAAAGGATATACTCCGTGTACCTATGAGGGAATGCATTCCATATCTCTAGGCAAGATAAACGCCTCTCGATAATGTAATACTATACTTGATACTGAAATTTCGTTCCAGTATGTTGTAGGGGATATAAAGCTGGTATTTTGATTAGGCATCACCTAAAATGTATTATTAAAGAAAATGAGAGTATGGTCGGCAGGATGATTTGTTTTCGCTCACGCAAAAGAACTTTGACAAAATACACGTAACAGACGGGAGTATCACATAATATTCAGCATATACGGAAGTGCCGAAATGTTCTATGCAGTATTGAAGACAGTGTAGAAAAACATTCTCAAGGAAATACAACAGTGGTGTGTGTCATAGCTCAAATCAACGTCACTTTGTACATCTATACAGCAGTTTCATGCAACCGAAAGTTGATGGACAATGGGATCTCTCGCTAAAAGATTGTCTGTTGAAAATTGCGGATTTGCTATAAAGACGACGCTGCAGGTGCAAGAATTAGCACGTTTTGAGCCCAGTCGCTATTTGTAGAAAAGATGCAATGCGCGGATGCTTTGGAGATTCGTTCCGTTCTGGCCTCGCTTGCAAAATAACCTAAAACCGAAGCAGCAAACAACCCTCGAAGGATGCCTTCCAACCAACGGCGTCAACCATTTTTTATGACGTCGTGGTTGATCCCCTAACGTGAATATTATATATGGTATTATTAATACCGCATACCCATTATCAGGCCGCTTGCTGCTGTTGTACGCCCCAGGTGAAAATTTGCTGCTGGTTTTCTGCTGGGATCCTACTGGTTCCAGTAGTACTGGTTTATTAGCACATTCCCAGCATCTGATGGAACCAGCAGCTGATGGAACCAGTAGGTGCTGGGGCCATTAGCTTCCATACAGCACCGAAACATTACATTTAATTCTGTGTAGATAAATCATTCATGCAATATCTCCTTTAATTTTCGAAATTTTCTGAAACTTTAAAACAAATAGTAACTTCCTAAACGTTAAGCATGCACAAAAAGAAAGAGCAAAAAACGCTCGAAACCAACGGTAACTGGTAAACTCACCCTGCAGGGCCATGCAAATCTACCCATAGTAGGAACACAAGTACAGCTTTAAACCCCACTTGAAAAGCAGCCATATAAACAGCCCCATAATATACATACAACTTCCAAGTGTAACCCGTACTCACATTCTAATACCAATTATGGCCTGACTCATGCTTATATACCCCTCAATATGGGTCTCCCACAGGTGTTAGTGGGGAATGGTTAATAAACAAAATCTCTCATTAAATTTTGACACTATTTAATCAATTTTAGCACTCACAGTTGAATAGATTTAGCTGCAAAATTTTGTTAGCTGAACGATATTGCTACCATGCAAACAAAGGAAAAAGGCCTCCGAAAAAAAAAACAGCAAAAAGTCCTGATGCTGAAATTAGTGAAACCAACAGAAAACCAGTAAGCACCTTGCTGGAACCAGTACAACCAGCAGAAAACCAGTAAGCACCCTGCTGGAACCAGTACAACCAGCAGAAAACCATTCCAAACACCCTGCTGGAACCAGTACAACCAGCAGAAAACCAGTAAGCACCTTGCTGGAACCAGTACAACCAGCTGTAAACCAGTAAGCACCCTGCTGGAACCAGTACAACCAGCAGAAAACCATTACAAACACCCTGCTGGAACCAGTACAACCAGCAGAAAACCAGTAAGCACCTTGCTGGAACCAGTACAACCAGCAGTAAACCAGTAAGCACCCTGCTGGAACCAGTACAACCAGCAGAAAACCATTCCAAACACCCTGCTGGAACCAGTACAACCAGCAGAAAACCAGTAAGCACCTTGCTGGAACCAGTATAACCAGCAGTAAACCAGTAAGCACCCTGCTGGAACCAGTACAACCAGCAGAAAACCATTCCAAACACCCTGCTGGAACCAGTACAACCAGCAGAAAACCAGTAAGCACCTAGCTGGAACCAGTACAACCAGCAGTAAACCAGTAAGCACCCTGCTGGAACCAGTACAACCAGCAGAAAACCATTACAAACACCCTGCTGGAACAAGTACAACCAGCAGAAAACCAGTAAGCACCTTGCTGGAACCAGTACAACCAAAAGGAAACCATTACAAGCACCCTGCTGGAACCAGTACAACCTGCAGGAAACCAGCAGGAAACCTGCTGGTTCCAGCCGAATCAGTACAAACCAGTAGATTCCCATCAACAAATTTTCACCTGGGGCGCAACAGCAAGACACAGGGCTTGCACGTTGCAATAAAGCACGGCGCTGTAATATTCGCTCGCAGAGCCTAGGAGAAAAATGGCGCGGCGGAAAAATAAAAACACAAGCAAAACGCCGGACGCGCGCGTTTCCAAGGGCAACGGCAGGGAGACCAATCGTCGCTCAGGAAATCGGGCGGAGAGCCAGCCCTCAGGGAAGAGGCGAGGAGTAGGCGAGGAGGTCGCGCGGCGGCGGCAAAGTTCAATGGTTGGCGGAACTTTATTATTATCAAGGGGTTTTATTGACGTCATGCCAGCTGTGGAAAAGCGGCCCCCCAACTCGGCTCGTCGCATAGTCCCAGCGAATCCTCCACGGTATGTCGGATGATGTGTATAAGGTGAAGCTGCAACGATGTGCTGCAGCTAAGAAGCGGCGGCGTGCGGAAGAAACGGATGAAGAGCGGGAACAACGTTTAGCTAAGCGGCGTGCATTTGTAGTCGTTATGGGAAGCGCGAAAGAGACGCAACAGCGACAGAACGAAGTGAGGAATAATAATAATGTTTTTTGGGGAAAGGAAATGGCGCAGTATCTGTCACATATATCGTTGGACACCTGAACCGCGCCGTAAGGGAAGGGATAAAGGAGGGAGTGAAAGAAGAAAGGAAGAAAGAGGGGCCGTAGTGGAGGGCTCCGGAATAATTTCGACCACCTGGGGATCTTTAACGTGCACTGACATCGCACAGCACACGGGCGCCTTAGCGTTCTGCCTCCATAAAAACGCAGCCGCCGCGGTCAGGTTTGAACCCGGGAACTCCGGATCAGTAGCCGAGCGCCCTAACCACTGAGCCACCGCGGCGGTTGAGATAATGGAAGCGAGGGCTGCGTTCCAATACTCTAGACGTCTAACAAGACGTCTAGTGTGACGTCTAGGAAGCAGTCTACATGTGCATGTATTGGAACTTGTCTAGTGCTCACGCCGCCTCGCGGCATAATAATGTAACTAAAGCTTATGAACAGTTGTACTACTATTTTTCACAAACTGAGCAATAAAGATAATTAAAAACGTGTTTTCAACAAGTTTACACATTTCTTCTGGAATGAATTTGCGCGTAAACCGGACTGGTGGATGTGCCTATCGGTCAGTCTACTTGTAGCAGACGGGACCGCTCTCCGAAGACGACGCTAAAGAGATATGCGATTATTCTTTTATTATTGATGCTCAACTGTACATGCTCCTCGAGCGTGCTCGTCCAGACGGTCCTGTAAACATAAGAATACGAAAGACTGTAATTAATATGCGCGAAATACGATACGGCTAATATACTCTGCAACAGGAAAACACATACGTGACATTAAACCCGCTGTCTGCCCTACGTGGCACTCGGAGACAGCGAGAGACCTAAATACAGCAGCGATCTTTAATCCTGCAACGACTAAAATCAATTCGCAACATGCCGGTGTATTTGTTCTATGAGTGTAGAGATAAAAAAGAATGCACGCGAAAGAGCTGATGCAACTAATACAGCAACAGAAGAACACATTTTTTAACCGTCACGCCAGCCGTCTTAACGCCCGTCGAGGAAACCAACGACAGCGACGAGTATTCTCTAAAATCAAGTGCTAAGACATCGTCCGGATCACGTAAACAGACCTACAGCGTCCGCTGCTGTAGCAAAGCTCTCAACTGCACGATTTTCTCCTGCGTAATTTACTGCTAGGAATCGCACGTCCACGAAGATTAATTAGCCACTAGTTTGCGTACCAAATAACATTATGGAATGACTCACATTTTTCCTTTCCTATACTCCGTGTACAGTCCGACGCCCGCAAGAGCACGACTCGCTCATCCCCGTATATCAGCTCCGCCATCTTTAGACAGCAAGTTAGCCTGCATCGATGTGGACTTCGGCGAAGCAGTCTTATGAGACTGCTTCGCCGAGAAATGGAACGCGTCCCAAGATGGCGGCTGTCCGGCTAGACGTCTAAGTAGCCGTCTACTTGGGAGTATTGGAACGCAGCCGAGGAAGGGACAACGCGCCGCAAGACTCGAGAAGCGTCGTAACGAAGATGCGGCTTGAAGAAGTGCCGCGTCCCGTAGTGACTCTTCAACTGCGGAAGAGACCGCTTTGAATTCTCGAGAGCGTCGGAATGAGACGCAGCGTAGACGACGTGCCAAGGAAACGAAGCTTTCGCAGTTCAACTAGGGTTAACCAGAGCTAAACCACAGCCAATTTTTTTTTCATGCTCTATGCACACAATCGGCAAATTACAGTTAGTTTTTGGCGTTATACGTTAAAGAAATTGCGATGGAGTGCAATTTGTAAGCAAATAAAAAAATCGAGCCCAAGCGCTCTACACAGCGACCCCATGAACTTAGCCCCTGTACGCACGAGCGGTGGCTTTCCCTCAAAGAGAGGAACATGATGGCGGACCTTCGCGCAACTCTGCTCCCTGCGGGAGCATATACAGGAATAGTACTGGTGATTAAAGTCAATTAAAGTCACTGTTCCAGTGACTTTACTGGTGATCTATTCTCAGTGCCGCCTAGCGGGCGTCGGAGCTACAGCAAAGATAGGTCGTTACAGCGACGTCCAACAAGCGGCGCCACCGCCCCATACAAAAAAAGAAAGCGTTGCGGGGTCAGCGGCATCTCCGGTGGGCCGCAGGCAGGAGCCGGTTTTCGGTGCGCTTTGAAAAGTTGCCCGGGTTGTTTTGGGCTGCGGCGCGGTGGCGCGCAACAAGTGGGCCTGCGACGACATGGACGACAAGAGTGAGCCGCGCGAGAACGACAAGTGCATGGAGCCCGAGTCGGCGGCGCCCGCCGGCGGTATGTCCAAGCTCCGCGCCCAGGTCACCTCGGCCGTGGCCAACATCCCCTCGCTGGTGATCGTGCTTCTGTGCGTGCTGCTGTTGGTCTTTTTCGTGATCATCGTCGCCCTCTCGGTCAAGGTGCACTCGGGCGCCGGGGTGCCCGACGCGCGCTGCCTGACAGCGTCCTGCCTGCGCTCCGCCGGCCGCGTGCTGGAAGGCCTCGCGGTGGACGCCGCCGCGCCCTGCGACGACGCGCACGCATTCGCTTGCGGCCGCTGGGGCGGGGATGCCGCGGCGGCGCTGCGGCGCCGGGCGCACCACGCGGTCCGGCACCTGGTCGACCTGGTGCCCGTGGAGGGCGAGCAGAAGTCGGCCGCGGCCAAGGCGAAGCGCTTCTACGAGACGTGCATGGAGCCGCGCAGCCTGAGCCAGGACGCGCTGGCGCTGCTCATCTACCGACTGCGGCACGTGGGCGGCTGGGAGCTCATCGGCTCCTCCTCGTGGTCGCTGCAGAGCTGGGACCGCGACACGGCGCTCGAGAAGCTGCAGGTGGACCTCGGAGTGAGCCCCTTCTTCGCGCTGGGAGTCGCCGACCGCACCATCCGGGTGAGACGCGATTGACGCCGTCCTGTTTACGGCCTTGGAGGGGACGACCCCGTTTCTGGCCGCTCGCGCCCCGATTTTCACGGAGGTAGCAAATAAGTGAGCAGATGTCAGGACCCTGCCAGTGCTGCCGTTATTCGAGCAGGCTGTTTGAAGGTTCGCGATAGCGGCCCCGGACACGACTGCGCTGCAGCCAACTCACTGCACGTTCTCCGAGCGAAGGTCCGGCGAAGGTAGCGGGTAGAAATGAACCTGCGGAATTGGTTACTAGGAAGACGTCTGCTGGGAGAGCAACATGTGTGAGAAGCGGTTGAGATAATGGAAGGTGCGTGTTGGAGACCTCGCAAGGGGCAAAGCCGAAAGAGCAGGCTTGAAAGAGAGCTAGGTCCAGGGCTTCACCGTGCTCCCAGGCGGCGCGAGCGTCGTCGCGCCATAGAGTTAAAAGCCCCATTACGCAGAAACTCTAGCCCTCTAGCGTCGGCGTTGTGAGGGAAAAATCGCGAGCGTGACTGTGGCAGGTCACCGCGCGGGCTAGCTTTGCACTAGTACAGTTCTGGACAGGCCGGGTGCAGAGCGCGTAGGAACTTTCTTCCAAGTCATGCAATATTGGGCACATTTCAAGCAGCTGCGGTTGGCACTACCGGCGCTGTTCCAGCCTTTTTGGCTGCTTTAGTAATGCTGTCACACTATATTGCACCACGAACGGCAAACTCAGCGACAATGTTCTGCGAAATGCAGCTTCGGATAAACGCAGCGATTCGGCCGCTCCCAGTCGACAGACAGAAGTGACAGCCAGCAGGCGAACAGGCGCACCCAGTAGGTCGACACAGTTGTTGATATTCGTGATAATGCGCGGCAGAAGTTCTGTATCGGAGAAGTCGCACTTTTGGTAGCTATCCACGCTCTTCTGGCGCGCGCAAGTCCCGGTGACGCTTTTGCAGGAAGATTGTGTTCGCAAGAAGGTCACGCGTCGAGGGAAACACGAAACCCCCACGCATTTCACTGTACCTTTCACGTTGTTACGTTCCTGATCCTTTAGCTTCAGCAGGAGTGCATTTGAAATTTTCCCGCGTACGGGCACCCGCCGGTGTCGACGAGAGGTGAAGGAAAATATTTGGACCTTCTCTTAATTGGATCATTTCAGAGAAATTATGGCAGCAGCTGTCAATTCCAGTCACCACTTTAACCATTCAACGCGAGAGGTGTGGTGACAGCTGTCATTTGTCGTGGCGTGACGGTTCTGCTAGCGCGCGTCAGCTACTCGGCTTTGCGCTTGTCAGCGGAATCTCTATTTTACTCCATGGTGGAAATCAAGCCCCGCTTTCGTGCATTTTGCTGTTTTATTTTCAACAGTTTTTCACAGCAACCGAGTTCCACGGTAATGAATTCAGAGTGTTCGAAAATCCTCCTGAGCGGATTCGCAGCGAGTCTCGAGGGCTTCCGCGGACTGAAAAGGGGAACGTTTTTGCCGGCTAGTTGGAGCATACTTAAAGGGGTTTGCAGCGCAGACAGGCAGAACGCAGGAAGAAACGAGGTGACAGAACAGAGCGCTCTTTTCTGTCACTTCGTTTCTTCCTGTGTTCTGTCTGTCTGCGCTGCAAACCCCGTTGTGAAAACGGAGCGCTTTGGAATGTGTGAATCCACCTTCAGCAGTTAAAGGGGGAGCGCAGTCTGTGTGTGAGTAGATTATTGGTTGAAGCACAGGCCTCCCCATTACCTGCGAGTTGGGGCGGTCTCCTTTGCTGGTGGCGCAATGGTTTGCTTGGCCACCAAACGTCGCCCTCCTTATCGCGGAGGCTTACGTGACGGCGGGGAGCATGTTGTCAAACAGACGGAGTCAATTTGAAAACCGCCTGCGCTATATTTATCTAAGGCGGTCCATTGTCATTGTTATCGGCATTCAAGTGGAAACAGGCTTGTGTGCTTATCGCCCTAGACCAGTGGGCGGCATTCCAACAACCGCGACGGGAGTCGCTAAAGGTGGCGCCTGGGTAGATAGATGAGCTGCTCTCCTTACGATTGCCTTACAGTGAAGACTGAATCTAGGAACCACAGTACAGACATCGTGCTCTTGCCCGAGGGGAATCGAAGGCATTCTTAAATTCAAATTCCTAGGCTGCCGCCGCACGAAGATAAAGATGTAGTCAGAGAGAGTCGACTTTTACTGGGAACAAAAATTTGATGGCAATCATTTTGTTAGACGCACGAAACATACGCGCTGCATGCGGAGTCCAGGTCCAGGCGATGCAGCCGCAGCAACACGAGTCGGGAAGGAATCACGGAGGCAAGGCATTCTTCCAAAGAACACGCGTTTTGCGAAGCTGCAGTTTCGACGTACGCCTTTTGAGTATACGCCCCAATGTGGCCGTCGCCGTATTGCTCCTTGTGTGCGCCAGCACGGTGGCATAAGCTAGGTCAGGGTGTCTTAGAACGCGCAGCTACAAAGAGAAATTTAGAGAAGAAGGTGACACATGCGCTGTATATATGTGGTAAATCTGTAGAAACACCCGATACTCGAATGTGATGGTATCCATCCCGACGTCGATACAGGCGCAGTCACTCTCCTTGATGCACTAGGGTTTAGAGATAACAATGGTCATGTAAATAAATCTGCGGTGCAAGTTAGCAGAAAGCGATTTGAAGATTGGTAGCTCGAAAACAGAGAGGTGACATGTGGCTAGAAGTGTAGGGTTAAAAATTTAGAAGGATGGCAGACTGGGCGAGTTGGTGTTCTATGGTGACAAGAAACATCATCCAGCGCTAGACAACTGGACCAGAAAGAGGAGGAAACTAACACAGCACCGTGTTTGTCTCCTCCTCTGTCTGGTCTGGCTGTCTAGCGCTTTTCGAATTTTCTTGTTACCTTAAATATTTAATCGAAGAAAATGGCGCGTTTATAGGCCGATTTACCTTTATTACACCGCCAAAGAAAAAAAAAACGCCTAGGATGGTGTCAGCTGCCACCATCGCGTTTCAACGGGGACGCTCCTCTCACCCATGCTATGGGCGCGGAGCAGACAGTTCGGCAAGCCGCCTCCGTCGCCGCAATCTGTGCGGAATTTGCCATCAGGGCGCGGTTATGAAGGCACTAATTCGAAATTTTTTTTTCTCCTTTGGTACGCACTACGCACACCGTGGTGATTGCGGTGTAGCTGGTGATTGCGAAAGATAAATTGTTCGGGGGGAGACAGCTGCAATTTTCTGAACGTATTGTGGCAGTGTGATATTTTCTCGCCCGTGTATGGCGCCGTTGTTATGATCGCATCTGGCTGGGTTATCGAACTTGCCGTCTCGCACGGGCTCCGCAGGAGCGTAAATGTATCTGCGTAATTCCCACACTTTGCACGCTGGCAGAAGCTTTGCACTTGAAAGGGAGTACACCGAGGATGGTGGACGCTTTGTTTCGCAGTGGGCAGTTTTTTATTCCAAGTACTGTACAAAATCATGACAGCTGGGCGCGTGCCAGACTCGGCAAAATGTTTTTGCGGAAGCGGGTACGACTGTCAGCCAAACAAGGATCGCCCTTCTTCGGTGGAGGCCTCTCTAGTCGCCCGGGGGTCGGCTCAGCTCTGACCAGCTGGGGTGCCTCACACAAACCAATGCAGGAAGCAGCACGCTGACGAGGGCGTCACGCAGTGCAGTGTAATGCTCGCCTTGTAAGTACCACGGCGTCAGCTGTAAAGAGTGTACTATATATACGATAGTTGTGAGTGGTTAGTAAGCGCCTAATTAGACCTCGGCAATGCATCAGCGATGACTACCTGCCCTAAGTATTCCTTAGGGCAGGTAGTCACCGCTGATCCGGATCATGCGTCGGAGATAACATTATAATAAACTGCACATCTCCAACCAAAAATGTTAACTTTAACCTAACGTTTCGAAGCCGACTCGGCTCCTTCATCAGGGGTGACTGAGGGCAGTAGCTAGCGTCTTATAAGAATGGAGGGGAGGGGGGGGGGGGTGAAAAGAACGACAGCTGTGTCGCGCAAGACGCGGGGGAGGGGGGTTTAGGCTGTTAGTCACGCCGGCGCACTGCAGGGAGGTGCTTAATGGCGACTTTTTTTCGTTGAGTTGAAGAGCGAAGTCCCTGGGCATATACTGGGGGCAGGTTTCCTTTTGTGCGATTGATATTGTTCGGGGTGCTTTGGATATGCCAGGATTCCAGAAGGAGCCTCTTGTGGTAATTTGTTTCAGTTCCGAGGATGCGGGTTTTTAGAAGCTCTCTTGCGAATTTGCGGACGTCGTTCTTATATTGCAGAATTCTTTCTTTGAAATTTTTCTTTTTTTGCCGTTTTTGGACGTCCTCGTGTCCCGAAACGACAATACATGGTTTGCATGTGACGTCACGTCCGGCGGCGCGCGCTGCGGCGGACATGTTGGTGCAGTCTGTGCGGAGTCGGTGGAGTGCGTATCGCACGCGTTTCCTCGCTAGTGGTAACACGTGCAATTTTGTTGCCTTTTGTGTGGCATGCCGCCGCTTCTCAGTAAGCAGCCTTTAGACGCTAAATACCGCTTAGATCTTACGGGGTCGGAGCGCGTTCGGTATGCGGAAAAAGTGCGTCTCTGCGATAATATCGACCCGTTCATGCTGTGGCCGGGAACGGACACAAGCGATGTCGACATATTTCCAGAGATTTGTTACGGTGGCATCGTCAATTACCTTGTTTTTTCTGCAAGCTTTCTGACCCTTGAAGAAATGAAGGCGTTTAAGTCCACCGAGGCGCATAATTATTTCACTAGCGGCTGGGTGAAGGGACTGTCGGCAAAACAGCTGCAAGGGAACAAGGTGCTTCTACTTGGAGAGGTAAGCCGCAGGGCATTGATCTTTGTAAGGATTAGAGTAAAGAAATAACGGTTATTAAATCCACAAGTGACTGAGTGTAAGCAATCACTCAGTAAAGTTTTAAAAAGAACTGTTTACAAACTGTCAGGCTAGTGATTCATTTCTTCATATGTACTGAACCTGGACGACTTCAGATTAAATCACGAGTTATTCTATTTTTATGGGCATATGAAAGGAACCGTTGCTGGTTTATCTTAGTTTGGAAACCCAACAAGTTATTGCGCAAAAAAGAAACGGTCATGCGTGGAGAGATTGTTATCGCTCACTACAGATTTGTCGACCAACAATTTAGGTCTCGCCTGTCGCGTCGCGCACTATGGCCCGCATTAAGTGATCAAGCTCATCGCTGTTGCCGTTTTCGACGGTCCGGTAGCGCGACAAGATCGACAGTGACGTGTGCCTTCGCAGAGATGTGCCCAATGTTAATTTGGATTCGTAGCCTCCATTGTTCCCGACTCCTCAGCCTGACACTCCGCTTGAGCCGCGCGTTTCTGGGTCCGTCGTCTTGCCGCGCGAGCGTGGCGACCGGGATCACCATGTTTTGCGCTGTAGCCGAGCAAAAGCGTAGGGGCCCAGTCCGGGCCCGTCTCCTCCCACAGTTTTGATGGTCTGCCTACAAAGTGCAAGAAAAATTTGTTTAAAATGAGATTTTCCGCTATGCTTGTACGTCATGCACCTAAATAAACACTGTGCATATGCAACGGACTTACCTTTTACGAAGTGGGCGCCGCAAACACGTATGCCCGTCCTTTCGGTGTTGAGAGCGGCACGTTTTATACGAGCCAGCCACACCTCCCGTCGCTTCGCGCATAAAGCTTTCGTACGGTCACCTTGATGCTCGATGACCTTTGGAAGACGAAAAAAGTTTGTGTTTGTTGATTTCGCCCAACAAGTGCGGTTGGAGCCTCCAACAACAGCGCAGATAACCATCGCAACGCCGTCGAAGTACACCGTACGCGCGAATTGCATCAAGTGCACCACGGCCGCTGCGACTGCACCAACATGGCGGAACAGTATCCCAGGCTTCCCAGCTACGACGTCAGTGCAAGCCATGTATACCCTTTGATTCTCCGTATACCGCAAACCAACCCACTCAGGCCGGTATCTCCACTTCTCTTCGAACCGCCCGACACTCCATAAAGCATCAGTGGTGAAGACGCTGTTCAGAAGAGTTGAGACACACTGCAGCACAGAACTTGACAGAAAAAAAGAACAACGCACGATATTCAAAGAACTCATCATGAAAACCATTCGACGTCAAAAACACAACATTCGTCAAGAAATCAACGCACAAAGACCAACTCCACCACCAAAATACGTCAGTTTACCTTATGTCGGAGGTATCAGCGAGACCATCGCCCGAATCCTGCAAAAATCGGGTCGCCAGGTTGCGCACAAGCCCACAAACACCGTTGCGCTTTGTCTACCTGTTCCCAAGGACCGGCCGCCGAGAGAACGAGCCCAAGGCATTGTCTACCAAATTCCATGCGCCGACTGCGACGCAAGCTACATCGGCGAAACCAAAAATTTCAAAGAATTCGGCAACATAAGAATAATAATAATAATTGGTTTTGGGGGAAAGGAAATGGCGCAGTATCTGTCTCATATATCGTTGGACACCTAAACGGCGCCGTAAGGGAAGGGATAAGGGAGGGAGTGAAAGAGGAAAGGAAGGTGCCGTAGTGGAGGGCTCCGGAATAATTTCGACCACCTGGGGATCTTTAACGTGCACTGACATCGCACAGCACACGGGCGCCTTAGCGTTTTTCCTCCATAAAAACGCAGCCGCCGCGGTCGGGTTCGAACCCGGGAACTCCGGATCAGTAGTCGAGCGCCCTAACCACTGAGCCACCGCGGCGGGGCCAACATAAGAACGACGTCCGCAAATTCGCAAGAGAGCGCAATCCTGTAGCCGAACATTCCGAGGACTCCGACCATAGAATCAACTTCGAAGAAACCCGCATCCTCGGAACCGAAACAAATTACCACAAGAGGCTCCTTCTGGAATCCTGGCATATCCAAAGCACCCCGAACAATATCAACCGCACAAAAGGAAACCTGCCCCCGGTATATGCCCAGGGACTTCGCTCTTCAACGCAACGAAAAAAAGTCGCCATTCAGCATGTTGCAAATGCGTCGCAAGCCCCAAGGGTAGCGTTGGCCTGGCGGCCTGGGGCAAAGCTGGAAACATCCGAAGGTCCTGGCAAAGGATGAGTCGACTGCCAACAGAACAACTTGTTTATTCTGGCATCGCAAAAGAGCAGCCGGTCAGGGCGACCACGTTACTCGACGGAAGAAATCGAAGTCTCTCTGGCGTCCGGGGCAGCTGCCTTTATACCCACGGAGTCGAGGGCAAGAAGGAACGGCTCGGGAGGAGGGCCGGCGCCGGTCAGACCTCCTCGCTTCCCAGTTGGGGAGCTCCTCTCCCCGGCTGCCGCGCTTTGACAAGCGTGGGCACTAACATGCACACACACACACGCACACACGAAGACACGTGGCATTGAAACCTGCCTGGACGCGCTTGGCGGGAGGCGTTGCGGCAGCACTGAACGGGCCAAAATGACCGCCACTTTGAACGAAGCCCCGGCGTCCGTTGCATCCGCGCCGGCTATACCGCGCGTCGTAGGCGAAACGTAACAAGCACCTCCCTGCAGTGCGCCAGCGTGACTAACAGCCTAAACCCCCCTCCCCCGCGTCTTGCGCGACACAGCTGTCGTTCTTTTCACCCCCTCCTCCCCTCCATACTTAAAAGACGCTAGCTACTGCCCTCAGTCACCCCTGATGAAGGAGTCGAGTCGGCTTCGAAACGTTAGGTTAAAGTTAAAATTTTTGGTTGGAGATGTGCAGTTTATTATAAGTCTTCAAACCCAGCCAGGCAGGTAAATCTGTCAAAATGTTTAGTTTTTAATCAATCCGTGCAGATTTCGGGCTAGAAGCTATGCAGCTTGCGAAGAAGTACATCAAGACCATGCAAGGCATCTCGGTGTTCAAAACGCACCTGGAATTCGCCAAGATATGCAAAGAAAGCAAGGTTTTACCCCAGAGCCTACGACTACGACGCCTGGTACCCACACCAGAAGGACGAAACATCATCAGCAAGGCAGAACAGCACCTAGTGACGGCACGGATACATGAGTGCCGTAGCGTGATTAGGAAGAAACAAATCGATGCCTTCTTCGCCCGCCGACAACTCGAGCACAAGATGCCCAACCTAGTGACGTCTATCGAGGCATTTGCCAAAGAAACCGCATCATCAGAAGCCGACAAACACCGCACCAAGCAGGCAGAGAAGTTGTCGAAACTTGAACGCCGGCCCGAACAACCCCCACCGGACCATTCTGACCTCCTGGTCGCCAACTTCTCCTGCAGGAAGCTCACAACCACCGAAACGTCAATCCTAGCCAAGGGACACAGATTCAACCTCCAGGTTAAGACCCCCCCTTCCAGCAATCGTGTCTGCGCTTGAAGTCGGTATCCGGCAACTGGAACCTGGTGTACGAGAAGAGGTCAGGCTCAAAACAATAGGTGTATTCAATTCAGTGCAAGCACACCGAAAAGAATCAAACCTAAATCCGGACGAAATGCAAGCCCTGCGAGACCTCAAGACAGACACCAACATAGTGATCCTCCCAGCGGACAAGGGCAACACAACAGTCGTTCTGGACAGACGGGACTACGAAGAGAAAATATCCACCTTACTCAGCTGTCAAGAATATGCAAAATTGAAGAAGGACCGCACAACCACTACCCAAGCAAGGCTAAACAAAACATTGGAAGAAGTATTCGAAAAACACCCCACCTTCCGAAACCTCTACCTTCAGTCATTGAGCACCAACGGATCAGCTCCAGCATTCTAAGGCCTGCCCAAAGTCCACAAACCGGGGATCCCTTTGCGCCCGATTGTCGACTTCCGGTGTTCCCCTCTTCGCTCTTTGTCAGAATACCTTCACAAACTAATATCCCCAATCGCAGGAAAAACAGCGACCCATATCCGTTATTCCAGTCACTTCATCGAACCGGTGTCCCAAGCCACCCTTGAGGCCGGCGAATGCCTTGTCTCCTTCGACGTGGTGTGTCTGTTCACAAAAATCCCCGTGAAGCTTGCGGTGGCCGCTACCCGAGACGCCCTACAACGCGACGAGACACTCAGCGCACGAACCCCGCTGAGTGTAAATGATGTGTGCCGCCTCCTGGAGTTGTGGCTATCAAACACATACTTCTCGTCAAGCGGGGAATTTTACCGACAAGTGAAAGGAACACCAATGGGGGCATCCATCTCTGACGTCATGGCCAATTTAACAATGGAACACGTCGAACAGCGAGCCCTCAACTCATTCCACCCGAAACCAAAGATTTTCCTCAGGTATGTCGACGACTGCTTCGCCGTCATCAAAAAATCTGAGACTCAAAATTTCCTTCGTCATTTAAACTCCGTAGAACCTGACATTCAGTTCACGCTAGAGGTGGAACAAGAAAACTCCCTGCCGTTTTTGGACGTCCTCGTGTCCCGAAACGACAATACCCTTCAATTCTCCGTATACCGCAAACCAACCCACTCAGGCCGGTATCTCCACTTCTCTTCGAACCGCCCGACAGTCCATAAAGCATCAGTGGTGAAGACGCTGTTCAGAAGAGTTGAGACACACTGCAGCACAGAACTTGACAGAAAAAAAGAACAACGCACGATATTGAAAGAACTCGTCATGAACGGCTACCTAAAAGACTTTATTCAAAAAACCATTCGACGTCAAAAACACAACATTCGTCAAGAAATCAACGCACAAAGACCAACGCCACCACCAAAATACGTCACTTTACCTTATGTCGGAGGTGCCAGCGAAACCATCGCCCGAATCCTGAAAAAATCGGGTCTCCAGGTTGCGCACCAGCCCACAAACACTGTTGCGCTTTTTGTCTACCTGTTCCCAAGGACCGGCCGCCGAGAGAACGAGCCCAAGGCATTGTCTACCAAATTCCATGCGCCGACTGCGACGCAAGCTACATCGGCGAAACCAAAAATTTCAAAGAAAGAATTCGGCAACATAAGAACGACGTCCGCAAATTCGCAAGAGAGCGCAATCCAGTAGCCGAACATTCCCAGGACTCCGACCATAGAATCAACTTTGAAGAAACCCGCATCCTCGGAACCGAAACAGATTACTACAAGAGGCTCCTTCTGGAATCCTGGCATATCCAAACCACCCCGAACAATATCAACCGCACAAAAGGGAACCTGCCCCCAGTATATGCCCAGGGACTTCGCTCTTCAACGCAACGGAAAAAAAGTCGCCATTCAGCACCTCCCTGCAGTGCGCCGGCGTGACTAACAGCCTAAACCCCCCTCCCCCGCGTCTCGCGTGACACAGCTGTCGTTCATTTCACCCCCCTCCCCTCCATACTTAAAAGACGCTAGCTACTGCCCTCAGTCACCCCTGATGAAGGAGCCGAGTCGGCTTCGAAACGTTGGGTTAAAGTTAACATTTTGGTTGGAGATGTGCAGTTTATTATAAGTCTTCAAACCCAACCAGACAGGTAAATGTGTCAAAATGTTTAGTTTTCGAAATAACATTAAGAATAACAATGCGGTGGAGCGCACGTGGCACGCTCTCTGAGATGGTGAATGGCAGTTTAACAACATCCCTCAAGAGAAAAGTGTACAACAGCTGTGTCTTACCGGTACTCACCTACGGGGCAGAAATGTGGGGGCTAACGAAAAGGGTTCAGCTGAAGTTAAGGACAACGCAGTGAGCCATGGAAAGAAAAATGATATGGGTAACGTTAAGAGACCGGAAGCGGGCAGTAGAGTGGGTGAGGGAACAAACGCGGGTTAATGACATCCTAGTCGGAACCAAGAGGAAGAAATGGGCTTGGGCAGGGCGTGTAATGCGAAGGCAAGACGTCCGCTGGTCCTTAAGGGTAACGGAGTGGATTCCAAGAGAAGGGAAGAATAGCACGGGGCGGCATAAGGTTAGGTTGGCGGATGAGATTAAGAAGTTTGCAGGCATATGGTGAATGCAGCTGGCAAATAGGGTTAATAGAGAAACATGGGGAAGGCATTTGCCCTGCAGTGGGCGTAGTCAGGGTAATAATGATGATGATTGTGCAGTAACACTTGTTGCGGGGCTAGTTGGTGCATAGTTCTATGTACAAATGATAGCGCGTTGTCTTGTCCACCTTTCTTGTGTTTGTCTCTTACTTTTGCGCTAACATTTATACATAGAATGGTTGTGCAGGATGAGGTTTATTAATTTTATTTATGTACAGCATATTGAAGGCCCTGAAATGGGTCCAGGCAGGAGGGGCAGAAATACATAAAAGAAAAACAGCAAATAATGTCGCAGGAAGCAAATTATCAGTAGCACACAGCAAGAAACAAGGAACAGCTCAGCAACAACCAATCATGTCAATGGAGTGAGCGCTGTTTAGCACTGACTCCAGAGAGTCTAGTTAGTGGCGTTGTGATGGGTTTAATAAATGTATCGGGACTTATGGAGAGTTTGCTATTGTTTAGTTGGAAAGGATATTCAGTCTGAAATTTTCTATGCGGACATTTTGTATGAGAGCCAGTAAAACTGTATTTCTCCAAGATAAAGCGAACAGATAATTTCTGACGGTGGTGGTGGTAGTGGTTTTATTAAAAATAACAGTAAAAAGGAAGGAAAAGATTTTTGCTAGCCCCGGCATCTGCCATCGATACTGAAGCACCTGAGCTGGGGCAGCGGAAATAAAGGATAGCAGGCAGAATGGAGAACTGAAATGAAAGAGGTGAGGGGACAGGAAGAGAGGATAGGGGGAGAAGTAATATGTACAAAATATTTACACAATAAGAAATCTGTCCAGGTTGTGAGTGTGTTTAGTTCATTTTAGAGAAATTAAATCACACACGCGCCTCGATGTTATTTTCTGTGTGGACGGTGCGTAGTCGAGTTTAGGTCTGATGATGCTGGCCAAGAGTTTTGCACTTCTAATTTATTTCCGAGGAAGCAAAAAGGAAACGTCCTCACGATTGTCTGTCTCCTTTTTTTGATGCGCCGCCGCCCCGCTTCGAGTTGATTGGTTCCCAGCGGCGCGAAACAAGGATCTGCAAACACAATTGGTGGGTTGCGTTCGCATGACGCCATAAAAACTGCCAGGTATTTAAGTCGAGCGCACGTACGAAAGACACTTAAGCTCCGCCTTGAGGGCATCTACGCAGAATTGCTCGTTCTCTGCCTCACAGTCATATGTCGCGACGACTCCTGGTACCGCTGCCAGCCAGCGCAGCGGTATTAAGCGCCGCGCCACTGGACTTGCAGGCGGCTGTTTCTATATATCACGGCCACCGGTAGGGGTGCTGCTCTCCCTGAGCAACCTGTCGCGACCGATTGTTAATTTAGCTCCCACGGTGGCCAGTTTGTTCACATATCAGTGGGCAGGTTGTGCCACAAGGTGGCGCGGCGCACTCCTTCCATTGGCTGCAGCTGGCGGGACGCTCCTCCGAGCTGAACCCGAGTTGCTCGGGTTGGTTCGGAGGTCAAGACAAGATTCTTGCTGTGGGGTGGTACGTCTGGAATAGTCACTAATATTTCTTTCCGGTGCTTGCGCAGTACTTGGGCAAAAAAAGGTATGGAGAATGACCCGGCGGTCTCACGCGGAGCTCCCCGTCTGCCGCACTGTCTGCTCCGTAGTTCACAGTATAGTAACGTCGCCATTGGCGACGGCCTCAGCCTGTAAGTGAGCATTTAGCAGCGCAGTGCGAACGGAGCACAGATGAGGCAGACGACGATTTAGAGCACGAAACGCTGCGGCGAGTTGCGTACCGTTGAAAGGGCCAGCGCTAGCCTGAGAAACGTCAGCAAACATGTGATGGCTCTTTGTATCTCTCGTGACCTTGCGAGCCTGGTATGTATTGAGATCCGTGTCAAGATTTAGCGAGCAGAAAATCCACTGAATACTCGAGGTTTTCGTGAGGTGTTCGTTTCCATCGAATTTTTTTTTCGCTCAGTGAGTACTCTGTTTGGTCCGTTTGGTTCTTACGGGATCGAAGTACAGTTGTCCAAGTTGGAGTCACATGATTTCCAGGTTCTCTCTTTACCTATCGGCGCCTCATGCATCAGGTGCAACGCTGTGGAAGGTACGGAAGTAGCCTGCATGAAAAAATAAAGGGAGGCGTGCTTGTTCTGTGTCCGAGTGGTCTAAGGCACGAGAAAGCGACAGCGTGTCGTCAGCAATAACAGCACATTCAATCAAGCTCGCGAGAAATGTATCATGTGGGAAGCGTGCAGGCAAAGCAGTTACTATTTTTGGCTCCACCACAAGGAACCCACAATGTAAAAAAATTGCACCCTAAATGGGGTTGTGAAAGGGGCTCTAATAAATTTGCGGTATGCCTGGGATAATAAAGCGCGCCGCTTCACGAAAATCGTCCTGCAAGAATTTTTAATGCGCTTTCCAGAAGCTGAGTTATCTGAAGTCAAAACTTGAATTTCAGCGTTTGCCCGCTCTTCCCTCTCCTCTCATCAGTTTTTGCACGCTGGAAGGTCGGCGCTCCTCCTCCGGACCCACCTCCGGGGGAGGAGCTTCCTGATCCACCAGAGCTACGCGGCTTACTGGCCGCGGCCATGGTAGCTGCCTGACGTCTGAAAGAATCTAACCACGAGACACTCGTCAGCTTGTGTACGCAGGTGCGAGCGACAGAGGAGGGTGCGAGCATGAAAAAGTCGCCGGAGAGGGCTCTCAAACTTTTGCGCGTGATTGTGGGTTCTCCACTGCCTGTAGAAGTGAATTATTTGGCTCAGGTGTTCACGACAGCCCAGTGCAGTGATTGAGCAAATTGGTGTGCTCTCCTCGGAAGGTGTGCATTTCCGTGCATAATGGCTCATTTCCGTGCCTTAAACTCGCACCCTCCCTAAAAGGGTGCGAAGTGTGGTTGTCACACCCCTGCAATACGGGCGTGATCGCTGCAGTTGCACCCTTTTTCCGATTGCATTACAGTTTCATAGGTTTTTGATGGCTTTAAAAGACGGTGGTCATTTTTTTTCTTTCTGCGCGCACTCCTTGAGGGAATCGTGAGGAGCAAAACCGCAAAACAGGACGCGGGACTGAGGCAGGCGACAACACAGGCCAACTGGCCTACAACCAAGTCCTTCTAACTTGGAGGGAAGCTAAACATTCTCTACGATGAGCTGCTGACGACCTTTTAAACTCTGCACTAGAGTTAGGCCACATTCTCACAGCCGGTTTTTCCCCTATTCCGTTGCGCCCGCAGCGGAGGAAAGGTGGTGTGTTTGGACCGGTTACTCCCCGAAATCGGGCGGCCGGTGCCGCTGGGCTCAGTTCTGCTGTACGTTTCCGTCGAGCAGAGGCGACGGACCCCCGCCCCACAGAGACCGCGCCAGTCACAGCGCGAGCTTGCTTCACGTGACCCACGGCTTGTTTGCTGCCAGCGAGAGATGGCGCTGGAGAGCGTCGCGGCGTTAACGCGGCGTAGGGTGCCTCGATGCTCGCGCCCCCCCCCCCCCCCCCCCCCCCCCCTCCGTCGCCACGGAAGGGCGGAGGGGGGCGCGAGCATCGAGGCACCCTAGCGCGGGTGCGCGGGACGAAGAAAAAAAGGCTTTTTTCCGTCGTGAGATGCACACCAGTCTTTGCGCCCCGAGAAGCGCCCGCTGGCCAATGAACAGAGAGCGGATGGCGGTTTTATTTAATTTGGCAATTACACGAGGTGTTCCAGCTAAACGAGTCTCTAAGTTTTGTGTTTGTATTGAGCGCGGGATATACCATAAGCGAATTTTAATCTGGGGCGCTCAAGTAGCACGGTATATTTTGAATTCCGCGCATTTTCTATTAGATTTCATAAAGAAACCTGCTCAGGCGATACCTTGTTAAAACGCTTTAGCCGGCTGCTTTTCAAGGTGACCTACAGCATTCGAAATGAACTTCTTCCCGAAGCTAATATTCAACTAGCTAGCTAGTTAATTGAAGTAATTAACCAGCTAACCATCTATATACTGCGATATATATATATATATATATATATATATATATATATATATATATATATATATATATATATATATATATATATATATATATATATATATATATTGTGTAGAAAGGTAAACGTATTTGGTTGCTATAAGTAAAATGCAAAGTTCAGAAATGCTTTAACCATAGATTTATTTTGAGCCGATGTTTCGGTGTGCTCGCCACACGTGGAGAAGACCAAATCCAAACATCCGCGGAAGTTTCCTTTCCGGAAACATCCCTTGGATGGATGGATGGATGGATGGACGGACGGATGGATGGAATGATGGATGGATGGATGGATTGATGGATGGATGGATGGACGGACGGACGGACGGACGGACGGACGGACGGACGGACGGACGGACGGACGGATGGATGGATGGATTGATGGATGGATGGATTGATGGATGGATGGATGGATGGATGGATGGATGGATGGATGGATGGACGGACGGACGGACGGATGGACGGATGGATGGATGGATGGATTGATGGATGGATGGATGGATGGATGGATGGACGGACGGACGGATGGATGGAATGATGGATGGATGGATGGATGGATGGATGGACGGACGGACGGACGGACGGACGGACGGACGGACGGACGGATGGATGGATGGATGGATGGATGGATGGATGGATGGATTGATGGATGGATGGATGGATGGACGGACGGACGGACGGATTGATGGATGGATGGATTGATGGATGGATGGATTGATGGATGGATGGATGGATGGATGGATGGATGGATGGACGGACGGACGGACGGACGGACGGACGGACGGACGGACGGACGGATGGATGGATGGATGGATGGATTGATGGATGGATGGATGGATGGATGGATCGTCTCCTTTGAAACGGGGTGATGGCAGTTGCTGTAACTAGCAAGGACGACGCAACAGCATGATGGCCAGAACAAGAAGAACGATTCAAGCATTTGATTATATAGGCGCGGGAATGTGCGCCGAGAGTGCCTGCGCATTTAGGGTGCGCAGTCATGCTACAGTGGCCTTATCGGATACATCCCTTTCCGGTAACAAGTAAATTATTATAATTGTACACTTTCCTAAAACTTGCTGAAAGCTCATCGCACCACACGTAAGGATTATACAGACATTTGATTAAAACGTTCGTCATACTGAAGACGTTGCGGTGTTTTCACGTTAAAACATTAAGTTGGGCTAGTTGGTAACGGCTTAAAGGAATCATATTCTTAGCGGTAAGAAACAGTTACACACATGTCGCCCGCTTCTTGAATACGAAAGGCTTCGATAATTTCCCTTTCTTTTTTGTCGGCTCCCACATGCATCACAGACGTAGCGTCATATGCTGGGATACAGCCTTTACAACTTCTGCAATGCTTCACCAATTCAGCTCCACCGGCCTTTGACGAAACATCCCTTCTGTGCTCTCTAATCCTGTCGTTGACACACCTTCCGGTCTGGCCTATATATACCTTGTGTTGCATCTGGGTTGCAAGCCCCAAGGGTAGCGTTGGCCTGGCGGCCTGGGGCAAAGCTGGAAACATCCGAAGGTCCCGGCAAAGGATGACTCGACTGGCAACAGAACAACTTGTTTATTCTGGCATCTCAAAAGAGCAGCCGGTCAGGGCGACCACGTTACTCGAAGGGCGAAATCGAAGTCTCTCTCGGCGTCTGGGGCAGCGGCGTTTTATACGCTCGGAGTCGAGGGCAAGAGGGAACGGCCTGGGAAGAGTCATCCGATACGGCGACGCTTGAACATGTCCAGACGTGACGGGCGCGTCCGCCAGGCCGGCGCCGGTCAGACCTCCTCGCCTCCAAGTTGGGGAGCTCCTCTCCCCGGCTGCCGCGCTTTGACAAGCGTGGGCAGCAGCATGCACACACACACACACGCACGCACGACGACACGTGGCACTGAAACCTGTCTGGACGCGCTTGGCGGGAGGCGTTGCGGCCGCGATGAACGAAGCCGCGGCGTCCGTTGCATCCGCGCCGGCTATACCGCGCGTCGAAGGCGAGACGTAACAGACCGCCCCGCCGGGAGAAGGAGATCCCGATGGTCAGGGGACTGCATCCGCTGTCCAGAGGGATGTCGCTCGATGATGCTCGTAAACGAAACCGGTCGTCCCTCGACGTTGCTTGAGCGCAGCGCACAGAGAAGGCCTCGTTCTCAGGTTCAGGATCACACAGGGCACTGCAAAGTCACTTCAGGAGAGTTGCCATTTTTGTGCTCGTTCCCAGCAAGCGTTAGAACTACGCCGAAACGCAACCGCTCAGTCAGCAAGCACGAGACAACCCTCACTAAGCTCTGCCAGGCTCTTTCCCCTTTTATACTACTGCCTAGTTCCTTACAGTAGTCAAGCAGCACTCAGAACGCGTCCACAAATTGGAAAATTGCACTAGAAAGCACATAATCACTTAGAAACACTAAACAAAAGCAATATGTTAAAAATCCTGCCTCAGGAAGAAAACATCACTAACAATCAACTTTGAGGCGGATTCCTACGTTAGGGGCTTCGACTTAAGCCATCGGCGTTACCGTTGAGACTCCCCTTTTTGTAGCGCACCTCAAAGGAATATTGTTGCAAAACGAGGCTCCAGCGCAGGAGGCGGCCATTTTTGGGAGATATGGTCTGCAGCCATTGGAGAGGGCAGTGATCCGTCTCAATGATAAACCTCGAGCCGGCTAGGTAGCATGACAATTTCTGAACGGCCCACACGAGACACGCACACTCTTTCTCGGTGGCGCTGTACGCCTGCTCACGACAGGTCAGCTTACGACTAGCATACAGGACGGGGTGTTCCACTTCTCCATTGTCCCTTTGGCACAGTACAACGCCCATGCCTCGCTCACTAGCATCGCACTGAACAACGAACCTTTTTGTGTAGTCTGGCGATCGTAGCACAGGCTGGCTTGTTAGGGCGCTCTTTAGGGCGCTAAAAGCTCTTTCCTTTGTCTCGCTCCAGACGACTGTTTGGGGCTCTGTTTTTCTTAGAGCATCCGTCAGGGGAGCCGCGATATCGGAGTACCTGGGGATGTACCTCTGATAGTAGCCGGCGACACCCAAGAACGACCGAATATCGGTCTTCGTGCGCGGTTGCGGGAAGTCTCGCACAGCGGCCACCTTTATTTCAGAGGGGCGGCGACGACCCTGTCCAATCACGTGACCGAGGTAGACAACCTCGGCCTGTGCTAATTGGCACTTGGGAGCCTTGACTGTCAAGCCCGCTTCGCGCAGGCGGGTTAGCACTGCCCGCAAGTGTGCCATATGCTCAGACCAGGAGGCGGAGAATATCGCTACGTCGTCTAAATACGGTAAAGCGAATTCTTCCTGTCCCCGCAACACTTTGTCCATGAGGCTTGAAAAGCAGTATGGCGCGTTCTTCAAACCAAAACTCAAAACTTTAGGACGGAATGTTCCCATTGGTGAAATGAACGCCGCATACCTACTAGCCTCTTCTGTAAGTGGAACCTGCCAATAACCCCTGACAAGATCTAGGGTGGAAATAAACTGAGCGCTACTAACTTTCTCAAGGCGCTCCTCGATGTTAGGGATCGGATAAATTTGATCCTTAGTAATGGAATTAAGCCTGCGGTAGTCGACGCAAGGACGAGGTTCCTTGCCCGGTACCTCAACTAAAATCAAGGGGGAGGTATAATCACTCTCACCCGCCTCAATAACACCGAGCTGTAGCATTTTCTTTACCTCAGCCTCCATAATATCGCGCTGGCGGGGTGACACCCGGTACGCCTTGGATCGTACTGGCTCTGGGGAGGTAAGTTCTATATCATGCGTAAGGACAGAAGTCCTACCAGGCCTCTCAGAGAACTGACCTTGAAACTCTTGTAAGAGTTGGTGTAGTTCGGTTTTCTGCTCAGGCGACAGCGGTGGTTTACTGAGTAAGTCACTAATGACCTGATCAGTGTCTTCCCTGTTCGTCACTGAGCCTAGTCCCGGAAGCTCGACCGGAAGCTCTTCGGGAACGTTTACCATCATACACACCACTGCTTCCCGTTGTCTATAGGGTTTGAGCAGATTACAGTGGTAAACTTGCTGTGCTTTCCGCTTTCCTGGCAGACTCACCACGTAGTTAACATCCGACAGTTTTTGAACAATCCGTGCTGGGCCCTCCCACTGCACGTCGAGTTTGTTTTTTAGCGATGTGCGCAATACCATTACCTCATCGCCCACCTCAAAACGACGGGCCCTGGCTGTCCGATCATAATAAACCTTGGCCCTCTGCTGGGCCTTTGCCATTGCTTCACCTGACAACTCCTGTGCCCTTCTTAAGCGTTCGAGGAGACTAAGCACGTACTCGACCACGACTGGGTCGTCGCCCCTGCCTTCCCACGAGTCTCGAAGCATGCGAAGCGGAGACCGCAGCGAGCGACCGTACACCAGCTCAGCTGGCGAAAACCCCGTAGCCGCATGCGGCGCGGTCCTTAATGCAAACATCACCCCAGGCAGACACAGCTCCCAATCACTTTGTTGCTCAAAACACAATGCTCTCAACACGCGCTTCATGACGGAGTGGAGCTTCTCAACGGAATTCGACTGTGGGTGGTACACTGAGCTGTGTAACAGCTTTACCCCACACCTTTCGAGAAAGGCTGTCGTCAAAGCGCTGGTAAACACTGTGCCCTGATCTGACTGGATTTCCGCAGGAAAACCAACTCGCGCAAATATGGACAGTAGTGCATTGACTATCTCAACTGAGCTGAGTTCTTTAAGCGGCACTGCTTCAGGGAACTTTGTCGCTGGGCAGATCACAGTCAAAATGTGTCTGTACCCCGTGGCTGTTACCGGCAGAGGTCCCACTGTATCCATAACGAGCCGTCTAAAAGGCTCCGTAATGATAGGTACCAACTTCAACGGCGCCCTCGATTTGTCCCCTGGTTTGCCAACCCGCTGACAGGTGTCACATGTCCTCACAAAGTGTTCTACGTCACGAAAACACCCTGGCCAATAGTACTCTTGCAAGAGACGGTCCTTCGTCTTCTTAACTCCTAGGTGACCGGACCACGAACCGCCATGCGACAAGCGCAACAGATCCTGACGGTAGCACTGAGGCACGATCAGCTGATCGAACTCGACTCCCCTGCGGTCTAGATACTTCCGGTACAAGACACCACCTCTTTCCACAAAACGAACATTTTTCTTGGCGATACCTTCCTTGACATTGCAGCGCATGTTTTCTAGGCTGCCATCCTTTTTTTGCTCGGCTATCAAAGCCGACCGGCTGACTTTTAGCAACCTATTAAGTCCATCGGACGTAGGCGCGATGAGCAAATCTGCAGATAGCTCTTCTAACTTTCCCGTGTCGGGCGTTTCCTCTCCAGTACCTGGTGCCTTAAGCGCTACAGGCTCAATTTTATTCAGTTCGGACGTGCTCTGAATATCAGCTTGCTGCGCCTCCGACCCTTTCTCATTGTTCGACAACGTCGGCCCCGCAACTACCGCCTTTGCAGCGAGCTCCCGAAATCTCGATCTGGTTAAGGCCTGAACGCTAGCCTCACCAAACAAAAGACCCTTCTCGCGCAGGAGGTGATCGGACCGGTTCGAAAATAGGTACGGGTACTGGGGGGGCAGCATAGATGACACTGCGGCCTCCGTCTCAATTGCTCCGAAAGGTCCTTCAATAACCACTTTTGCTACGGGCAGACACACGCTGTGAGCTTCCACGGCTTGCTTGATCCATGCGCACTCGCCCGTGAACATATCGGGTTCTACGTAAGAGGGGTGAACTACATCCATTGTAGCTGCGGAATCACGAAGCACTCGGCACTCTTTCCCGTTCACGAGGAAGTCTCGCATGTAAGGCTCGAGAAGCTTCATGTTCTCGTCAGTGCTACATAATGACAAACACACGACTTCTCTTTTTGTTTCTGGACACTGCGCCGAAAAGTGACCCGGCTTCTGGCACGTATAACACACGCGCGCTTGCCTCGCCTCGAACCGCTTTCTGCGTTCGGCTTCGGCTGCCGCCGTCTCCTTACGTTCGGTCGGACTGCTTTCACTCGCATCCGCACTACGCGTGTCCCCCCTTGCTCTCATGGGTGTGAACTTCGGCCTCTCAGACTTGGAGCCAAATTCACCCTTTTGACCGTCCTTAGCTCCGCGAGCCCGACGCGTCACAAACTCCTCGGCTAGCTCGGCGGCTTTAGCCACTGTACTAACGTCTGGCCTATCCAAGACCCAGTACCGCACGTTCTCAGGTAACCGACTATAAAACTGTTCTAGCCCGAAACACTGCAGAATTTTCTCGTGGTCACCAAACGCTTTCTCTTCTTTGAGCCACTCCTGCATGTTTGACATAAGCCTGTAGGCAAACTCTGTATATGACTCATTTCTGCCTTTTTCATTTTCCCGAAACTTCCGACGGAACGCCTCCGCTGACAGCCTGTACTTTTTTAGCAGACTCGATTTCACTTGGTCGAAATCCTCTGCCTCCTCTCTCTTCAAGCGAGCGACTACGTCGGCCGCCTCGCCGGGTAACAAAGTGAGCAAGCGCTGTGGCCACGTTTCCCGAGAGAACCCCTGCTTCTCGCACGTTCGCTCAAAGTTAACCAGGAACAAACCAATGTCCTCTCCAAGCTTAAACGGCCGCATCAGGTCAGTCATTTTGAACGATACCCGTTCTCCTGCACCGTGTGCCTGACTTCCATTACGAGCGCGTTCCATCTCTACCTCGAGACGCTTCATTTCCAAAGCGTGTTGACGGTCGCGCTCGTCTTTCTCTTTTTGTTCTTTACGTTCGCGCTCCTCTTTTTCTTTTTGCTCCCTCTCCTCAATGGTCTCAAGGCATTCCGACAGCTCGTCATCATCAGCCTCCAACTCAAGAATAGCCCTTAGCAGTTCTGGTTTTCTGAGTTTGTCTGAGACATCCAGACCCAACTCTCTTGCAAGCTCCAGCAATTTCGGTTTGCGCAACGACTTCAAATCCATGGCTGCTCCGAATGCTGCTTTCTCTACTGCCTACTATTGTCTTGCCGCAAACTAACCCGGCAGCAACGACAACCACAATTACCAGCTCTGTTTCTGACACTAACAAAAGCCTGGCAAAACTCAGAAGAAGAAAGTCCCGCACTCACCAAACCTCGCAGCCAAGAATTCAGCGCAGTCGTTCCGCTGCAGGCAACCAGTCATCACACAGGGCTCGTTGCACTGCTCCCGGATGGTCGTTGTGCTGCTCAGCATACAGTTGAACGCATATCTTCGCTGCTGGCCTCCGTTGTCGGGATCTCACCGCTGGCAACCAGTTGTTGCATCTGGGTTGCAAGCCCCAAGGGTAGCGTTGGCCTGGCGGCCTGGGGCAAAGCTGGAAACATCCGAAGGTCCCGGCAAAGGATGACTCGACTGGCAACAGAACAACTTGTTTATTCTGGCATCTCAAAAGAGCAGCCGGTCAGGGCGACCACGTTACTCGAAGGGCGAAATCGAAGTCTCTCTCGGCGTCTGGGGCAGCGGCGTTTTATACGCTCGGAGTCGAGGGCAAGAGGGAACGGCCTGGGAAGAGTCATCCGATACGGCGACGCTTGAACATGTCCAGACGTGACGGGCGCGTCCGCCAGGCCGGCGCCGGTCAGACCTCCTCGCCTCCAAGTTGGGGAGCTCCTCTCCCCGGCTGCCGCGCTTTGACAAGCGTGGGCAGCAGCATGCACACACACACACACGCACGCACGACGACACGTGGCACTGAAACCTGTCTGGACGCGCTTGGCGGGAGGCGTTGCGGCCGCGATGAACGAAGCCGCGGCGTCCGTTGCATCCGCGCCGGCTATACCGCGCGTCGAAGGCGAGACGTAACACTTGCCACAGGCAAGTGGAATGGTGTACACCACTCCCGTTCGGCAGGTTACAAACTTCATTTGGTGCTTTTTGCTGCAACACGGCTTCTTCGTTTCTGTGACTGCTGAACATAATCTTACCAGCTTTTCAGGGGCTGTCAGCAGAACGCCAACACCACACTTCTGGGCAACTTTTTTGAGGCGGTGGGATCGACTGTGGACGTACGGGATTGCGACCCGCCGCTTAAGCCTTTCTTCACCTGCCTTCACTTTGGCACCACCAAGCTCCCGTAGTAAAGCTTCGACCACCGCATTAACCGATTCTAGAGGGTAGTCCGCCTTGTCCAAACGGTCAACCTGCTCTTGCAGACTGGCTTCCATGTTATGCGGGCACGACTTCTGCAGAGCCGCACGCAGGCTGTTCATCACCTGCGTGTGCTCAGTGATACATATTTATGTCGTACAAGTGTCCAGTAAAGACAGTTGAAGTCTAGCGGGTGTCCTGTGTGTGTGTAGCTGGGTGTTGTGTCTGTTTCTTACCGCTAAGAATATGATTCCTTTAAGTGGCTTCACGGTTCGGGTCGACCTTCTCAAAGCTGCCGGTGGTATAACCGGGGTCGCAGGGTCGCCCGTTGTCGATGGTTGACGCCTGACTGTTTGCGAGGTTGGAGCTGTCGCTGTTGAATGGTAGCCAACGTCGCTGTCCGCAGGGGTGGTATTGATGTAGTCATCGCTTGCCTCTAAGAGCCGTCCGCCGGTTTGCAGTAGGTGACGGCATTGTGCCTGAGGAGCTTCTGGGCCTCCGTTTTTACCAGGTACGAACTTGGGTAGGGCATACCCATCACTTGGGCTGTTCGGGACCATGCAGTATCTCTGACCCTCACGATGGTACCATTTTGGAGAGGAGGCAAAGGCCTTCCAGCTTGTTTTTGACTGTGCTTATTGACATCGGTCGCAGTCACCGCACTGAATTCCGGGAGGTTGGCGCGAAGACGCCTTCCTTGCAGGAGTTCACCAGGGAATTGCCCGTCCTCCAGTGGCGTAGTGCGGTAAGCCAGCAGGCCCAACCAGAAATCATGCCCCGAGTCTGCAGTTTTCTTAGAGATGCGCTTCACAATCTGCACACCTTTTTACGCAAGCCCGCTAGACTGCGGATAACGAGGGCTGGATGTAATGTGTGTGAAGTCGAACTTCCTTGAAAATACTGCAGATTCATAGCTAGAAAATTGCGGACCATTATCAGTACATACTTCAACTGGCACACCAAATCTTGCAAAGATAGCACTGAGTTGCCACCATGGTCAGCTTTTTTTTATTTATTTTTGTTTAACCGTGTTGTAAGTTGTTATTAAAAGTCGCAATTTTCTTTAAATACGTCTTCCTACACTTCTAACCTTATGTCACTTCTCTGCTTTTGATCTACCAATCTTCCAATTGGTTTCTGCTAATTTACACCGCAGATTTATTTACACGACCATTGTTATCTCTAAACGCTATGGCCTTAGGAAGAGTGAGTTTGCCTGCATCCACATCGGGATGAATACCATAACATTTAAGTATGAGGTGTTTTACTGTTTTTACAGATTTACCACACACAGCACATGTGTCACCTTCTCTAAATTTCTTTTTGTAGCTGCGCGTTCTAAGACACCCTCACCTAGGCATTGTCTCTTTTGAGTTGTCATACAACGCTTCCTTCCTGATCTGCCTTTTCCAGTATCGATATAGTTCTACACTATGTTTCTTTTCTCTTGTATTATTCCCGTTTTTACCTTCCGCGTTTTTTCCCTGTCGTTTGCTGCTCTTTCTTTCTCCGTCCTTGTGTCCGACATACTTACTGGTTAGTTTTCGCAATTTTGAGTCATCGTTCTTTCTCTATAGGTATTTAAATACGGTATACATATTTAACTGCCCACCTGTTATCGTCCAATTTCCTCAGGTGTTCTTCGTGTAGCATTGTATTCTGAGCTTCCCATGCTTCGAACGATGCCCAGCCCATATCCCCCTGTACTGCCTCGTTTGTGGTTTTCCCGTGGGCACCTAGTGCTAATCTTCCAGCAGCTCTCTGATTTACCTCTTATCCCGTCTGAACTTCAGCCCTTAAGCAAAGAACCGCATTCTCGAAAGCCCCTGCACCATTGTTCCTTTAAAAATACCTCTCAGTACTCCATGCCTGCTGTACCCCCACAATGCCCCATGTTTCATTATCCCAGCATCTCTTTGCCCTTTTACTACAAGAGACTGCTTGTGCTTTTCCGTGTACATCTGCCTTTCGTTTACCCATACCCAGATATAATTGTATTCTGCCAGTCTGGGTATTTCATCACCGTCATAATCATCATCAGCCTGACTACACCCACTGCAGAGCAAAGGCCACTTGCATGTCTCTCCAATTAGCCCTGTCCTTTGCCAGCTGCGCCCACCCCATGCCTGCAAACTTCTTAATCTCATCCGCCCACCTAACCTTCTGCCGCCCCCTGCTGCGCTTGCCTTCGCTTGGAATCCACTCCGTTACCCTTAAGGACCAGCGGTTATCTTGCCTTCGCAGTACATGCCCTGCCCAATCCCATTCCTTCCTCTTGATTTCGACTAGGGTGTCATTAACCCGCGTTTGTTCCCTCACCCACTCTGCCCGCTTCCGGTTTCTTAACGTTACACCTATCATTTTTCTTTCCATGGCTCGCTGCGTTCTTAAGCTGAACCCTTTTTGTTAGCCTCCACGTTTCTGCCCCGTAGGTGAGTACCGGTAAGATACAGCTGTTGTGCACTTGTCTCTTGGGGGAAATTGGTAAACCGCCATTCACAATCTGAGAGAACCTGCCATCATCATAGTTGAGTTTCCCCTGAGAGGAAACACTTGTTGATGATGAAATCGGGGTTTCATGATGACGCAGTGGTTCTAACTCGCAAACATTCACGTTACTCGAAGAAAGGAAAAGGTTAACTATTTATTTACAACATAAATAAAACGAGAAGAAACAAAGCACGGAGAAAACTATTTGCAACATGACTAAACCGTTGATCAGACGGATTCAGCCCTCATTCAACCCAGAGCGCTTGTTTTTAAACCCTCTGTCTCCGCCCTTAGCGGGGACAGCAGCCAATAAGATTACAAGCGACTCGACTCACCAATCAGTGGTCAGGGAAAGGAAAATAAGGTTTCCGCCAACTAATCACAGATTGGGGAAAGTGTGCTGATTAAATTTTGGGAAGGAGAGGTTGCAATCAAAAACACAAACAGCACACACGCGACCACCCTCTCCCACGGCACAGCCGTTACTACTTTCCTAACATCGTCATCTCTTTTAACATGGTCATCTGTATCTGGTTAGGGCTCTTCCCGGCTGGTTATGCCAGTGACGGCGCCAAGTAAACAAGGAAGTCCCCTCCAAGAAAGGGAGGCATGGACGAGGCGGGTCCCTTTGTGGGCGACGCGCTGATCACCATACAACCACCTCCGAGCCCACTGGTGCGTCCTTCCTCGCGAACACGAGACCGACCAGTTCGCGAAAAGGTTCGCAATCATAATTTGCCATCCCCTGAAGCGACAACTCGGGAGGGATCAGGATGTGTGTGCGAAAGTAGTTTTGTCGGAGTGGGATGTTTTCAGTGTCGCGTGTCCGATTTTGCTCGTCACTGCAGCGGCTAAGCCAGGGATTGCGGTCCTTGGCGGTTACGCACTTACTTACATGGCGGCGCCAGACGGACAACGAGCTACAAGTGCACCACACACCGCGCTGTCGACGACGGCTGCCGCTGATGCGTGACAGGCACGCGTTTCCGCGCCACGTTCGTCGTCGACAGCCCGGATGTGACGTCATGCAGCCTTTGTTTCGCGCTCCGAGAAGGGCTTCTTCTCACTCACTGCTCGGAGGTCGTCTATGCGTCTGCCGTTCTTCTAAGCGGTGCAGTGGGGTTATTGTAAAGGCGAAATGTCTGCCGACGAAATTTTGTTGCATCACGTCTTGTGGTCGCCTGTAAATTTCATTTTCGTTCATCGACCGCATCGCGCTATCCGTGGGCAAGACCACCTGTGCGTGCATTAGCGGATAGGCAGAGCAGATTGCACCGGGTGGCGTTAATAGGCTTCGGATCTGTTGCGTCATTGATATTCTCTCCCTGGCTAATTACGCTACCCCTTCCGCCGATCTTTCCCCGGAGCATCTCGGATGCGCGTGGACGAGTAATAACATTTCTCTGTCGTGAATGCCACAGCGCTAATGTCATCTGTGCCGGTATAGAATCAGCACCAGCGCGCTCTAAATGGCGCCATTAAGGCCTTATCAGTTTATAACGATGATACTGGGGGGCATACCTTTTGAAGCGTGTCGGCACCACTTTGTGGTGAAGCAGGGCCTGTTGGTATGGCATATTAAAGAAGAAATATACCAGCCAAAAAAGACGGGCACACAAGGAGAGAACAACACAGGACAACGGCTGGACTAACAACTAAATTCTTTATTGCGTACTGACCACCGAGTAATCTCAACGCATGCGCCGAGGCAGGACAGACACTCAAACATGGTTTTTCAAATAGTCAAGTTCCTTTATCGTCAGCGCTATCGATGGCGAACTGACGCAAGCATCGCCGTGTTTGGCTATTTGAAAGGCCTCAAAGATTTCGCGGGCCCTCCGTGTTTTTCCATAGCCCAGAATGATGACACCAGAAAAACGTTGGGAACATTTCCCAGGACATCTACTGCAGTGCCAAGCAAAATTGCCGTCTTCACCATCGTCAACTTCTGTTTGGCGCTAGCGACTTTCTTAACATTGTGCGGCTCTTTGTGCAAATAAGGAGTAGAGTTTCCCCCTTCAGGTGGCGATGGGAGGAAGCACCTTGTTGATGATGAAATCGGGGTTTCATGATGACGCAGTGGTTCTAACTCGCAAACATTCACGTTACTCGAAGAAAGGAAAAGGTTAACTATTTATTTACAACATAAATAAAACGAGAAGAAACAAAGAAAGGAGAAAACTATTTACAACATGACTAAACCGTTGATCAGACGAATTCAGCCCTCGCTCAACCCAGAGCGCTTGTTCTTAAACCCTCTGTGGTGCTTGTTGCTATGAGGGGGGGGGGATACTGGTCCCGACGTATGTTGCCCCTCTGGGCAACATACTTGGGGATCATAAAACCCTCTGTCTCCGCCCTTAGCGGGGACAGCAGCCAATAAGATTACAAGCGACTCGACTCACCAATCAGTGGTCAGGGAAAGGAAAATAAGGTTTCCGCCAACTAATCACAGATTGGGGAAAGAGCGCTGATTAAACATTTGGGAGAGGAGAGGTTGCAATCAAATACACAAACGCGACCACCCTCTGCCACTGCACCCACGGCACAGCCGTTACTCCTCTCCTAACATTGTCATTTGTATTCTCTTTCGCACACGCGACAAATATATGCCGACGAGACGATCACTCAAGTTGTTTACAGAACATCAAAAGAGAAGACAGTGGTTGCGGGAATAGTGGGTTTCATGTTCACTCGGCTCCTACCCAGCCGTATCTCCTTCATTCCCGAAGCCTCGGTAACCCCTTGGCAACGCACACATGTCGACAGCTGCATCTGGTTAGGGTTCTTCCCGGCAGGTCATACCGTTGACGGCGCGGAGGAGATAAGGACGGGAGGCCGGGACGGGACGGGTCCCTTTGTTGGCGACTTCCGAGCGGCCTTCCTTGCAAACACACGACCAACGAGTTTGCGGAAAGGTCAGCGAACTCCACATAAGGCATTACTTGAAATTTTTTTTCTTTTGTCAGTGACATCATTTTTTCCCTTCTTGACCCCGCCGTTCATTTCCTTTGATACGGATTCAGCCACCGCTGTCATCATTTCTGCTGGGAAACCTGCATCAGACAGGCGTTTGGCTTTCGTAGCGACGCAACTTTTTTTTTCACAGCGTTCTGGAAACAAGCCTTAGTAATACCTCTCTTTACTAGTTTAGAATGATTATGGAGTCAAAGGGTAACAGCCCCTTTTTGTTCTAGGTGAATACATCCAGCACACATGGCCTTTTCCAGAAAAGGTTAGTAACAAGTCTTAAAAAACGAGTGGAGTTGTTAGTGGCTAATTCGTGAGTAAATTTTAATTGCGATGAGCAGCGCCTAAAGGCACCCAGAACACGTTCAACTATCATCTGATAGGAGTCATTAGGTCCGGTGTTTAAAAGCACTAAAAAGTCATCAACGTGTCTGACAATTCGCAGAACACACCCGTCATCCAGAAAACTTGGAAGCCAGCGGTCAAACTTTGCTAAGAAAATATTGCAGAGCACTGGGGCTACACAAGTACCTATGCAGATCCCTTTCTTCTGAATATAAAACTTGTTAAACTCGACAAGAGTGGAAGAGAGGTACGTAGCAAGGAGCTCCAAAAAACTTTTCACTCTGGATTCCACATCTTGTTTGAAAGGCCAGTTCACCACACTCTTCAATTAGTTCTCTCACCGCATGAAACAGTTCGGTGCACGGTTCAAGTGGGGAAAAGAAGGTAAAATGGAAGAACTAGAAGTGCGAAGCCGCTCCTCTTCATCTAAGCCTCACATCCGCGTAACGTACGGCATCTCCGCCAGGCGTCGCTAGGTCACCGGACTGGACTAGCACTGCTTCCTGCGAGCGCATGGCGCCATCTACGCGTAGTTGCGGCGATTGTCAAGTGTTCTGGGGCGGAGCAGCTGGTCGCACATGTACGCGCCCCCTTCTGCAGGTGCCAGGTTCGAGCAGAGGCGGCTTGGAAATGCTGCATGCAGCGAAATGCAAAGCATTATTTCCCCCGGCATGGACGAAATGCCAACTTTGGAGGCTTCTGGACTGAGAGCGTTATAACAATGGCGACGAGATATCTTAAGAGGTAAGCAGCGCTTCCAACCTCACCTCCGTCGAGGTCGACGCAGTTGGGGAGGCGTCACCGGCCGCCGCCTTCGTCTGCCTCTGGAATGACAGGTGCTGCTGAAACAGCATCGTTCGGAATTACTTCTGCCTGTTTCTTTTCACCTGTTTCCGTCATATATCGGCGGTGGTCTCCGGTGGCGTGACTCGACCGCGCTTGATTCGCCAACCGACGTTTTGCGATCATTCATTCTCTCCCGCTTTGCGCTGGGGTCTTGAAAGCATTACGCACCTCTCCAGTTTGTGGCGAAACGGACGAGATTACGCTGGCGTGACCTGCTCGCGAGTGGACCATTTGCGCATGCTGGTAATCCCCATTAGAAAACCGGTGGCCCTCATATGGTGCGATTTTAGAAGGAAAGGCGTTTTGCCCCGCCTGGTGCAGATTAGCTTGCATGTGCTGTTAGGACGGCGCGAAAGGAACAAGAGAGGCACAAGAACACAACAGGACAGGCGCCTTGTCCTTGTACCTTTCGCGCCGTCCTCACATCAGCTACAGCTACGAATCAACCAGCCCAAACCAAAGTACGTCTAGGGTAATATCTGCCACCACCCTGCGGTCATGCACTGGATCGGCCCAGCGGCGGTTTTTTGCAGCCGCGAGCCTTGCGTGTCGCCACACCTGTTTGTTCCTGGAACCCAGGTTCGGGAACGACGGCTGCTGAGCTCTGCGGAAGGCGAGTTCCCTGGAACCCGGGTGTTCACGCTGTGCGCGAGCGGCCTTCAGTGAGGAGGGTGGGCGGTCTTCTGATATCCGGCCCAACCCTTCTGCGGCGCACACTCCGGAGGGTCGCATCACATCGTTGATTGCGAGATTATCCGCCGGGCACTTGGTCGGAGGAGGTGCTGCTTCGGGTTCTAAGCAGCGTCGGTTCTCCCGCCACTGTGCCCTTCGAAACATCTTTCTTTTTTTTTGAAGCAGCAGAACGGCTGGCTCAGTCAAGCGTGGCCTACCGCGCAGGATGTTTAAAACTCCATTGGGAAAGCGCAACGAGCTCTCCGCCGGTCACGTCACGATGAGCTAGCAGAAGAGCTGGCTGTGAACAGAGGGCGCCGAGCATCTTCGGACCGACACGACGGCTTATCGGCACCAGGTCTTTGGAAACGCGGCTATTGTGACACTGCCGAAGCGAGCACCGGCTTCTCAAGCGCAGTCTGATCCTTATGTGGTCATCCCTGTGCCGCTGGAAGATATTTGTTACTATGAGCCTTTTAGGCTGTAAACGACGGAAACATCATTTTGCAGCCGAATGAGCGAGACCTGAAGGCGTTGGTATCGCAGCTCGATGTTTGCTGTACTTGAGTGGACACGCACAGACGAACGGACGGACGGTAATTCCTTAATGTGGCGTAGATTTCTCTTGAGAAAGTGATTAGTAATTAGTTTTTACCTGAGTGGATCATTAAGGGAGTAAAATTGGAGAGGACACTTAAGAGTTGTGGGTTACACTTTCCATTCTGAACAGTCTGACACATTTGAACGCATTTTGGTTTTGTTTTTCAATTGTTTCAACAAATAAATTGATCAATTACATACTCTATTTCTTTAATTGGCATCATCAACCATTGGCTTTCCATTCTGAACAGTCTGACACCTTTGAACGCATTTTTGTTTTTCAATTGTTTCAATTAATTAATTGATCGATTACACACTCTAACATTTCTTAATTGGCATTATCAACCATTGGCTTTTAATTCTGAGCATTCTGACACCTTCGAACCTCCCTTTTTCCAATTTTTTTCATTTCTTTAATTAATCAATGTAATACAGTGATGACATTAACTCGTCATCGCCTATCACACACAAATCAACTATCAATCACAACCACAAATTACTATGTGGTACGACTTTTTTTTTACGCAGCCCCCGATTATTTCCGACGCGCGGTGCCGACTACGCCGACGGCTTTTCGACCGAACGAGCTGCATGTAATAAATATCTCATAACGGCGGGGTTCATGTAATCAGTGGACTCTAGTTGTCTGATTCGGCGTCCTCTAGCTTGTGCAGTGACTCCAGATCAGAGCGAATATTCCGACAGTATAGCGCAGCTCGCCACTGCGCTCAGATGCATGCTTTCGTGAGTCTGCGTTTGCAGTGCCAGTGTTCCCTTTGAGGCGCGGCCGATCGCTTTTCGAGATGGCGCTAGCCACACTTCATGGCTGAAGCACCACGGATGACAGGCGGTGATATGCTCTATCAGTGGTTCGTCAACTGGGGTGGTGCTTGGAAAACCGGCCGTGCTCCTTCTTTGTGATCTGGGAGCTCCAGTGCCGCCGCGCGGTGCAGCAGGGCGCCCTGGCCGCGAGCGTTGCTGGGGTAGGGTACCCTCCGCAATGGCTTCGCTCAAAGTGACGCAATAGCACGCGCTCTATTTCAGCGGGGTGGCTACAGACGTTTCTCGCGCGCGTATCGCCTTTTGGTCCACGGATGCGCCCCCACCCGCGTGAGCTGGCTGCGCGTTTCGGTCTCCGCGGACACCACTCGTCGACGACGGCAGCAGTCGGCACCGGAGGACAATGGAGAAACTGGCACCAGGAAAAGCGTTCGGCGCTCTTCTCCCCACTCGGCGCAGAGAGGGCCCGTCTCTCGGCCTTGAGGAGGCGGGGCGCCGGCGGCCGCTCACCCCGCTGGCAGGGGCGCGCTCACATGCGCGGCGGCCACCGTCGGACTCCACGCCGGTCCGGTCATGGTAGCCAAGTCCCAACCCGAAACGCTGTGGCGCAGTTCCGCGGCCTTGCCGTTGATTGCGTTCGGAGGAGGAAAATTAGCTGGGTCCACGAAATGCGGCAGGTTGCACCACGTTGGCCTGGCTGGCTGGGAGGCAGCACTGCACGTGCCAGACGCGAGACTTGACCACATGTGTTGAGCCACTGAGGGCTAAAACCCGGAGTTTAGGAGGGTTGGTTGAGAGCCGCAACGTTTGCGGGCAGTGAAAAAATTCCAGCTATCTCGTTAGTAGATCAAAGCATGAAATGCACTGCAGGAACGGCATACCGAAATCTGGGACGCCTTACATAGAGCCGCACTCGAGCCACTTTTCTTTCCTTTAGCTTTTCTTCACGAGCGACTTCCTTTGCCACGTTTTATGTATGACGACCCGCGCTTGCCATGTGCCGAAAAGGGGATGATGCCAGCTACAGGCCACCGTCACCACCTCCGCTGACCAGCCCGTCGAAGAGCAAATCAGAGCTGGTCACTGGCCGTGCTTACAGATGGCGCCACGGGACCTGTGTTTTTGGGTTCGCGTGCATTGCCTAATGATTATCAAGTGCCACCAGTAATGCGCTTGCCTTCTAGGTCTGCAAGGTCAAACTTACTCCTCGCCGCGCGATAGCTTCGGCCACCGCGAAGACGCTGTTGGTGACGCGTATGCGCAGCACCAGGCAGACTGAAAGCTTCGCCTAAGTTCGTTTAGTTTCGCCTCGCGTGTTGTGCGTCCTGGTGCCAAGGTCAGCCGCGGCGCGCCGACAACGGGAGGTAAAAGCATTACAGACTGCGTACTTGCTAGAAGGATGGTAACCATGGTGGGCCTGGCAATAAGAATATGGTAACTCAAGAGGCAGTGCCCTACTCTTTAAAGCTATAGATCAGGGCGTCTTAGAATATCGTGAGGAGCAAAACCGCAACACAGGACCGAACTGAGGCAGGCGACAACACAGGGCGGTTGTATAGTGGCCTGCCTCAGTCCCGCATCCTGTTTTGCGGTTTTGCTCCTCACGATGTCCTACCAGCTGGCCTACAACCAAGTCCTTCTAAGTTAAATGTCTTAGAATGTCTAGCTACAAACATAAATTTAACGAAGATGATGACATGTGCTGTGTGTGGTAAATGTGTAGCAACAACTGAACACCTCATACGCGAATGTGATGCTATCCATCCGGATGTCGATGCAGGCGCAGTCACTCTGCCTGAGGTCCTAGGGTTATATAAGATAGCAACGGTCATGTGAATAAATTCGCGGTGGAAGTTAGCAAAGAGTGATTGGAAGATTGGTGCCTCAAAAGCAGAGGGGTGGCATAGGGTTGGAAGTGTAGGACTTAAAAGGTTTTTTAAGAAAGTGGTGAATTTTAAGACCAATTTATAACACAGTTGACTAAAAACAAATGAGAAAATCCGAGCATGGTGACAACTTCCACCACCCCATATCAAAGGTGACGCTCCTATCATCAGTCCATTTATGATAGGTGGACGAATGAAGGTGACCCAGGCGGCGAGCAAGTATTCCACGTCTCCCGCCACTCTCGGCAGATCGCATTACCGAAGCACACTAAAAACGCGCAGTGTTGAGTAAGACTTTAAGCTTGCAGGCAGTAAATAAGCTTGCAGGTTATAGGACTACATATGCGCCGTGAGCATTTTTCTGCGGCTGTCCCCCTCTCGGCTGAAGCATATGAGAATAAGTCAAACGCACTGCAAAAAACATGAGCACAGCCCACTGCACCCTCGTATCTGCAAATATCTGCAGCATAATACGCATCTGAGCCTAGCTTGTGGGATCAATACAAATCTCCACACGCGGTTTTCTCGAGGATCAGCTTTAAAACGTGTTCTAGTATAACGCTGTGTTGTGTCAGCATGCAGTAAGCGATTTTAAGGCAGAAAATAAATTATATGTATTGTTCTGCAAGGCTAGCGTATTTCAGCGTATTTTGTCACAGTGATTAGTAATGGCAACACTCCATAACTTCATCCCTTGCTGTCTTATTTTATGCCGCATCTTTCGTTTGCTAACAAAGTTGCTTCATGTTCAGAGTTTTAAAACTGTTAGGCAGTAACTATTTTGTGCTCGTAGCACAAGGATCCTAACTACTGCTTGTAAGGCTTGCATTTCAGTGGGAAAAAATGGAAAATTGTTTTTTGCGGAAAGGGCATCGTGCAGTGTTTGTCTCACATCTCGGCGGACACCTGAACAGCGCTGATGATGATGTTTTAGGTCACGAAGCAATGAAAGAACATGGTTACTGTCACACCTCATCAGTACGTCATTTTGTGTGGCCGCTCAGATATTTTTGCCACGATTAGAGCCAGGGTTCATACGGAGGAAATCGCGCTAAGTGGTACAAAAACACGTGAACACAGACAGACTAAGCGCTGTCTGTAATTGTTCTTCCTGTCATCCTGGCCATTGTTGCCAATGGCCAGGATTCAATTCCACATCTCACGCTAACCATAATGTGAACACAGAAAGCACTCGTGGGCATAATCGAAATGCTGTTGCCATGGAAGCACAACAAATAAAACATCCTTCGATCGCTTAGGCAAGAAGACACATAACTAGGCTGCAAAGGGCAGGGACGTGCGGTCTGCATCGCAACGAAATGTTGCAATGCCCTCCCCGCTTTATAGTTGCATGGGCAGCATACAACCAATATGTTGAGACGCATTCGCGACACGTTCACTCGAGACACATATGAACTCGTATAAGGTTTTTCCATGGCTGAGGCAAGCGCTCCGAGAGTGTATTTTCGCTGTGCTGAGACTGGCATGTCTGTTCTCTTGCAGCTCGAGCCGGCGGGGTTCACCTTCCCCTCGTACGAGTACTACGCCGACGGCAAGCCCGAGAGCAGCGCCGCTAAGGTACGTAGCCACTTTGGAGCCAACCGAAGCCGCGCGGATCATGCCAGCAGGCAGTGTTCGTTATCGGTTGTACAGTCCACTTTAGGTTGGACACACACAAGTCATTCTCAACTCTCGCGCCGGTCGCACACACACACACACTGCGACGTCCCGCAAACCAGACGCGCTCTGTCCCGCGCCGTTCTCCATGCCACCCTCGGATGATGACGATAGCTGCCGCATGTGGCGCCATCTCTATGAGTAGCTCAGTACTGCTCATGCAGCACTCCCTTGGACTTGTGCACGGCGCAGCCACTCAATCCTCACAAACATTTGCGGGTGACGACTGGACGCAGTTTAGGAAGGGACAAAAATGATTAGGTGCACTCTCTCGTCTCTTTGCTTCCCGTGGCCCACACACAAGTTGTACCACCTTAGTTTGCCTAAAATATTTTGAGTCGCTGAAATGTTTCTGGTATTTTCCCGACGGGGATGAAATTTGCTAGATGTAGGTGCGATGGCAAGGACTGCAGCGCACTGCTGTCGTCCCATTTGTGTTTTACTTCCGGGGGATTTCGAAAAAGCTGCAACAGAGGAGGGGGATATCCAGCTAGTTTCCGGTTTGGAAAGCAGCACGATTGTCGATTTCAGGCCAGCGTCATCAGATGTCTGCGGAAGCGGTGCATGAGCGGTGATCATTCGACGAGCTTTTGAATGCGGCAAAAGCGCAATCTTAGGGTGGCTTCGATGCACGCTGCACCGGATTAACGAGTGCGGCTCTTCCTCTGCGAAACTTGTTGCGTGGCGCTCAAATTTTCTTGTGCACTTTGATGGTTCTTTGCCAGACAGGACCGAATCGAGTCGACGACTGCGACATCTATAGGGTTCTGCTTTAGCTGCCACCCACGAAAAGGAAAGAGGGTCAACTTGCTGACGCCACGACTCAGTTCGACCCGACATTAGCTTAGCCCCACCCACTAACACGAGCCCGACGGACAAATTTCAGCTACGACTCTGTTGAGTTGATATGAAGGCCCAGACTGTCGCCCCATCGGATAAGCCGGTCTCTTGATTAGACAACTGTGGGCAGAGAACAAGCCTGTGCCGCTATGCTTTCACCGAGCGTTGGCCTAATAAGTGAGTCCAACCCGAGTGGACTGCATTTCAGATGTGGCGCTGCCAGTAGACCGCCCCTGTGGCCGGGTAGGAATAGCAGTCCACGTTGGATCGCCCGTGTTCAGACAGCACCTCAACACGGGCGATCCAACCTGTGGTGGTGGGCGTTGCAGAGTCTTTTTGTCGGGTGCAGACATCGGCTAGTGTCCCTGTATATGCTCCGGGAGCATATACAGGAGCACTAACACCGGCGGGCGCGGTGAACTGGAGACCTCCGGAGAGAGACGCAGAGGGCTGGCGTCCCGTCTTGAAGGGGGTGTCCGGCACATAGACGGCCACCCAGCACCTCCACCAGATGTCACGCAGCGGTGATGGCCGTTAAGCCCCCAGTGAACATCTCCTCCCTCCTACGACGGCGCTCCTCCTCCCGGGCGCCCACGGTGCACGTAGGTCGGGGGATGCTAGCAGACGTTCCCAACGCTCGCGCTTTGGCGCGCAGTGGATCGCGCGCCCGAATCAATTGTTTGTTGCGTTTTCTGCATTCGATTCGGCCGCAGTGAGATCATGGCATGACAGGCTCAAAATGATATTCGCCCAAACAGCTGCCTCGACCCACGTTGCACTGCTTCATCGGAACCTTTTGTGCTGCGATCGCTTTGATTGCGGTGGAGGTGGCGTGCGCAGGCCAGCTTGAGGAACACCAGTGAACATCCCCGGAGTGTTGTTATTCGACCGGCGTCTTTTGCCCAATCTTATTCAAAATTTAACACCGCGAAGAGGAAGTAGAACGCCATACGACTGCGGCCTAGGCTTTATTGAAAGGATGGGGGTGTAATGCTGCCATAGTATGTTCTCTCAAAGGCGCGTTTGCCCGTGCAATCGGCTGTGCGTAGGCGCCTACTCATTGCAATTTTCATTTTTTTTGGTGCAGGAAAGCTTACCGATTATTTCGGAGTTATGCTACCTCGGACACCTCGCAGGCTAGCGTTAAAAATGCGACTGACGGTACAGTCCCTTTTGTTTGTAAATAGGTGAATACGATGCGCACTGTAACACGGCTGTGACTAGAATAATTTTTGTGTAGGGTTGTTTGGGTCAATTAATTCAGCAATCAAAAAAGGCTTTTAAACGCTGCTGCGCGCAACTACAGCGCTGCACGACACACTAGAATGTTGTTTCTTTGAGTGAATGACATCTTGGGTCAGCATCTCGATAATGGCTTATAAGAGAACATTGTCTTCCCTCGTGTAATTTACATGCATAACGTGCAGCCGCCTGCACTGCCGCAGCTGATTAATCGCTTTCGGTGGAAGCAGCGTTAAAAAAGAAATCAAGCGCTGAAAAACCAGAACTCGAATTTACTCAATCCCGTTTGAAGCAAACATGTTCGTTTAGGAAGTTGCTTGACGTGAAATTGCAAACACAAGCAGAAAATGCCTGCAACTATGTTTAACGGGGCTCCTCGCTTGCATTCTCAAGTGCTATACACGCAGAAATGTAGCATTCGAGCGAGAGCTGCGGTCACTGTGGCCAGGCACACTAACGACCGATTTCGGCATGAACCCTGCCAGAACAAATGCGGTGATAAATGCGCGCAACATGGATGCTATACCTGCAAGTGAGCACCGCCCTTTTGGTATCGGAGTCCAACTGCAGCAAATCAAATATTTCCAGCAGTGCGCGCAATATAAAAGCTAGACCTACACCGCGAGCTGCATGAACAGCGGCGCTTGAACAGCGAGAACCGCCTCTTTAGTATCGAGTTCTTGAGCGAAGGAGTCCAACTGCAAAAAAACAAATGCGTCCAGCGATGCGCGTGACATCAAAGCTACACCTGCAGTGCCTATAGCAGAGCCAGCGTCGTAAATGGCTAAGACAACGAGAAGCACGGCTTTTGTAGCCCGCGAGCGAACGAATTCCATTCCGAATTCCAAACGCCATTAACTGCGAGAAAAGACTGCAGTCGCTCGCGCTTCACACGAAATACTTCGAAAAAAACGCAACGGACAACTGAAGAGCGACCACTCACATCGCAAAGACGCGTATCATTGTGAAAAACCTAACACTCGCCGAGAAAAGGAAGAACAATAGGGTAAAAAACAAGTGACGTTTCGGGACTGTTACGGGTCCCTTGTTAACACATGAAACCTAAAAACGGAACTGCCATGTTTATATGAGTGAAGGTCGCAGTAATGAGCATGCGTATGCTGCAGGCATGGGCCCACGTGCGTGCGGATTTGATTGGATATGGAATGACTCTAGGAATAGGCGGGATGATACAGATTGAACCGCGGATTGAATTAAGCCGCGGACTGAACTTCAACACCGGACGAGCACCAGATGTGGGCGCAATGGCATGTGCCGTCGAGCAAGCAGTCCGCAAAGTTGAACACTGGCGGCAAAGTGAAGCTCGCACGCGCGCCATTGGGGCTCTTTCCAAACTCCCAAGAGCAAGCAAGTCTGTTTTATTACCGGCAGAAACAAAGGCCATCAGGAGCATAAAAATTGACTGAGGACATTATGATCTTGCCGGCTGATAAAGGTAATGCAACGGTGGTGCTGGACCGCAAGGATTACATCACGAAAATGGCTGAACTTCTGAAAGACGAGACCACATATGCTAAAGTCAAACGAGACCCAACTAAGAAAATTGAGAGCGAACTGCAAAAACTGCTGATGGACGTCTTCAAATTTGTTCCCCCGCAGAGTAAGCATGTGTATTACCGACTCCTATGTCATAATGACACAGCTCCAGCCATATACGGCGTTCCCAAGACACACAAGCCCGACGTGCCTCTACGGCCAATAGCAGACTTTACCCGGTCCCCCCTGCATAGCCTGTCTCGGTACCTGCACAGCATCCTGCGCTCATTGGTGTGAACAACAAAGACTTGTGTGAAGGACTCGTAGTCACTTCGTCAGGATGTTACAGGACGTCGACATCCAAGAAGACGACATCGTAGTGTCTTCTGACGTAAAATCTATGTTTACCTGGGTGCCAGTGGACGTCGCTGTCCAGTGCTGTAAAGACGTCCTTGAAAACTACGAGACGCTCGCCAGCCGCACTCCATCTGAAGCTGTGGCCCTATGCCGCCTTTTGGAATTTCGCCTGCAGAGCACTTACTTCGTTTTTAACCAGGAGTTCTACAGGCAGGTGTTTGGAACCGCCATGGGCGCTTGGATTTCGGTCACTTGCGCCAACCTTGCCTTGGAAACGATCGAGGCACTCGCCCTTGCTTCTTTTCCCCGTCGCCCAACAGTGTATGTGCGCTGTGTAGACGACTGTTTTCGCGTGTTGAACCGGGAAGACGCGCCTGCCCCACTACACCATCTGAACTGCATCCAGCCAACGATACAGTTCACAATGGAAGAGCAGAGTTCCGGCCGCAGTGCCTTTCTCGATGTTCTAGTACAGCGCACAGCCTCGTGACGTCGGTCTACCGGAAAGCCACACATACAGGCCAATACCTGAACTTTGCCTCTGCGCATCCGGTTGGGCACAAGCGCTCCGCGGCATCAGCGCTCTTCACACGCGCGCAACGCCTATGCTCTTCCCCACAAGCGCGAAGGACAGAAGAAAAAAGGATAAAAGAAGAGCTCTCTATGACACGATTACTGAAATTTACTGCGACGCGACAACAGAGGAACTGATGAGAACAGTACCCTGGTTGTCTCACATATATCGGTGGACACCCGAACCGCGCAGTAAAGGAAGGGATAAAGGAGGGAGGGAAAGAAGAAAGACAATATCTCGGTGGACACCCGAACCGCATCGTAAAAGAAGAGATAAAGGAGGGAAAGAAGCGAGAGAAAACTGAAAATTGAAAGTTGGATTTTGAGGAAAGGAGCGGCGCTGCGCGGTGGAACACCTGTGGCTCGGTGCTACTATAAATAGAGGTAGAAAGAAGCCACCTGGACATCAGGTGGATCGAGCCACAGGCGCGTAGAAACACACTAATGTAGTGCGCGCCATCCTGATTGGACGAGAGAGCTGTACCTTTCGTAGTGCTGCAAACATCTTGTGAGACGGAGTATAGAAATGGCTGCCCAAGGCAAATTCTGAACTCGCAGCAACGCCGACCTTCAAATCCATCCAGAGCACCGAAGAAAACAGAGCGGATGGTGTGAGCGAAACACTGGCAGAAATCTCCAGTGGCTACTATGTTCAAATCTGCCACGTGCCTACAAACAAGCTCAGACAGCAACTTGTGCGAGTGAAAGACAAGCTTGAATGTGCTAGATACCCCGGAAGTTGTTTACAAGATTCCTTGTCAGGATTGCGACGCAGCCTACAAATTTTCCTTGGATTATGAAATAAAGCTTCTTTTGATTTGATTTGATTTGGACTACAGGAGACGGCTCAGGGAGCATAAAAATGACGTTGCCAAGGGGCGCACCGAGGAAAACGCCTTGGCAGGTCACCAGAAGTGCACCAGTCACATTATCGCCTGGGACGCAGCCAGTATCATTTCCACCGAGAAATCATTATCTTCCCGCCTACTCCTAGAGTCATTCCATATACAATCAACTCCGCACGCACTTAATCGGACACGGGGGCCCATGCCTGCAGCATACGCATGCTCATTACTGCGACCTTCACTCGTATAAACACGGCCGTTCCGTTTTTCGTTTTCGTGTGTGAACAGGGACCCGTAGGGGTCCCGAAACGTAATTTGTTTTTTACCCTATTGTTCTTCCCTTTATTGGCGAGTGTTAGGTTTTTCACAATGATATCATTTCTTCGCCAGACGAGTTTTCGTCGAACCCTGGGCAAAGACGCGGATACCGCACATTATTATCAACGTGTGCCCGGCCGATCCTATGCAGCGAAACCTTCCGACAAGCTTGTTGCTTTTTCCGGGCGGAATGAAGAAGAATCGTTTCCCGCTGCCTCCTCGGTTGTTGCACCCGTAAGCGCAACAGAAGCTCGGCGTCGACGCAGCGCGTAGACGCCGTCAAAGCTCGAGAAACGCTTCCCGCCAAAACTGTGTCGCGCAAAAGAAAATAATAATAATTGGTTTTTTGGGGAAAGGAAATGGCGCAGTATCTGTCTCATATATCGTTGGACACCTGAACCGCGCCGTAAGGGAAGGGATTAAGGAGGGAGTGAAAGAAGAAAGGAAGAAGAGGTGCCGCAGTGGAGGGCTCCGGAATAATTTCGACCACCTGGGGATCTTTAACGTGCACTGACATCGCACAGCACACGGGCGCATTAGCGTTTTTCCTCCATAAAAACGCAGCCGCCGCGGTCGGGTTCGAACCCGGGAACTCCGGATCAGTAGTCGAGCGCCCTAACCACTGATCCACCGCGGCGGGGCCGCAAAAGAAAACGAAGCGCGATTTCCACCCCGACAATGGAGCCGGCGTCTGCTGCGGAGCCAAAAAGCGCGCGCTAACACGTGACTACGGCGCCTAGACCAATGGAAGGGTCGGTTATGCGGCGGCGCGCTAGGAGAGGAGAGGAGCCGGAAAAAGTCAGAGCTTTTCGTTACTTTTGCTTCATTGAGGGGCTTTAATGGCAGTCCGGCGTGGAAGGAGACAGAGAAAAGGGCTTCCAAACGGAACTCCTTATTAGGCAGACAGCGGCCACAATGTACTAAACCACTCGGCGGTGGCGCAGCAACAAGCGTGCTCAACGGTCTTCGAACAGAATGCCCGCCGCTGTCGGCCGTGCTCAATTTAAAGCTGATAGCGAACTTTAGAAATAAAGCGTGCAAAGTTACTAGAACATTCCGGAACAACGTAGATTCAGCTGTGCCTGGCTGTGATCAATCGAGGTAAATCTTGTCGCGCCTTAATTGCATCACAAAGCTTTTAACAAACAAACACAGTACAAAGATTCGCGGCAATATAATGATGAGAAGGGAGGTGCACTAGAAATACAAGGCAGTAAGGTTGACCATGTCGAGAAATATAGGTATTAGACATATGGCTAAATGAAGAAAAAACTTACTCGGAAGAGCACGAAATAATTATGAAGGAAAAAGAAATTCGGGAAATTATTCCGGAGCCCTCCACTACGGCACCTATTCTTCCTTTCTTCTTTCACTCCCTCCTTTCTCCCTTCCCTTACGGCGCGGTTCAGGTGTCCAACGATATATGAGACAGATACTGCGCCATTTTCCGTTCCCCCCAAAACCAATTATTATTATTATTATTATTATGAAGCACTATGGAACTGTTTAGTTATTTATTTGAATACTCAGGGCCCAAAGGCATTACAGACGAGTATGGGAAAGGAATTCTGTTACCAGGCCTCACATTCGGTAACGCAGCCCTGTGCATTAAATCGAAAGTGCTGTCAAGCCCAGAGATCGCACACGTGTTGGCAGGTTAGCCTTATTGGGTGCTCATGGTGGAGCCCAGAGGTGTCGTTCGAGGTTTCAGGGGCAGTCTAAGATATGATGAGAGACCAACCGAAATGAGGAAACAATAAAGATGGGCAGCAAAAATGCACAAGTGTCTATACATGAAAAGCATCAACACAGAATGCACGAATGGAACCAGCAAAATACTAGTGCGGAGGAGGGAAGAAGGAAGGAAGGAAAATCGGTGCTAGTCACAGAAACGGGACATAAAGAAAGAGCATTTATTTGATGACCAGCGGAGCAACTCATTTCTTTTCAAAGAGAACAAAAGCGTACAAGGGTAGAATTTGATCAAGTGGATATTTCTTGCGCTGCCTGCATAAGTGACCGTGGGGCACTTGGTCCAGTTTGAAGTGCACAAAACTTGGTCGTGCCCTTCTCGAGTGGCACTGGGATTTGCTGGGGTAGAACGGACGTCTGGATGAGGAAAGATTAGTGGAGGAGGTCGAGAGAGGGGCGAGTTTGCGAAAAAGGTCGCCAGACGTTTGAAAGGGGAAATGCGATATTGAGAGGTGGTGGTGGTGGTTTTATTAAAAATAATAGTAAAAAGGAAGGAAAAGATTTTTGCTAGCCCCGGCATCTGCCATCGATACTGAAGCACCTGAGCTGGGGCAGCGGAAATAAAGGACAGCAGGCAGAATGGAGAAATGAAATGAAAGAGGTGAGGGGACAGGAATTGAGAGGAAAACATTTTTTTACGGTGAAGGGGGGAATAATCGTAGGCTTAGATGGCGCAAGCTGTCGTCCGATACAAAGGGTAAATCCATCATCATCAGTACGCCGACGCAGGACCTGTCCCATTTCTCTCCATTTAACCCGGTCCTGTGCGAGCTGCTGCTGTCCCACGGTGAGACACAGAATAAGCATGCGCGTTAGGGTAGCGCACACGACGGCGTTTCAAGGTTACAGTCTTTCCAGCAGTGAATCCAATGAAGTTGCCAGCAGCGTACACCATGAGAGCTTTGTCCTCCCTCATTCCCGAAGCCCTGCTCTTGCGTATATTTCGCATGCATACAGTCGCGATCGAGAATACGCTGCCCTCGGCTCCGACGCAAGGAGCGGCTGTCGGGCTCGCTGCGAGCACATTTCACGTCGCACGACTGATATCGCGGCTGATCACGGCCAGCAGGAAGGAGCTTTGTTCGCGGCCGTCCTGAAGGCGAGTGCGCGCAGTTCGCCGCCTCGATGCTGCTTCGCCCACGTGTGCCCAAGCGCCGGCCACTGGTGCGCGGCGTACACCGACGCGCGTAAGTGTGGAGCCCGAACCGGACACTTCGCTGGCGCTTGGGGGCGCTTGGGCGCGCTGCGCAGCATGCACACAGCCAATTTTTTCGTACTGACCTCAGCCATGGAACAGCTGGACGGCGCACTTGAAATTGATCAGTCGCGCCCAGGGGAGAGTGACGGCCAAGCCGTGTCGTCACTCCTCTCGCAGCGACGCAGGGTGCCTTGATGTCCGCGCGCGCTGGCCATCGAGGGACCCTAGTCCGGCGTGTTTTTTTTTTTTCATAGTAGTCGCAGCAACAGTTTTTCGCGAGGGCTTTGCGATTCTTAAGTCTTCGCTAAAATTAAGTCGTTCACAGTATATGGCTGGCAGTTGGACTAGTCGGGAAGAAACTTCTGTCGTGAGCCGGCATGTGCATCGACGTCGCCTTAAAGCGGCCGCGACGAATCAAGCTGCCTGCGCAGTACAAAAGCTTTTTCTTCGCCGTGCAGTGACACATCGCGAGGCGAAGTGCTCCCCTGTCAGACGCGCAAGTACCCGTACCCGTCTGCGGTTCGGCCGAATTTATAGCGCTACGCACTTTGTAAACTCTTCCTCGCAGCAAAAAAGGCATTGCTTTATGAAGCAGTCCCTGCAGTCAGAATAACCGCTCTCAGCTTCCGAGACGGCCAAAGAGTACATGCTGACCTATAATGGTCATTTTCTCTGTGAGCAAGCAAACGCTAGTTCTTTTCTCGTTTATTGCAGTCGGAAAAAAGTGCCCAGAATTGTTTATTTATGTATTTAGTCCTCAAAGTTCCCTTGGACAGGGGGTTTTACATGAGGTGCAGGCGGCTTCACAGATGATTTCAACGGTGGGTGGCTTCACAAAAGAAAATTTGCAATGGCTGTCCTGAAATTTGTCGCACTGTAGTGGTGAACCGCTTCTTCAGGCAGATCATTCCAGACTTTCGCTGTTTGTGGAAAAAACGAGTGAAGGTGCGATGATGTGCGCGCGTGCGGCGGGTGTACAGACTGGGAATGACTGGTACGGGATGAATGGCGGTGAGCGGGAGATATAAAGCTGTTATTAATTTGGAAATATATAGAACCTGTGGTAGAGAACGAGCCTGGCTATTTTACGTCGACTTTCTAGATTGCCAAGATTTGCATTAGATTTTAGAGCTGTGACACTAGTATAGGAAGAATAGTCATTAAAAATAAACCGAGCTCCCCGGTATTGGATAGATTCAATGGAGTTAGAAAGATTAGTCTGATGGGGGTCCCAAACTGAGCATGCATATTCTAGCTTGGGCCTTATAAGGGTTTTGTAAGCAAGGGTATTTACGGAAGGAAAGTAGCTGAATTTAAGATTTCGCCTTAGAAAGCCGAGATTGCGGTTAGCCGCGTTAGATATTTTCGCTATGTGAGAGGTTTGGTTTTTTTTTTGGGGGGGGGGGGAAGGAAATGGCGCAGTATCTGTCTCATATATCGTTGGACACCTGAACCGCGCCGTAAGGGAAGGGATAAAGGAGGGAGTGAAATAAGAAAGGAAGAGAGAGGTGCCATAGTGGAGGGCTCCGGAATAATTTCGACCACCTGGGGATCTTTAACGTGCACTGACATCGCACAGCACACGGGCGCCTTAGCGTTTTTCCTCCATAAAAACGCAGCCGCCGCGGTCGGGTTCGAACCCGGGAACTCCGGATCAGTAGTCGAGCGCCCTAACCACTGAGCCACCGCGGCGGGGTGAGAGGACCATGAAATATTGTGTTAAAATAAGACCTAGATATTTATAAGATGTCACAGAGGATATTGCTGTGCTACGAAAAAAAATACGTGGGCACTACGTGAGAACGGTGGTGGTGAAAAGTAATTAATGACGTTTTGCTGACATTTAAAGACATTAACCAAGTTTTACACTATTTTTCTACTGTTTGTAAGTCGCGTTGAAGAATGAGGACATCTGAACAATCGTTAATCGGTCGGTATATAACACAAGCATCAGCAAACAGACGGATGTTAGAAGAGATATCTTTAGGGAAGTCATTGGTGTAGATAAAGAAGAGCAGTAGGCCGAGAACGGAATCCTGAGGCACACTACAAATAACAGGAGACAGCGGAGAGGAACGGTTATTTGCGAAAATGAACTGATGACGGCCGATTAAAAAACTACGTAACCAGTTATAGACTATGGGATGAAGATTTAGGCGTGAAAGTTTCAAGAAAAGTCGATTATGAGGAACGTTGTCAAAAGCTTTCTCGAAGTCTAAAAACAGTGAATCGACAGGTACGTTTAAGTCTAGGTGGGAGCTGATGTCATTGATGAATAATGCAAGTTGTGTATCGCAAGATTGCTACAAATAAGGAAATTCATGATGTGGCTAAAAATGATATGCTCCATCAACTTAGAACAAACGCTGGTAATGGAAATTGGCCGGTAGTCAAGACATGATGACGATGATCCTTTTTTTAGGAACTAATGACCTTACCTGTTTTCCAATCCAGCGGCAGCACTCCAGACGAACGAGACTGTTGAAAAATCTACAACAGGATGACACTGGTAATTGCTTTGGTGTTTTCGAATACTTTGGCGTTGATGTCTTCAACTCCAGCAGATGAGGTTAGCTTCAGTGATAAGGTTAATTTACAAATGCCGTGAGGTTCAAAAGTGATGTCTGGCATACCAGGATGTTGAAGCTTAGGAAAACAAGGGAGATTGCCTTCGGGTTCTTTGGTGAAAAGTGAATGAAACGCATTGTTTAAAGTGGTTGCAACTTCGGTATCAGGAATAGGAATGTCGTTTTGGTCAAGTAACCTTATGGATTTCTTCGGGCTTGGATTTATAACCATCCAAAATTGACGGGGGTTAGTACGCAGCATATCAGGAAGTGAGGTAGAAAAGAAAAATCGCTTAGTTTTTTCAGCTAGAGACTGGAACATTTTATCAGCGCTGCGGTACTTTTCCCATGCGCGTGAAGTGTTACTTTCTTTGGCGATGCGGTAGAATCGTTTCTTCTTTAACGTGTTGCTGAACCACGGGGAAGACGGTAATTGCGGGAATGTGGGCTTTGAGTGTGCGCAAAAACTTTATAGCTGAGCCTGCTAGCGCAAGTGCATGCTGAACAAGATTACCGGCCGACGCTCCATAGCCCGGCGTTTCTGCGGCCACGAAGGCAGTGTCTCCACCTTGCATCGAGGCACCCTAGCGCAGCCACTCCTTGCGCCGGAGGTGTGGCCCGCGTATTTTTGACCGCCACTGCACGTACCGTCACATGCGTCTGCTACTGTTAATAAGCACGAGTGGCTGCAAAATCGCCACTAAAAATACCAGGACCACCAAGGTGAGTAAGGGCTGCACATTTAGCAGCAAATGGGGGTCAGGAATGCCAGGCGAGTGCGTGATATTCCAGTTAAACGGTCCTCACATTTGTTTCTTTCGCATTCAGTGAATAATTGCAAAGGCGGATACAACGTATAGCTCAAGCAGGTGAAGCGCGCAAAGGACAGCACACAGACAAAAGGATAACGACAAGGAATAAGTGTTATTCTTTGTCCGTGTGCTGTCTTTCGTGCGCTTCATCTGCCTGAGCTATGCAGCAGCTTGCCCCAGAACGTGTTTACCGGATATAACACTACGTTTCCGACTCTGCGGCACCAAGTGACAAGAATCACCGGTAGCACAGTGAGCCCCGCGTTCAAGGATGACAGAAGGCCACCATGCAAATCAGCTCCGCGCAAGACGTAGTGAAAACCTCAAGCCACCATCTGGAGGGTGAATTCGTGATGTAGCAAGTGCAGACCGCTGCTATGCATGGGTGGTGTTTTTTCTCTCGTGGACTCAGCTGGAAGGCATCCCTGAGATGAAGAGACAACGTGAACGAACAGCTGACTCAATCGCAACCAATCTCGCCCCCTGTCCGCCACAGGACGTTTCGCACTGCGCAGTTGAGCAGCCTTTCTTGGTTCTATTTCGGCGCTGACCGTGACCGGCGGGTGACCGTGACGCGCTCGGCCGCAGTGGTCACGCTTCGTGCCCCCCCCCCCCCCCCGGGTTAATTCGGGGATAGAAGCGCATGACGTGCTCGGCTCGCTAGACAGAAAAGAACTGCACGGAGAAGTTTCCCCCCTCTTCCCCTGTGCCAAGGGGGCCTCATATGCGGCAGGGAAGTGAGGCCAAGCACAAAGTATGCACTTTCCAAAAGTTATCTCTACTCAAGCTTCGCAGAATGTGGCCCGAATAGTTTCAAATGTCAGTTCATAACGTTGTCTAATGTCACCTTTCGTGGTCACCAGGTGACACTACAGCTTTAGTACAAGAACGCTGATATCACGTCATCCTCATGTTGGATATAATGCACAAAATAACATTGCTGCTTAATTTGTGTGCCAGCAGTTGGAAAACGCAAGCACATCGTGCACTCTGCAAAGGTGAAGCGCAAAGAGAGCAGTCGATCGTGCAGGGCAGTGCATCAACGCACGTAATTTACGCAGCATGCAAGGACGGGTGGACCATCCGTCCGTCGTGCTAGCTCAAGTCGCTGCGCGGGCGAGGTCCGCTGGGCAAGCATAGACGCGTAGACTGCGCTTGTTTGCAAGCTGGGAAGCCTGCATGCCACTGTGACTATTCTTAGGTGTGAAGTGGGTGACATTGTGCTGCTCCTGTGTTGAGTAGTATAGATAGCACTCGTGACGTCAAAAGCGCGAACATGTTTTGTACCCGGGTGCAGATGCAGGTATACAGAGCGTGCAAAGCAATCCTTTTTCAGACGCAGCTCGACGCGAACTGTGGTCGCGTCGAGCTGCAACCAAAATTTTTTGGTTGCAGGAATTTGTGCAACCAAAAGACGCAGCAAAGGGGAAAAGCATAAGCAAGGCCAACGACGCGCAGTCGGCGGACCTACACGATGTCGCCGACTTCTCATCGGGCCAGTCACGCAGGACAGGACAAGACCGAGGGAGCGCATTTGCCAAAATCTCCAGCTGCCCGATGATTACTGGATAATAGTAATAACTGTTTTTTTTGGGGGGGAAAGGAAATGGCGCAGTATATCGGCGGACACCTGAGCTGCGCCTTGAGAGAAGGAATAAAGGAGGCAGTGAAAGAAGAAAGAGGTGCTGTAGTGGAGGGCTCCGGAATAATTTCGACCGCCTGGGGACCTTAAATGTGCACTGACATCGCACAGCACACGGGCGCCTTTTCCGTTTCGCCTCCATCGAGGAGGAGGGGAAAGGGTAATTGGGTGAGCTTACGGGTGGGGCCCTCATTCCAGGGCTCCACTGGCTTGAGCTGCCCTGCGGACCTGTTGTATAAGGGCTCGTTGGTCCTCCAGTTTATCGCTGGTCAACAGCACCTCCCACGTGTTTTCTGCCTGTGGAGTGTTTGGTTTGGCATAGAGTTTCTTCCTATTAACTAGAGGGAAAGCTGGCGGCGCTGCGCATGCACCTCCATGGGCGCTCGAAGCATCATGGGGCGATGAGCTACTTGGTGCGGGACAGTAGGTGTTTTTTTTTTTTTCAGGAACACAGTGGCGTTACAGAGATGTCCCGTTCTGTATCCACGGCGCGCTCCGCGCGCAGTCGCCTTCGGTGTAAAAGTCGTGTGCAAAAGCCATAGTAGCGAAAACGCAACAACACACGACGCCAATAAAAGGTTTTTGTTTTCCGAAATGTTGTGGAAAAACTTTTTAAAATGTTGAAGCGACATTTTTTCCAATAACATAATTTTTTTTATAAGTGCGCCTGTTAAGTACGAAATACTGGCTTTTGTGGTCTGCAATGCTTGGCCAATAGGAGAGCAAGCCATCGCTTATTTTGAGCAAACTTTGCATTTGCATGGTTTTCTGCTCGTTTGTTGCGATTTATAGACAGTATATTGAATGATAGGACGTTCTTTATTATCGAAAAACGTTTGTTTTTTCATTATTTCTTGGCCAAAGGTTGTAGTTCTGCAGTCTGTATCTCTCCGCCCCATGATGCTTAGAGCGCCCATTGTGGTACAGGCGGTCTCAAAGAAGCTGCATGTAAATTCCCATGGGGGGGCGCCAGCTTTCCCTCTAGTTAATAATAAGAAACTCTATGGCGCCACCCCCCCCCCCCCCACTCCCCGAAATGTGGAAGAGTGTAGAGCGGGCCTAGCACCAGCGACTAGGTGTCGGAGTTTAATGTTGGGTGTATGGTATGTAGCCTATGGAGGTTTGGAAATGTGTTCGCCTGTATATCTGCCTACAACCAACGAAACACGAGAAGGGCCACGCAACACGTAACAAAAGTTCACAAAAGTATACGGTAATGTCTAGGAGAAACCTATTTTCAGGGGTTCTGTTGACAATGAGGCAAAAAGTGGTGTTGTATGCCTGCTAATGCTCCGCCAAATAAGGTCTAGAAAACTTCTTCGTAAGAACTCGTTAAGAACATATTTAGACATTTTTATTTTTTGGAAATGGCTGCTTATGTGAAGCCTATAGACTCGAGACTAGTATGCTATATATTTAGAACCCCATAAAATCAACCAGTGGGATTTCATTAGGTTTAGTGCTCATGCTTTTTTAGAGCATAATTGGTTTCTGGGGAAAGGAGATAAGCCGCCGCGGTGGCTGAGTGGTTATGGCGCTCGGCTGCTGGCCCGAAAGACGCGGGTTCGATCCCGGCCGCGGCGGTCGAAATTCTAGAGGCCCGTGTGCTGTGCAATGTCAGTGCACGTTAAAGAACCCCAGGTGGTCGAAATTTCCGGAGCCCTTCACTACGGCGTCTCTCATAGCCTGAGCTGCTTTGGGACGTTAAACCCCCACAAACCGAACCGGAAAGGAGATGGCGCAGTGTGATGACCCCCCCCCCCATAATGCGCAGGTCCACACGGGACGGAGAGGCAAAGAGACACCGTATGGCTCAGTTTAAACAGATATATTCAATAATTACACATGATTAAGATTATACATCAGAGGCTGGGGCGTCCGAGCTTACGTGCCGACGACTTCATGGGGACGATGGAGGGGCTCCGGAGTTGAGCTCGAACGGTTGCTGGCAGAAGCTGCACGCCGTCGGGCTTCGGCGCTGAAGGCCTCCTGAGCGTTTTTCCTTCGGTACTCCTTGTCGATTTTTATATTCTCTTATCCCCACACTCCCTAGGGTGAGGACGCCCATGCCGGAGTGGGGGGGGCTAGGGCTTTCACTTGGGCGCACAAACACCCCACCGCACTTATGGTCTCGCCCCCCTCACGTGTTGAGTCCGAGGGAAAGAAGGTTGTCTTCGAGGTAGCGCATAGCGTCCGCTGTGGTAAGGCGCGCTCTGGCCCGCTGTCGGTTCCCGCGGGTCACCGGCCTCCGTTCTCCATCAAATGACACTCGCCCCTCAAGGCCGGAACGCGAGGTCACTAAAAGGCCGGGAAAGTGGTCCCTTGTCCTGGGATGTGCTCGGGAGGGTTGATTGATGATGCCCGCCGTCTTGCCACGGGGCCAGGCCCGCCGAAACGAGGCCCCCCCTGGAACGGCCACGGCAATTGGGGAAGATAACGCCCGTCTCCCCGCGGCGGCGGCGGCGTTCGTCTCGTGCCGACACTATGGAAAGGGGGTCCGGTTGTGCTTAAACCCCTTCGTTCTGGTCGTCTCCGTGCGGTCCACGGCGGCAGGCCCGAAAGCAATCCCAATCAAGTTGCTTGCAGCCATATACAGTAGAAACATGTAAGGGGGTCCGGTTGTCGCCGTTCTCCTCTCTTCCAGCTGAATTGTTTTCCTTTGAGTGCTTTCGCCGCCACTGGGGGCTCCGTCTACACCGCGCCGTCGAACGCGGACCCTCGTAGCACACACAAGGAACGTCACACTCGCTCACCCTCCAGAAGAATGTTCTCCGAACATTTGAGTCCATGCAGCTCCCCTTGTCTTTCTGAATCGCCTCGCACAGTGCGTCCGACAAAACACTTTTCGCTGCACTCAACACCACTGCACAACACCATATGGCTCAGCTGACATAACTGGCGTCTCCAGGGGCAGCACTGATCTTCTTTTACAGATAAACATGAAACTCAGCACCCAAGCCTCTCCTTTCTAGTCCAAACTGGACGAAATAAATTTACCACAGTTACAAAGGAGCTCCCACTTCTAGCACGATCACGGCACAGACAAAAATATAGATAACGAAAGGAAGTAGGGCAGGCTCTGCATGCGCTCCGCATGCTCTCCTGTGAAGGTGTTAGTTAATGACAGAAAGGTTTAACTACCAACACCGATAACTTAACGCATACGCATATAGCAATGTTATGAGCTGCGGCATTACACAATTCTAACCAGTTCACAACTCCGCTCTGTTTACGCCATTAGTCCGACTTAGCTTTCCGATTTCGCAGCGGATATCGGCCTTCATGAGTCATACTAAGTAAGTCTGTGACCCTTTGTCTGCTTTGGGACTCGCGAGGGCTCGTGGCAGGAGCCTCTCCTGGCGTTATCTGCGCGGCAACCTCGCGCGCTTCTTCTTCTTCTAGCAATGCATGAAGTAAATCCGGTGGCATTCCGGCCGTCACTTCTGGCGCCTGCCGAACATATGCAGGAGAGGGCGTTTCTTGCGAACTATCTGCGCGCTCCGCTTCACTTCTGTCCCCATCAAAATCCGCGCTTTCCCTTTCCTCATTTCGTGAATACTGAACCGGTGCCGACTTGAGGCGATTTGCGTGTATCCTTATCAAGCGCCGGTTCACGTCTCGGACTCTGAAGTTTACCGGAGAAAGCTTCTCGACAACCTCGCACGGTCCTCTCCACTTCGTCTGGAACTTACGAGCTAGCCCAATCTGCCTTTGGCAGTTTTTAATGTACACGCTGTCCCCCACATCAAACGGCGCGTCTCTAGCACTGCGATCGTGCACCTCCTTCCTGCGCTTCGCCGCTTTCTTTAAGGCCTCCTTTGCGATGTCCCTCGCCCCTTGCAAGCGCGAATGTAGCTCAACCTTATAGTCGTCCAGTGAAGCGTATGGGACACGACGGGGGCCCTCTGGCACTTCACTAGGCTGGTCCGGGTCTCGGCCGTAGAGAAGAAAGAATGGCGATTCGCCCGTGCTCTCGTGTGCTGCGGAATTGTAGGCAAACATTGCATACGGGAGCCACAAGTCCCAGTCCCGCTGGTCGCGCGAAACAAAATGCGACAGGAACCCGGCCACGGTTTGGTTCAGTCGCTCCACCGCGCCGTTGCAAGCCGGATGGTACGGTGTTGTCTGCTTCTTAGCGATCTTAAGCAGCTCGCAAACTCTCCTCATTAGCTGCGACACGAAGTTCGTTCCCCGATCTGTCAAGAGTTGCCTCGGGGGTCCATGTCGGAGCACGATCTGTTCGACAAATGCTCTTGCAACCGTGTCTGCCTTCTGATCTGGGAGTACTACCGCTTCCGCGTATTTTGAAAGGTGATCGACAAATACTAAAATGTACTTGTTTCCGGAAGTGGTCGTGGGCAATGGGCCCATTATGTCCATACCTGTCCGCTCGAAGGGAGCCGAAACCTCAGGGAACGGCTGAATTGGAGCTGGTCTTCGTCCCTTGGGTGTTTTTCTTTCGAGACAGGAATGACACTTCGCACAGTAGTCTCTAACATCCTGTCGCATGCCACTCCAAAAGTTGTGGGGTTGAATTGGGGAGATAAGTACGTTCTCCCCACTCAATCGCGGCTGACACGGTTCAAAGCCGCCCGAACCCCACCCCGTGATCGCGTACGCTACCGAGCGCTCGCCGACCACGGCGGGCCTTGCTCTGGGGGAACAAAGGAATGACACATTGGCTGACACAAACAGGCATTTATTGCTACAGAAACAATAACGCCAGCTAGCAACAAGGTACGCTAATGAATCAAGGACGTCCGACTCACCAGCAAGGTTCCGAGCGAATGTTCGCCCGCGCTAGGGCAAGGGATATAAACTCCGCAGGCCGGACGGGACGAGTACGGGAGCCTGTCTCCCCGTCGCTTCTTCGCCCCGTCGGCGAAGAGCGGAGACCCGAGCGACGCGTCCGCCCAGGGTCATTCTCCCGGCCCAAGAGACCCCATCTCCCGCGGGCGGGCTTCAGCAGTCTCCCGCGCAGCGACGCTGGCGCCCTCTCTTGCCAGTTAATGTAACTGGCAAGGGAACGCGCTCATCCTCGGGGTGACTGCTGCTGCACGGTGCCTCGCGGGAAAGCCAACTCAGGGGGCTGCAGGGCAGGTCCCCACATCCCCCCAACCTTAAATAGACCCACGCGCCTGAAAGTACATGCTATGGAGGAGTCTCCTGGTCTTCATGTCTTTGAGGCACGTCTTGCAGCGGAGGTCACGCCGACAGCGTCCACGCAGACTTCCGCGGTATTCCGAAGGCGGCGTGAAGGTCTCCGCTGGGACGACTCGTATGGCCCGCGGACTACCGTGTCCGCAGGCCCGCGAATCGAAGGCCGGTGGGAAAACTGCAGGCCAGAATCCTGCAGTAGTCGCCAGGGCAGCAGCAGCCGGAGGTGACTGCTGACTGGTCTCGCCACAGCTGCCCCGGATGGATGCGGCGAACAGGATACAGGCCGCTCCGTCGCAGCAGGTGGCAGCGAGACGATGTGCACCGGTCAGCAAGCCTGGGTGGCTCCACCGGATCTGCAAAATTGTCGAAACGCTCTCGGCGTGCCTTTAACGTAGGTCACGGGAGGGGAAACGGCATCCGCAAGGGCCTCGTGGCACAATGCCTAACTCGCTAGCAAAACGTGTCGGCGGCTGTGCAAACGCAAAGTTCGAGTGAACAAAGCCCTTTCTTGAGTTGAACGAGACTGCTCAGTTCGTGCGAGGTTGCAAAAAAAAAAACGGACGGGCAGCAAAGTGCGCCCCCTCTCAACGTCACGGTCCGGTGGTCATGTCTCTTTTAATGTGGTGCAGGCAGCTCCGAAAAGCCTCAGGCCTAACGACCACTCCTACAACGACCGTGACCACACCAAAGACCCGAAACGGGTTTTGTGCGCGCAGCCGCGAGGAGACGTCAGCTTTGTGGGGTGGTCCTACCCCGCTCACTGCACAAAGCAGCTTCTGAGCGGTCGGCGCCCACCGTATCGGACGGCGTCGGAGCGCCCGGTGCCGAGCTGCAATACCAGCGAGCTCGTAGCGGCACCCGTGGCCCCAGGCCACCCGGCTCCCGGAGCCGCGACTCCCAGAGTCGAAAAAGAGATAGTAGAGAAAATATATACAGAAACTCGGACCACCCACGCGGCTTCCGTACTCACTCGCTTCGGGCTCGGCGACTCCGCGGGCGCTAGGCCTCGAACTCCCTCGATGCGGACCAAGTCATTCTCACGAAGAAACTCCAGGGAAAAAAATGTGCTGAGCATGTCGAAAAGTTCAAACATGCTGCAGCGCAATACACCTCGCACTCAAGAAAGCATGCCGCAGGTCCTAGCGATCAAAATTCACTCTAGGCCTAGCACTTGTCAAGTCCGGACAAAGAGCGTTCCTCGAACCGAACCGACAGTCGTCCAATGTTCCAAGAGCAGGCCCCACGTTGGGCTGCCAGATGTGGGGTTGAATTGGGGAGATAAGTACGTTCTCCCCACTCAATCGCGGCTGACACGGTTCAAAGCCGCCCGAACCCCACCCCGTGATCGCGTACGCTACCGAGCGCTCGCCGACCACGGCGGGCCTTGCTCTGGGGGAACAAAGGAACGACACATTGGCTGACACAAACAGGCATTTATTGCTACAGAAACAATAACGCCAGCTAGCAACAAGGTACGCTAATGAATCAAGGACGTCCGACTCACCAGCAAGGTTCCGAGCGAATGTTCGCCCGCGCTAGGGCAAGGGATATAAACTCCGCAGGCCGGACGGGACGAGTACGGGAGCCTGTCTCCCCGTCGCTTCTTCGCCCCGTCGGCGAAGAGCGGAGACCCGAGCGACGCGTCCGCCCAGGGTCATTCTCCCGGCCCAAGAGACCCCATCTCCCGCGGGCGGGCTTCAGCAGTCTCCCGCGCAGCGACGCTGGCGCCCTCTCTTGCCAGTTAATGTAACTGGCAAGGGAACGCGCTCATCCTCGGGGTGACTGCTGCTGCACGGTGCCTCGCGGGAAAGCCAACTCAGGGGGCTGCAGGGCAGGTCCCCACAAAGTACAAACGCTCCACACGCCTGCGTGTCTTCGCTACGCCAAAATGACCGGCGCATGGCGCATCGTGAAACGCGCGAAGAACCCTTTCTGTCCACGACCGAGGTATGACGACTCTCTCCCAAGCGGTTTTCTCTGGTCTCCCTTTCCTGGTTGGCCTCGTGCGCCGACACAGGGTGCCGTCTTTGCCAATGAAATAACCTAGCTGTTCGGGGTGAGCCGGTGCGCCCTCTAAGCTTTCGATTATTCGCTTCAGGTCAGGATCTTTGCACTGCTCTGTGCGTAATTCGGCGGGGTCGACTACGGGGACAAACTCATCTATAGCTGCCACGGCAGCTGTGCGGCTGAGTGCATCAGCATTCAGATGTGTCTTTCCTGACTTGTGCTCAACTTCAAAGCAGTATTCCTGCAGGTGTAGATTCCATCTAGCGAGTCGCGAGCTAGGGTCCCTGACACTCATCACCCATTTCAGAGGATGGCAGTCTGTGACTAGCTTGAATTTGCGGCCGTAAAGGTAGCATCTGAAGTGCTTTACTGCCCAGACAACGGCGAGGCACTCCCTTTCCGTAGCTCCGTACTATTGCTCTGTGGGGCTCAGCTGTCGGCTAGCAAAAGCAACGGGATGTTCTTTGCCCTCGATAACCTGAGATAACACGGCACCAACTGCGAACTTTGACGCATATGTGGCCATAACGAAGGGCAAATTAAAATCCGGGTAGCGCAACAGCGGTGCACTCATTAGCTTCCTTTTCAGGGCCCCAAAAGCATCCTCCGCGTTTTCGTCAGCGAAAGGCGACATTTTTGGCTGTTAAGGCCGTGAGCTGCTTAGTGAGCTTGGCGAACTCCTCTATGTGCCTTCGGTAGTAACCGATCAGGCCGAGAAACTGGCGGACCTGGCGGACGCTAGTCGGGGATGGAAAATCCGAGACACACCTTAGTTTCTCAGGGTCCGGTCGCACGCCGTCAGCTGAAACGACGTGCCCGAGGTATTTCACCTCGTTTTTGAGGAATTGGCACTTAGAGGGCTTCAGCTTGAGACCCGCTCCTCTTAGTCGCACCAAAACCTGCTCAATATCGCGCAAATGGTTCTCAAAACTTTCACTGTATATGATTATGTCATCCATATACACGAAGTACAGCCTCCCCAGAAGACCTGCCAGGATAACATCAGCGGTTCTCTGCCAGACAGCAGGGCTGTTGGCCAGACCCATCGGCATTCTTTTCCATTCATAGTGCCCTGAGGGCGTGTTGAATGCCGTTTTCTCGGCATCTGCCGGATCCCGCCGCCATGTCCACTACCGTGAAGTACCTGGCAGAGCCCAGCTGAGAAAGCGTCTCCTGTATATTGGGGATGGGGTATGGATCGATGCGAGTTACGGCATTTAGTTTGCGGTAGTCCACTACCAATCGATACGAGCCATCTGGCTTTTCCACCAATAGTGCTGGTGCTCCCCAGGGTGACTTTGAGTGTTCGACAATGCCGCGATCAATCAGGTCCTGCACCTGCCGCTCCATCTCCTCACGTTGGGAGTAAGGAATCCTGTACGCACGCTGGTAAACGGGCGATGAAGTGCCGGTTTCTATCCTGTGCTTTATAACGCCACAGCAGCCCAAATCCAGGTTGGACGCGGCGAATACCTCCGAGTAGTCGTTCAGCAAACCAGCCAGAGCCTCCCTCTCCCTGGATTTTACGTGAGAAAGATCGAACGACACCTTTGGAGCAGCCGAAGGACTAGCATGCTCTACAGTAGTGAGTACCGTGTCGGTGGGCTCACGTTTCTCTATCGCAGAGGTGAAGAAAGCCAATGTTTTGTTCTTGGGAAGGCTCAGTGGCTGCTGGCTACAGTTAACCACCCGTAGGGGCACTCTGTGGGCGTCATTAACTGTCACGAGGCACGCGGCTGCCTTCAGGCCATTGCTGAGAGAGTCGACCGGCTCAAGCAATCCCACGGCGCCGCTCTCTACATCTGAAGGCACAAACGCGTACAAAATGTGCTTCGACCAAGGAAGGACGACTGCCTCATCGACCAGCCTGACGGCAACCCGCGAATACACCTTCTCCAATGATCCCACTGTTTGACGGGTGTCAATATCGGTAATGCGAATCTCAGCCCCTCTCCTGTTCAAAAACGGAACTTTTGAGCCGCCCGCATTAACCTCATCCTCAGAGAATGAGACTACTACCTTCCCTTTTCTCAAAAAATCCCGCCCTAATATACCTGACACTCCGTTTGGCAGAGACACCGTGTCCGGGCATACGTAGCAGGGGTGCTCCAATGCAATTCCGCCGAGAGAGAAGTGTAACCGGTAGAGTCCACTTATGCCAAGAGGATCCCCTGTTATGCCTACAAATTTGGTTGCCATACCACCAGACGCTTCCAACACCTCGCGGTCCCCCTTCCTTCGAAGCGTGCTTAAACTGCTCTCCTTAAGCAATGTCACCTTTGACCCCGTATCTATCAACAATTCCATGCAGCAACCATTTAACTTGCAACGCACAACAGGGCATGCCTCGTCGGCCACGCAAACCACCACCACCTCATCATCCACTGCTCCCTCCCCATGCTCCTCAGGATGGGGAGGACTATCTAGTTTTTTGTCTCGGTATCTGGAGCCCCGCTGTAGGCTTGCTTAGGGCGTGTCTCGCCTGCTTCTCTTTGTGGCTCCCCACGGCGCACGTTTTGGCAAAACCTGGCGATGTGTCCGCGACCCTGGCAAGCGAAGCATACGATTTCTTCAAAATCTCGCATACCGCGCCTGTAGCTTTGTGGCGGTCTCCGGTTTCCAGCGAATGGGCGCTTTTGAGCGCGCGCTTCCACCTGGCGTTCCACCTGCTGAGATAGCAGCTGTTCTAAGCGATCTAACCGCTCTGTCAAGAGAGCAACCTCAGGGTTGAGCACCGCTCTCTCTATGACGCGTACTCTCGCTGCGGCCGTCGTTAACGCCTCATTTCGTTCCTCACCCAATGCGGCCGCCACGGCTTGGTCGAAATTGCTCGGCTTGCGCGAGAGCACGAACCGGCGCACGGGGTCTTGCAGACCAGCCACGAACAAAGCGGTCATTTCCTCTTTAAGTAGATCCTCCGCGTATTTCTTCCTTAGCTGGTCTCCTTCCTCCTCCCTGCTTAACGTATCGCGTGCTAGGCGCTGAAGCCGCGACGCAAACGTTCGCACGTCCTCCCCTACCATCTGTCCGGCGTCACGGAACCTCTGTACCCGCACGTGACGTGGTTCAGTGTCGAAATGCTCGAACGCGAGCTTCTTAAATTCCGCAAATGATTTTGTGGATTTTACCTTTTCGTCTCGCCATGCAAAATCATGAGCAGCTCCTGCCATCCTACACCTCGCCATTCCCAGCATTTGAGCATCGGACCATCCCCCCATTTTCCCAATCTCTTCTAGCATGGAAAAGAAATCGCAGATTGGATCCCCTGTCTTATCTCCCGTAAACGTCGGAATGACGCTTCCTAATGCCAACATGCTTGCTCCGAGCGACGGCTGTGGAGTGGGAGCTCCCTCAGATACAGACATTTTTTTTTTCGCTCAAGCCCTCCGGTGCCTCAAGCCTCTCAAATGGGGGTAAAAGTCCCACAATCAATCCCGTGATTCCCTTTTGATTACAATTTTGAAGTCATGAATGTCGCAGCATTCAGAGGACATTTGCTTTTGAGACCCCACTCCTGACACCAGTGTGATGACCCCCCATAATGCGCAGGTCCACACGGGACGGAGAGGCAAAGAGACACCGTATGGCTCAGTTTAAACAAACAGATATATTCAATAATTACACATGATTAAGATTATACATCAGAGGCTGGGGCGTCCGAGCTTACGTGCCGACGACTTCATGGGGACGATGGAGGGTCTCCGGAGTTGAGCTCGAACGGTTGCTGGCAGAAGCTGCACGCCGTAGGGCTTCGGCGCTGAAGGCCCCCTTGGCGAACGATGTCGTCCTGAGCGTCCTTCTTCGGTACTCCTTGTCGATTTTTATATCCTCTTATCCCCACACTCCCTAGGGTGAGGACGCCCACGCCGGATTGGGGGGGGGGGGGGGGGGCGGGGGGCCTAGTGCTTTCACTTGGGCGCACAAACACACCACCGCACTTATGGTCTCGCCCCCCTCACGTGTTGAGTCCGAGGGAAAGAAGGTTGTCGTCGAGATAGCGCATAGCGTCGGCTGTGGTAAGGCGCGCTCTGGCCTACTGACGGCTCCCGCGGGTCACCGGCCTCCGTTCTCCATCAAATGACACTCGCCCCTCAAGGCCGGAACGCGAGGTCACTAAAAGGCCGGGAAAGTGGTCCCTTGTCCTGGGATGTGCTCGGGAGGGTTGATTGATGATGCCCGCCGTCTTGCCACGGGGCCAGGCCCGCCGAAACGAGGCCCCCTTGGAACGGGCACGGCAATTGGGGAAGATAACGCCCGTCTCCCCGCGGCGGCGGCGGCGGCGGCGTTCGTCTCGTGCCGACACTATGGAAAGGGGGTCCGGTTGTGCTTAAACCCCTTCGTTCTGGTCGTCTCCGTGCAGTCCACGGCGGCAGGCCCGAAAGCAATCCCACTCAAGTTGCTTGCAGCCATATACAGTAGAAACATGTAAGGGGGTCCGGTTGTCGCCGTTCTCCTCTCTTCCAGCTGAATTGTTTTCCTTTGAGTGCTTTCGCCGCCACTGGGGGGGGGGGGCCGTCGAACGCGGACCCTCGTAGCACACACAAGGAACGTCACAGCAGTATCTGTCTCATATATCGTTGGACGCCTGAACGGCGCCGTAAGAGAAGGGATAAAGGAGGGAGTGAAAGAACACAACGAGAAAGAGGTGCCGTAGTGGAGGGCTCCGGAATAATTTCGACCGCCCGGGGATCTTTTACAGCACACGGCCGCCTTAGCGCTTTTCCTCCATAAAAACGCATTTTGTTTGCTCAGATATGTGCTGTACAGCTCGAACTGCAAAGCTGCTCTTTGCAGCATGAATACACATGCAAGTGACGCAGGAAAACTCGCGCTTCATTAATCTCTGCCATAGCTTCATCAGTTCGTCAGTTTCTGCCAGCGGTGTGCGGGGAGCTTGAAACCAGCATAGTCTAGAAATTGTCTCGCGCTCTACTAAGTACGGTACGACCTACGCGCTCTCTATATTGCTGTTATTACATCTTATTGTATATTGACTTCGAAGAAGGATATGCTATTTGCAACGTTCGTTTCGTGGACATTCCTGCTGCCCTAACGGCCGTGCGCAATTATCACGTTAATTGGCGCCGAGTCACACACGATTATCTCAGTCGTCACTAATCACCGAAATAAACGATGCATAACAATTTATATGATTGGACTTCGGTTCAGTGCGGCGTTAGTTCACATCTACCGACTGTTTGTGTCAAGTACTTGTGTCAAGTACTTGGACATACATGCAAAGATACGTTCGGAACGAATTGCTGTTAACCTCGCTAAAACGTTTCCGAGTAAACTCGTCAGAGAAAATTTTAAAACTTTTGTGAATGAACCTCATATTTCAGTGCGTTTTTAAAACGTTTGAGAATAAACCTCTTTTGTCAGTATGTTTTTAAAACGTTTGTGGATAAACCTACATCGCTGAGATGTTTTTAACGTTTCAATCTAGAGGTAGGCGTTGCTAGATGCTTGGAGTTGTTTGAAGACGTTTTATAGAAATTTTGTGTGTCGTGGGAAGAGAGGAAGTTAGACACCCCAGATGCCTCCATCGAAATGCGGCCGCCGCGGTCGCGACTTCGAACCCGGGTACGACCGATCAGTAGCCGAGCGCCCTAACCGCTGAGCCACTGCGGCGGGTATAAAATGAGATCTTCCTTTTTTTTTAAATCGCATGGCTAACCTGCTGCGCGTTGCGAAGTAGCAAGCTTGGTTGCTGGAGAGACAGGAGAGCGTTTAGAGGGCATTCTTACAGGCGTCATTTCCTTAATTTAAAGCCAAAGTTCATTTCATTTTCCTTCCCCTGCGGCGCGGTACAGGTATGCACCGAGATATGTGAGACAGGCGTCATTTCCTTTCCTTGAATTGTCCACCGGGCAAGGCGTCGGTAGCTCAGTGGTTAAGGCGCTCGTCTACTGAGCCAGGCCTGCAGAGTACCCGGGTTAAAACCCGACCGCGACGCTCGCGTTTCGATCGAAGCGAAGTGAGGAATAAGGCGCCCGTGTGCTGTGCGATATCAGTGAAATTGAAATTGGTTTTTAGGTCAGTGCATGTTAAAGAAATTGAAATTGGTTTTTAGGGAAAGGAAATGGCGCAGTATCTGTCTCATATCGGCGGACACCCGAACCGCGCCGTAAGGGAAGGGATAAAGGTGAGAGTGAAAGAAGACAGCAAGAAAGAGGTGCCGTAGTGGAGGGCTCCGGAATAATTTCGGCCACCTGGGGATCTTTAACGTGCACTGACATCGCACAGCACACGGGTGCCTTAGCGTTTCGCCTCCATCGAAACGCAGCCGCCGCGGTCAGGTTCGAACCCGGGAAGTCCGGATCAGTAGCCGAGCGCCCTATAAACACCAAGCCACGGCGGCGGGTCACAATAATAATAATAATAGTTGGTTTTTGGGGAAAGTAAATGGCGCAGTATCTGTCTCATATATCGTTGGACACTTGTACTGCGCCCTAAGGGATAAATGAGGGAGTGAAAGAAGAAAGGAAGAAAGAGGTGCCGTAGTGGAGGGCTCCTGAATAATTTCTACTAGACAGCTTTCTTCCTTTCTTCTCTTGGTCCCACCTTCCTCCCCTCCATTACAGCCTTGATCAGTTTGAGTGTCCACTGACATATGTGAGACAATTACTGCGCCATTTCCTTTCCTCAAAAACCAATTTTCATTTTCAAGGGTGATGACTGTACCTGGATCCCTTGGCAACCCTGCAACATGCTGGCGTCCCACTCTTACAGAGGATGCTTAAGCGTCCTCCAATCAGGAGGCATCTGGCAAGATTGCCTGAGGAGCACATGTACCTCTCGAACAAGCGTTCTTTTATAGAATAGAACAGGATATTCTAGGCACTATAGTTCTCTGCTAAGGTTCTGCTTACTGCCATTTGATTTGATAAGCCATTTTTTACCTTTCAACATGACT